>NC_134455.1:350844323-351158906 GCF_047948215.1 Lycorma delicatula | reverse complement strand
TCAAATTAATTAGTGATATTGTTAAAAAATATACATTATTCTACTTCTGTATTCATTGCGGAATTTTTTTATGTTCCTTAGATTGGAGCAAAGGTTTTATTTTTTTTATGTACCTGATTTTATTTCTCGTAATTCGTTAACGTCCTTTCTTTATTCTTTTTATGAACGTAAAAATGGGTGAAGTATTTACGTCCAGTGTGGAATTGCTGAAATGTTTTTAACATGTAGTCCTTACTAATTAAGTCACGGCTTTGTTTCCAGAAACAACATAATATAACGGCCAAGGAATATGTGAAAGATAAATTTTCATAAAATTGGAAAATTGTTTTATGCCTCCAATGTGTAGCAAGGCCGTATTATTTTCATACAATGTTAAATATTTTTTTCAATAATAATATTACAAATGAAATAAATATATATGTCATGAATGATAATAAAAATTGTAAAATGTAATAACAGAAATAAATTGTAAACATTGAAAACTGTAAAAGATTTATGTAGCGTATTTATTTTTAAATAAACAAATATCTTAAATATTATTAATAAAAAGTAAAGAAAGACTTTTATACTTTGCACGAAAATAATAATTTAAAAATACTATTAACAGGTATTAAAAAATAAAGTCTGAGTCTGAGGCCATAAGTATCATAATTTCTCGTAGCCTGCATCAGATGATAGCATACATCAATTTTTTCAGAATTAAATATTCTACGAGTTTTGATAATAAATTACGAACGGTGGTTCGTTTAATACGGCATGAGGCCGTTTTCTTATACCCTGTGGAGTAGGGTCCTCTCGGAAGATGTCCCGGTGATGGCCGTGTTCAGACACGGCCGCTCTCCCGAACAGTCTGCGTTCCTGCGCCACCCCCACCTCGGATACGGTGTATAGTCCCGCATCGTAGCGAAGAGTGACGTTTCTGACGAACCACGGTGCTCCAAATATCGTCCGTAACGCTATGTTTTGGACGGCTTCTAATTTCTTTTGAAGCGTGTTGTTCAACAAAGCTCCCCATACCGCGTAAGCGTATGTTAGAATCGGCAGGAGGTATAGCCGAAAAATGAGCAATTTGGTCGCCAGTGGATATGGGCTGGCACTGTTCAGTACTGGGTATAGTGAGGCCCTGACGGCCTTTGCCCTTCGGATCACATATTTAACATGTTCTCCTAAGGTAAGCCATTTATCCAGGACTAACTCCCAGGTACTTGACTGTTTTCCCAAAGGGGATTTTCTGAGATTTCCAGCTGCCTGGCTGGAACACGTGTCTTGTATGTGAACATCACTGCCACCAATTTTTCACCGTTGACCTTGATTCTCCACATATTGAGCCACGGCTCTACTAGATCCAATTGCCGTTGGAGTCTCTCGATCGCGTAATCTACACTTCCGGATTCATAATAATATGCCGTGTCGTCTGCGTATAGAGCTGTTTTGAATCCTTTTTGATCTTCTTACAAGGGGAAAGCACATCGGCTCGAATCAGACTTCATTTCCATTTTTTTATCTTTTTTTTAAATTTAAATATAATAATATTTATTAACCTCTGATTGTAAAATGTTTTTAACAATAAATAATAAATCAATAATTATAACAAAAAAATATAAAAAGTGTATGTAATTTAATAGGCGTACAAGGAAGTCATGTGGTTAAAACACATCAGATTTTTTATCTTATAATTAATTAGCTGTGTATTTTGTGATGCTACTCTGTTCAGTGATTTACTATCGTTTTCTTTTGATCCATCCGGGGAAATGTCGGAGCAGTTCCTCTTTTTATCCTTGAAGTAGAACATCTTCCTGTTCCTGACGTTATCTATAAAACGTATTATATATAATGATCAGAATAAAAAATTTAATTTTTATAGCTTTTGAGGATTGTCCTGCAAATGTTCACATCATTATGTGTTATTACACTGCAGACCAAGAAACCCTCTTTAGCTATTTTAGATCTGCATAGCAGATGATATTTATAGATAATATAAACTGTTAAAAATTATCTATCGGATACATCAAATAACTAATTTCTACTCATATATCATTTTAACGATTAAATCTACGACTAATCGTAATTATTCATCACGGAGATTTAAACAAAATTACATTGTATTATGTAGATGATATTAAACTTACATAGGTTTTCAAATTCTAATTCTAATCTGAAAACTCTAATCGGATGATGAAAATATATTTTTAATTCTCATAATAAAATAAATTAACGTATTAAAAATAAATAAATTTGAGATTAGCAAAATATGATTTATGGATGAAACGCCTGGAAATTTTGGATAAACTTAAAGTACATGAATCCCTTAACGGGATTAAAGCCAGTTAATAATTTATTAAAAGCTGCTTACCTCTTCCTCCGTTTGAACATTACTAAAACTTCGTTTGATCCTTTTAACGCTATTGCCCCACAATTTCGTTTACAACGGAAGTTGCAATGAACAAAGTTTGTTCACGTTTATGTATAATTGTATATATATATATATATATATATATATATATAGCATCCCCGTCGCGGCTTCGTCGATCGCTAAATATGTTTCCTTGCCTTTCCCGTCGCAGACAATTGTTTTTTTTTTTAATTTTATGTTTTTTATATAATTAACCCAGAAGTTGGTGCAGCCAGTCGTGTCACATGTACAGTAATAATGGCAGGGGCTGTGTTGGTAGAGTCATTGTCGCACTTCTTAAAAAATTAAAACCCGAACAAGGTTTTTAGATATTTTGTCGCAGACGTTCATCACACTGTTCTCGAGATTCTTGTCTACGAATTTCTCCTGTTCTGATTCGTTGAGCTGCGTTTCTTGCTGCAATTTGTTCTTCCGATTCATGAGCTCTATTAACACGCATGCGTCGTGCATCGTTGCCACACGCATTGTTAAGGTTAGATTTTTCCGCGGCATTATACTGAAATTTAAAAAAAAATTGATAATATTTATTATTTAAATAAATAAATTAGATCAAAATTAATGAATGAAATAATTAACAATTAACAGATTAAAAAATCAAAATAAAATACAAAAAAATAAAAAGCAAGCAAGAAATACTTACACGTTTTTGAGGTGGTATGAAGATTAATAGACAAAAAACGTTATCTATAAAGTTTTATGTTATTATTATTTTTCTGGTAAAAATTATAATAATAATTTACACTAAAAGATACACTGCACAATTATAACACAATACACAGTATGATTATAAAAATCATTCAAGAAAAATTAAAATAGTACGGTTTTGTCGTGAACATAAACAAATATGACGTGGAATAGAAGGTATTATTTAGAAATCGAAACAACGCCATCTACCGGATGTCTACGCAACCTAGATGTCAAACGATGTTAGAGAGTTGTATCGATGAATTAACTTACACCGCAATCTATTAGGAATTCATAGAACTAACCAATAAATACACACTATTGTCGTATAATAAACATTTAATTTGCAATAACAAATACTGAGGTCAATAATTGAGATAAAAACTATCCTATCTTTTAAGTTGGACCAAATTACAGATAGTTACGAAATTTGATCAAAATCGGTTCAGTAGTTTCGGAGTTTATCCCGGACATACATCGTGACACGAGATATATATATATATATATATATATATATATATATATATATATACACTCACAAACAACGTGTATATACACCTTTCTTTTCCTGTTTAGTCTCCGGTAATTACCGTTCAGATAATACTTCAGAGGATGAATGAGGATGATATATATGAGTGTAAGTGAAGTATAATCTTGTACAGTCTCAGATCGACCATGCCTGAGCTGTGTGATTTAATTTTTTTTTTCACGGACAGTTTCAAAAAAGCAGTCTACAATACTTTTTGAATAGCTTTTCAATCGTTGAAGATACAAAAATGAAATTTCTAGCATGAATGTATGAGACCATTACTGTCTAAGCTCCTCGGGGATTAATTAAAAAAATTTAAACACAAATAGTAGGGTTGTGACATATTATTTTAAAGAACATTCAAAAACAAAATCTTTTACGTAATAAACATTGGGCTACAACAGCCCTCACCAAAGCAACAGCGGTTTAATATTTTTCACAGATTATTTCAAATTGGTTTACAGTACATCCAAAGAAATGGTCTCATTCTGAAAAATAGATCTTATTGAGGTAGGAGCATTTACTAAAATTAATTTGTTTTTTGTTTGACGATTAGAAAGTTATTTGAAAAATACTACAGGATACTTTTAAAACTAGCTGTTAAAAATATTAAATGACTCGTATTTTGAATAGTGTGTCGTAGCCCGATGTATTATGTATCAAAACTTTTATTTTTAATTAGATTTTAAATTATATCAAAATCCTGTATTTTTCATTTAAAATTCTTGAATTCTCCCTACGTGCTAGGGGTGTGATAATCTACTGAAAAATAGTCATCTGATAAATTTCATTTTTCTACCTTTAACGGTTGAAAAGGTATTTAAAGTTGTCATATTTTATTAACACTATATATAACTCGCTACAATTAATAAGTGTCATTTTGAATTCAGCGGTACTTTTCAACAACCACATATATACTGTTAAATAAAACCAACACAATCTAATTTAAACAAAGCTTACAACACATTTGTAGGACTTTTCCGTCACGTGACTAAAGCCGCCTGACGGGAAAGTCCAACAATTGTGGGTTATTTCTGATACACGGCTTACACACATACACACACAAATTAATTAAAAATATTTATCATTTTCTTTAAATATAATATTATCGCTTATTTAATTCAATGATTTTATCTAAAGCGCGCGCGCATACCGTATTTAATTCGCGCGGGTGTGGTGGTACTAGTGGCGACGGTCGGCACTAACTAAACTAAAGTAATTCACTACTTAGGTAGAAAAACTTTCGCCTGTACGGTCGGCAGACCGGTTTAGCCGCAAGGCTTAACGCAATAGGTACCGAATCGACCAAGATATTTAATTCGAGACCGAGTTACTTTTTTAAACTTTAAATATTATTCATTTATTTAATTCTACCGCTCACCTGTGACGTCACAACATAGCACTAGATAAGGTGTTTTTTTTGGTGGTGAAGCGATTTTATTGAAGGTTTTTTGCAGATATTGTTATTTTTTAATTTTTAACTAATGCGTCTAAGAAAAATTGACCTTAATTAGGCGAAATCTCGAGATAATGAGGGTGATTTCTCTACAGCCTCCCCCTCTTGACCTTTTAAGTTGAAATTTTAATGGCATCTCATGTATAGACGTAATCTGACCAAGTTTGGTAAAAATCGGTCCAGTTGTTACAAGGTGATTTAGAGGCCACCAAACACACGTACATACGAACATTAACATCCTTAAAATTTCCATTTGATTTTTTTGGGTTCCTTAGGTGTGAAAACGTCAAGATCCGGTAAAAACCGCACATGCCCGAATTCGACAATTACAATACTTTCCCTTCTTGATCTATAGTGCTATGTAGACGGGAAAGTAATAATACGAAGTAAAAATGGAATGCTATACTCTATTAACAGAAAGAGATTATGCAAATTCAGTACAAATATGGTGAAATTTTCGCGGAAAGAATTCGTAAATTTCATGGTATTTATTGTAATACCATGTTACTTAAATTAGTTTTACAATTAATACGTATATTAATTGTAAAACTAATTATTAAATTTGAGAAAACCGGCTAAGTTACTTATCTGAACCCGTAATTCTGTCAACGTAGTGACAGGTCAATTGAAAGTATTACTATTGTCGCTGAAAACTCAGGTTTGTCAGTTGCAAGATGTTAAAAACAATTAATCTTTTCAACAACAAAAAAAGATTACAAAACGTAGCAAATACAACAATTACAGCCACAACACCGTACTTAAGCGATTGGGTACTGAAAATGTAAACAGGTAACTCATTTTGATTTTTAAAAGAAACTTATCCTTAGCGACGAGGCCCAGGGTTCATAAATAACAGAACTACCGCTTGTGGAGCTCCAAAAACTCTAAAATAATTATCGACGGAGTCTCTATTTATGACAATTTTGCTGCGGCGTTTGAACCGGCAGATTGATCAGGGCATATTTTTGAGAACGATAAAGTCTATCTGGTTTAAATCGATCTGGAACGCATTTGGACGTTGCGTCTGATTTCTTGCAGCTTACATTAGACGAAATGGTCTTGGCCGATGTTTATTTCCCTCAGGATGGTGCTAAGAGTCGTTAAACGGTTATATTATTGTGCCAGAAATTCTCAGGACAAATTTATCTCAGCAAACCGAGACATTATCCGCCACCTAGATCGTGCGATCTAATAGTTCTTGATTTTTCCTTTACGACTTTGTAAAGAAACCAGTCTACACTGATAATCCACAAACAGTTCAGGTGCTTAGAGATAATATTCAGGCTAATGATAACATAACAACGCCGTAATTATGTGAAAACGTGATGCAGAATTTCTTTAAACGTAATTAAAATTTGTAACAGAATCCGAGGTAATCGTTTATCACTATTGTGTCCCATATTTAATCGTAAACTTTGTACATTAGACTAAAATAAAGACAACGACAACTTTTAAAAATAATATATGTTTTAATAATACATTGTAACAAGACCGGTATAGCGGACCTGAGTAACGGATTCCTACCAATTAATAAGAAAGTAGTAGAAAATATAATAATGGGAAGAATCCAGAAAGAGACTAAAAGGAACCCTTTTTGTAAAGCAAACAGGTCCGTTTATCAGTCGTACTTTGTAATACTGCCCATTAACACACATAAACAGATGTTGTTCCGTGAGAAGAGTTACCGGACCAGGATAGAAATTTCATGGGAATATGGGAGGGCAGACGATCATTCTCACGTTTCGAGCCGGGTCCAGTCTGGCAGGTAAAGAGGATAGGAGTATAAATACTCCGGGGAAGACCAATTGACAATCAGTTCTGTGAGATGTCAGTCTGCGGGAGAGTCTGCGAGGGAGTGCAATGATAGAGTTCTGAGTTAAGAGTTATTATGCGAGTTTGAAGCGAGAATATTTTGCGAGGAAGTCAGTGAAGGAGCGAATTTCTAGTGAATTAAGTTCGACCCTATTAAGGTGACGTCACAAGTAATTCCACTGTATGAAAACAAGAAGTGTTTCGATGAGTTACTGTTAGACTATAAGTGAGAGAGATAACGTACTAAATTTCATTCATAAATGGTTAGGGTAGTTTTATTTGTGAACAGCAACGGTATTTACAGTAAAAGAACTTTATACTTGTCTTATCTATTGTACTATTGTTGTTAATACAAGATTAATTGTTAAAAGTGTTAATATGAGCGGTCATGCTAATGTCTTTTACCAATGGGACTGAATTCTAATTTTCATTATTTAACTATCTGTGAATAAATCCTGACGATTACTTTAAATTCTGTTTTGTATTTAAACACTGTCTTATTATTATTATTATTATTGTTGTTGTTGTTGTTGCGGCTGTGATTACTATGATTATTTTTTATTATTGACATTTATTATTTTTATTATTATTATTATTATTGTTGTTGTTGTTTGCTGTTGTCATTATCATTCCGATTATTATTGTGAGTTGTTTATTATTGTCGTTTATTGTTATTATTTTTATTATTATTACTGTGTCATTAATACATTGTCTTATTTTACTTATGTTCTTAAACTAATAAATTGTAATTATATAAATATTTTCAATTGTCAATCTCTCAATATCCTGATCGAGCTGCGAACACGCGACAATATAATTAATTTAAAATGGTGCCTTTTAACGAAAAAACCCTTTATATATATATATATATATATATATATAAAGAGAGAGAAAGAGAGAAATTTATTCGTAGATAATAACTTCTACAGATTCTTATAAATATAAAAAGATTGAAGAATCATCAACAATTATACGTAATTGTATTTCAACTCTAAATCATCACCGTAATCCTGACTGAATACTTTCATCCGCACTTCTGTTAATAATGCGTGCAACTATATTTTTCTTCCAATTATATGCCTTAGCTATTAACAGCTATACCCTCACTTTTCATACAACCCCTATCACGTTTTCTACTACTCTCTCGTACAACCCCTTTTTTATACTTATCCCATTATTCCTGATGAATCACAATTCCTGCTACTTTATACTACCATCAATCCCAACTTTTTTACTACTATTCAGAACAAAATTATTGATTCTGCTATTTTAAAATTTTAATTATGTTCAAAAATTCATACTTTATTTTTCTTCATAGAGAAGAGGTATTTTACGGATGATATGCTTACAACTGTCTGACACTTTTCCGTCCATACAATCAGAAAACAGGTTATATTGTTCCTTAAGGAATATTGGTCTTATAATCGAGAAGCTGTTTAAAATTTAAAGAAAGAAAAATTCTTTCCTTACATTTTAGTCGATCAAAATAAATTTTCTTGATTAATAAATTGTGAGTTTGGATTCATTCATTTAAATATACTCGTATCTCGATCTTCCAAGAGATTCTAGCCAGGATTTTTTGCCAGCAGGCTGAGAGAACTTGATGCGTTTCTTCAGGTAAGGTTATTTTCTGTCTATTCTTTGGTCCGTTTGTGGGTCGATCGATTTCCTTCTTATCTCTCTATTCTTCCTTTATCTTCGTATTTTTGTAAGTATCGAGTCAGATGACCGCTGTATTCGTAAAACGAATTTAGGGACCCTTGTATTTGGACAGGTCGGTAGAGCTTCTATCTAGTAAAAGATTTTATTTTCTATTCACAAGCTGCATAAAATGCTCAAACTGCAGATACGTTTTTTATCATGGAAAGCCGAGATTTCTAACACTTCTTGACATGTAGGTGTTTCAAAAGTTTTATGCTATAATGTTTGGCGCATTCAAACAAAGTAATTTTAAAAATCTGATGTGGATACGACATGACTTCCTTGTACGACTATTAAATTACATGTACACATTTTTTTTTAAAATGAATAGTACATAAAATTTTATTTTACTAATAACTTCTGATTTTTTTAATTTTATTTTTTTATTGTTATTGAATATTACTTATTGTAATTTTTTTTATAACCAGAGACTAATGATTATTAATATATCAATATATTTAAAATACAAAGAAGTTAAAAAAAGGAAATGAAGTCGGATTTGAACCGATGTGCCTTCACCTTGTCAAGATCCAAATATTTCATTAATTAAAATTTTATTTCGCTATAACTCTGGAATCAATAAAAATAAGTATCACTTATGATATATCGTTGAAAAGCTCTCAATGAGGGATTATTACTGCAGTTAAGAAAAAATTCAAATGTTTTGGATTTTGGGCTTTTTTGGACATTTTTGGTCAAGTCGACTGCAATCAAAAGGGGAGGTGCACAACTAGATGTTACAACACTCCTAAATCCAAACTTTCAGCATTTTATAGCTAATCGTTTTGGAGCTATGCGAGATACATACGTGCTACGTGCAGACGCCACGCCGAAAATAGTCAAAATGGATTCATGGATGGTCAAAATGGATATTTCCGTTGAAATCTGAAACCCGAAACTTTTGCGATTACAATACTTTCTTCACTTTGTACTAGTTTATCTTCCTACTCTGTGGACCGATTGTCATTAAAATTAGACGCCATCAGTACCTCATATAAAAAATAATCGTGCCTAATATCATCCAAATCGGTCTACCCAGCCTAAAGAACCAAGCAAAGAATAGGCCAACATATATTTGTTCCTTCCAGAATTTTTCAATGCTAAAATTGTGTTTTTTTATTAGTGGTGGTGGGGTGGTTTATGAAACGCCAAGATCTGCAAAAACTCCGAAACGTAAAATTTGACACGAATAGCGCGTTTTCCCTAGTATTGTTATTCAGCACAACTATTTACGACGGTAAATTAAGGGTGGAAATTAAGTATGCAGATGTAATAATCTAACAACATATTTCCTGACATAGCGTATTGATAAAATTTTGCTCAGTTACTAAGGTCGGGTGACAATAAAATATTCCACCATTACTTTTGCAAACATTCCCCCGTACGGGGATAAATTAAGGGTGCGAGTGTAAAACATTGCAAAATCTGCAAAACGGCTATGCGGGGTTTTAAATCCAAATTAACCTACTAATTAAACTCGTACAATTTATGATAATAATTTGATTAATGTATGACTAATAAGTATAAATCAAGTTTTAAAAATCTTTGTAATATTATTTATGTACATATTGAACGGGAGATACAGAAAATTCAATGTTTAAAAAAACAACTTAAAAATTCGGGCGTTTCTAAAGGGACGCAACCTTTTGACGACGTAACTTTATTACAAAAATATTAATGTTAATAAAATACTTATATAACAATTTTCAAATTACCTGTAATAACTTTACAATAGATGTTTAAAATGAATTCCTGTGATCCCGATGCAGGTTCGTTCATGTTTCATAACATTTGCAGCCACTTTTCGTAATGATTGCTCAGTAGTGTTGGAAATCTCACTTTCAATGTTACCTTTCTATTCGTCAAGTGTAAGAGGATTGTTTTTAAAAAATATTCCTAAAAGATAAAGTCTGCCGGTGTAAGATCTGGAGATCTTAGTGGCTGCAACCCTTTTGATATCAAACTATGGCCAAAAAATTACCGTAACATACGACGCGTTGCGTTATCCTGCTGGAACCGAAATTCTCGTTCGTATAAATGTAACACGGCAATAAATTGTCGATTAAGTTGTGATAAACCACACCGTCTACAGATTTGGCAAAAAATAAACCCCTTATTACACGACGGTGGTAAATCGCTCACCAAACACCATTTTACGTGCGTGTAATGGTCATTCACGAAACGCGTAAGGATTTTCAGCGCTCCATATTCGGCAATTTTGGCTGTTAATGAAGCCATCTGAGTGAAACCGTGCCTCGTCCTTGAAATAAACACGATCCAAAATTTCAGTACCGTTGTCATCAACAAGAGAACGAAACCGACGACAATACTGTAAACGTTTTCCGCGGTCTACTTCTATCAGTTCTTGAACGACACCGATGCGATTGTGATTTTTAGTAACCTTGAAAGCTGTAGTTAGTGAAAGCCCAACCTGTGAAGATAACTTTCCGGGTGAGCGAGTCAAACATTTTTTCACATCCTCCAAAACTTTTACTGTTAGCAGTGACTATTCACCTGTGCTTTTCAAACCATGTACACTCCCAGTCTCACGAAATCTATTAATCGAACGCCATATTGTCGACTTATTAAGAACTGAATAATCGGGAAATCTTATCCGAAACTCGTCTTTCAACCTTCAGTGTTGCCAACTAACATGTAGGGAGAAATAAAATTTACCTATGCGTGACTTCTACCTTCTAAATCTTACGGTTGCGTCCTTTTTGAAACACCCCTTATTATCTGATAAAAGGAAATCATTTCATCTTATTTTGCATAAATTGGTGGGAAGATTTTTCAACGGTTCAGTAATTCATAAAAAATGGCAACGGAAGCTTATAAGGTACGTATAATTATCTAGAATATATTACGGTTTCTATTGATACAAAAAATCTGATGTGGATACCACATGACTTCCTTGTATATCTATTAAATTACATATACACATTTTTTTAAAATGAAAAGTACTTAAAATTTTATTACATTAATGACTTCTGATATTCTTTCTTTTTTTTTATTGTTATTGAATTATTATATACTGTAATTTTTTTTTACAATCGGAAATAAAGTCGGATTCGAATCAATGTTCCTTCCCCTTGTAAGATCAAAATATTTTATTAATTAAAATTTTATTTGGCTATAATTATGGAACCGATGAAAATAAGTACCACTTATGACACATCGTTGAAAATCTCTCAATGAGGACTTATTATTGCAGTTAAGAAAAAGTAAAAAGTCCAAATGTTTTAAATTTTTGGTTTTTTTTGGCACTTTTGGTCCAGTCGATTGCATTCAAAAGGGGAGGTGCACAACTAGATGTTACAGCAGTTCTAAATCCAAAATTTCAACAACCTACGGCTAATCGTTTTTGAGTTTTGCGAGATACATACGTTACGCCGAAACAAGTCAAAATGGATTCAGTTATGATGAAAATAGATATTTCCGTTGAAATCTGAAAACTGAAATTTTTCGCGATCACAATACTTTATTGTGATCGCGAAAAAAAAAATCGGAGGAAATGAATTAAAAAATGGTTTTATAGAGGAAGAAGAGGAAGTTGAGTAGGATGAAATGGGAGAAACAATACTGAGATCTGAATTTAAGAGAGCATTAAAAGATTTAAATGGCAGAAAGGCTCCTGGAATAGACGGAATACCTGTAGAATTACTGCGCAGTGCAGGGGAGGAGGCGATTGATAGATTATACAAACTGGTGTGTAATATTTATGAAAAAGGGGAATTTCCGTCAGACTTCAAAAAAAGTGTTATAGTAATGATACCAAAGAAATCAGGGGCAGATAAATGTGAAGAATACAGAACAATTAGTTTAACTAGTCATGCATCTTAACTAGAATTCTATACAGAAGAATTGAGAGGAGAGTGGAGGAAGTGTTAGGAGAAGACCAATTTGGTTTCAGGAAAAGTATAGGGACAAGGGAAGCAATTTTAAGCCTCAGATTAATAGTAGAAGGAAGATTAAAGAAAAACAAACCAACATACTTGGCGTTTATAGACCTAGAAAAGGCATTCGATAACGTAGATTGGAATAAAATGTTCAGCATTTTAAAAAAGTTAGGGTTCAAATACAGAGATAGAAGAACAATTGCTAACATGTACAGGAACCAAACAGCAACAGTAGCAATTGAAGAACATAAGAAAGAAGCCATAATAAGAAAGGGAGTCCGACAAGGATGTTCCCTATCTCCGTTACTTTTTAATCTTTACATGGAACTAGCAGTTAATGATGTTAAAGAACAATTTAGATTCGGAGTAACAGTACAAGGTGAAAAGATAAAGATGCTACGATTTGCTGATGATATAGTAATTCTAGCCGAGAATAAAAAGGATTTAGAAGAAACAATGAACGGCATAGATGAAGTCCTACGCAAGAACTATCGCATGAAAATAAACAAGAACAAAACAAAAGTAATGAAATGTAGTAGAAATAACAAAGTTGGACCACTGAATGTGAAAATAGGAGGAGAAAAGATTATGGAGGTAGAAGAATTTTGTTATTTGGGAAGTAGAATTACTAAAGATGGACGAAGCAGGAGCGATATAAAATGCCGAATAGCACAAGCTAAACGAGCCTTCAGTAAGAAATATGAGTTGTTTACATCAAAAATGAATTTAAATGTCAGGAAAAGATTTTTGAAAGTGTATGTTTGGAGTGTCGCTTTATATGGAAGTGAAACTTGGACAATCGGAGTATCTGAGAAGAAAAGGTTAGAAGCTTTTGAAATGTGGTGCTATAGGAGAATGTTAAAAATCAGGTGGGTGGATAAAGTGACAAATGAGGAGGTATTGCGGCAAATAGATGAAGAAAGAAGCATTTGGAAAAATATAGTTAAAAGAAGAGACAGACTTATAGGCCACATACTAAGGCATCCTGGAATAGTCGCTTTAATTTTGGAAGGACAGGTAGAAGGGAAAAATTGTGTTGGCAGGCCACGTTTGGGATATGTAAAACAAATTGTTAGGGATGTAGGATGTAGAGGGTATACTGAAATGAAACGACTAGCACTAGATAGGGAATCTTGGAGAGCTGCATCAAACCAGTCAAATGACTGAAGACAAAAAAAAAAAAAATACTTTATTTCGTATACAGAAGTAAAAAAGCAGTATTATATTCAGAAACGATATAAATTGAGCATCAATTTTAAATCGATATCACCGGTTGAATTCATTGGATATACTCGTACAATACTAAAGTTACATTAAAATCGATTATATCATTTTAAAGATAACAGTGAAATACTGAAATTTGATTTTTAATCTGGACGAATCCCTAACTTATCTAGCTAAAGTAAAGAACAGAATTTAAGTGATCAAATATTTTTATATATATATTTTTTTAAATTGATTCAACAGTTCACTGCGTAAAAGGAATATAAAAAATATATGTACACATCGATTGCAGAGCGATACTGTGTTTTACGCTCTCAAGTATTAAAATTAAGCATCGATTAAATTTTTCGTGCACGTCTCATAAAGGATGAAAATAATTCATTACAACTCAAAATAGATAATTATCCTGTCACATTACAAACGAAATCTAAACAGTTAATACATTTTTTTTTTTTTTTTGTAGTTCATTACCGAACAGATTTAAGAATTTATTGTTACAGACTGAGACACGACTTGGTAATTGGTAATGCAGTTTGCGAAGCGTGTTCGCATTGCGTGTAGCCTATCGATGTAGTTGAAGGGAGTACTACGCACACGCAACGTAAAAAATATCTTTCCCTTCCAAAGAAATAACATTAGAACAATTTAGTTATCGTTTTACAAAGATACATATTTTATTAAAATAAATTTTTTAAGAGAAAAGATTTTAATAAAAATAACACCTTTCATTATAAAATGTGTTAAATACTGAATTAATTTATGGAAACGTCTATTTATCATAACTCTATTTAATTGTGAGTGATAAAAAAGTGGAGACAAAAAATAATACATAGAATTTATATATTCTTTATTCCTAATGTGTATGTTGCAATCTGTTAAACTAGTGATCAATATTTGTGAACCTCTGTATTCAGTTCGGTTTTTAAATTAGAAAAGAGTGGTTCAGTTAGTGTGAGTTTGAATACTATGCGATTCATTTTCTACTATCAATTTAAATTAAAATTTATTTTAAAGTAAATACTTATTTCAGTTTATTTTATTTTATAACTTTTTTTTTTGCTGCAAATCTTTATTTACAATCGGCTTGCCTTATAGAAACCACAATAGATCTTATGTCAAATATTACATGAAAGAAGAGCATCCAGAGATACTCCTCAAAAATAATGCATAAATAACCCTAATAATTTGATTTGAAAAATAAAATAATTATAATGTCCAGCCGTAATCAACAAATAATCGGAATAATTAAATAAAATAACAATCAGAATAATAATAACAGTGGTCAACATAAAATTTAGAACTGAAAAGGGAGTTGGTATTCTATATAGTATTTTATATGATGAATTTGAATATGTACTCCGAAACAACCCATCACATAACATTGTTATGTTACAATTCCTTAAATATATTTGTTACATCATTAGTGGAACAAACAATACAAATAAGTTGGTACGTCTGTATGTTTGCTTATTCACATCTGATTTATATTGTGATGCATGCTGTAGACCTATGTTTGATACAAAACAGTCGAATGATGTCATTTCATGTCAAGCCAGACATGACGGTGAGTCTAATGAATAATTCAACGTGATGAAATTTTCTTCAGTATGAGTTTAGCTCTTGGTATGACTTGCTGTGTTCTTTACTTGTGGTAGTGGTTTTTTTCATGCACATATTATAAAGATTCTTTCTTAAGTGATGCCATAAATTTAGTGAAAGAATTTTATGACAGAACAACTTTGGTATTATTTCATTGAACATCCAGATTTGTTAAGTTGTGTGTGTGTGTGTGTGTGTGTGTGTGTGTGTGTGTGTGTGTGTGTGTGTGTGTGCGCGCGCGTGTTTCACACTGTATTTTATTGCACTCCATGGTGAAACAGTTTTATGTACAAGTATTATAAGTAATTAAGTATTAATAAATTAAAAATTAATTATTTTTATAATAAAGTAAATATTTCTGTAATACTTCAGTTTCCTTTCATTCATTAAAACACTTTGAATTTTACAATCAATAAAACTCGAGTTCTAAAAATTCTCCAAATTTTTTTTGTTATGTCTGGGAAGAATTCAGTATAAAAAGTCAACAAAGCCCAGTATTGAATCTACTAAAAATTGCTTACAAACAATATTTTGACTGTCCCTTGGGAGACCAAGATAAATCCTGAGCTCCACATGTAGAATGCATCAAGTGCTACGTTAAACTAACACGGTGATCAAAAGGAAAAAAGAGCATTTGCCTTTTGGCATACCTATGATTTTGCAAGAGCCTACTAACCATTATGATGACTGCTATTTTTGCTTAACAAATGTTACTGGTTTCAATTTAAACAATAAAAGCAGTATTACATACCCAAATGTTTGTTCATGTGTTAGATCAGTACTTCATGGTTTGATTTACAGATTCCAAACGCTCCAACTTCTTGGAAAAGAAATTTCTGATTCCCCGGAAGTCTCAACCGACGAACCCTCAACTTCAATAGATGTTAATTACATTCCAGAAGAATCAAATACTGAACCTCACAAGCAGAACTGAGCGATATAATACATGACTTGTATTTGTCAAAACAACATGCATAACTCCTAGGTTCATGTCTTAAAGAATGGAATTTATTAAACAAGGATTAAGATTTTATTAAACAAGGTTACTAAAATTTCACTACATAGAGATCAAAACAAAAATTTTCTGAAATACTTTAGAAGAGATGATTTATTTTGTTCTTGCCATAATGTTAGGGGGCTAATATTTGAACTGATATTGAATATGTTATTCATGATTGACGTTTGTTTATTTATAGACTCATCAAAAAGAAGTTTAAAGGCAATGTTGCTGCATAACTCGAATAAGTTTTCTTCTTTACTGGTAGCATATACTGTAGGAATGAAAGAAACATATGAAAGTATGTAAAAAATTGCTGACTTAAAAATGATAATAGGGCTTCTTCTCGTTCTCCGTAGTGGCTTTACAACATATATGTGTTTCTTATATTTGTGTGATAGTCAGGCTACAGATAGGCCATTTATTCTTGGCCTATCTTTAACTACGCGTTAAAGATAGGCCAAGAATAAATCAGTTTACCCCAGGAAAGAAAAATGTTGTCAATATTCCCCTTGTCGAAGCAGATTGAATTGTTTTACCACCTCTACACATAAAACTAAACCGATGAAGAATTTTGTAAAAGCATTAGATAAAGATGGAGATGTTTTTAAATATTTAGCGGAGGATTTTTCACAATTAAGTGAAATTAAAAGAGGGAATATTCATCAGGCCACAAATAAGAAAATTAATTCGTGAAAATATATTTGGCAGCAAACTGAAACCTGAGGAACTAACAGCATGGAAGTCATTCAAGATGTTGTTACTGGTTTTCTTGGAAAGAATAAAGCTAAAAATCATGATTAGCTTATAAATGAACTCTTAGTGAAATACAAAAATTTAGGTTACAGAATATCATTGAAAATCAATTTTTTACATTCTCATTTGGACTTTTTTGATTTAAACTTGGATGACATCACAGACAAATAAGGAGAAAGGTTCCAACAAGACATATATTGCAAATGGAATAACGTTGTCAAGACAGATGGAATGACTCTATGATGAGTGACTATAGCTGGATGATAAAAAGAGAAGATTTCACTGAACACAAAAGGAACATAAGAAAAAATAAATTAAGAAGTCTTAGAAATTAAGATGAAAAAAGAAAATGTAAATGTCTGCAAATTTTAATTGTAATTATTGTTATTATTTTTGTATTCTATTATTTAAGAAGTTTCTCAATATTTTAAAGGCCATAACTAAAGATGAAAGTGATGAAGAAAAACTGATTTCATTTTAAGATTCAGCAGAAAAAATACATTCTAATTCAACCTACTTTTATCTCAGTTCCATATCTTTTGTTTCTTTATTGACCTATAATCAACACATCAATAATCATAGACTCCAGAAAGTAAACAAAGTATAATCAGAATTATAGTAAGCCGCTAATACATTATAATCCTAATTAACCTAGTATAACCCGTTCAAGACACATACCATCCTCCTGAATTGTTCTGTAACCTCACAGTCATTCAATTTAGAAAGCTTATCTTCTCCACCATTAGGATCCAATCTCTAGGTCCAACACGTGAAGACTTTTGAGTCATCTGAGGTCCTCGTCATTGTCCAAACAATTTAAAGCATGATGGTTAACATGATAGTTAAATCAAGATATATACTTTGTTATCAGACGTCCAATCACTTCGTGAATAAAGGAGATATCCAGGTACTATTGAATCTCAGAATCTTCATGAATCACAGTGGTTGTGCTGTGCTCCTTACAATTTTGTGCTGAAATCTCAGGGCAACTTCCACATTTCTGTTAGTAATACTACCCCATTGTTGAATTTTTGTCGAACCTCGTTCGACAAAGAGAGTTGAGATTCTCTGCCCACTAGCCAGTACATTCTCTTAAATTTGACATCAAGCTGTTTTAGTTTCTCCACACATGGTTCCTCCATGTCATGCGACGATTTAGGTGTAATCCTAGATACCGAATGCCGTTGTAATGCGGAATATCTACATTGTCAAGGTGAACCCTTGGATAATCTTTCCTTCTCATCGTAAACGTGCTTGAGCTTTGCCGGATTATCCCGTATCTTCCATTTAATCACAAAAAGTTGGCAATATACAAAATCCATTGAAGCTTTTCCGAAACCAGAGCCGGATTCCCGTCAACCACCAACATCTATGTATCATTCGCAAGGACGCAACGGTAGCATAATCCGGGGTAGGAAGATCCACTGTGAAAATCAGTTGCAAAATCGGCCCCAACACAGAACCCTGTGGAACATCTGAATTAGTGTCAAAAAAGCTAAATACCTCCTGGCGATATTTAACTAGCGAGAAGCGATCGTCTAGATAACTACGCAACGCTAAATAAAAAGGTTGGGGCAGTCATGTCTTTAATTTGTACTTTTTTTTTTTTTTTGTGGGCGAAAAACAGTTTCATGTTATCCCCCAGAAAACGAAAATGTAAAATATAAAAATAAAATCTGATAATACGGCAACAAAATTAAAACAAAATAAATACGTAAGAAATTTAAAAACAAAATTAAAACTCAAACTAAAATACCAAAAACAAAGACAAAATAAAAAACTTAAACTGAAAAGTTAAATAGGAAAATAGACAACTACGTACAAAAATAAAATGTCAAGAACACTATTAAAATGTATATACAACATTAATACATTGGAGAAATAAAAATACCCGATCCAAAACGTCTTTCTTATTGCCCAGTATGTGACGAAAACTCCTGGGCAATTTAAATTTACGACGCAAGACTGCATAACGTATGCAATCCACAAAAATGTGGCGCACAGTCAAGCGGCATCGTACGCATACCGGTGCATTTTCTGCTGACATCAGGTACCCGTGTGCAGCTCTCGTATGTCCTATCCGCAATCGGCAGAGGACCACTTCCTCTCGGCGAATTTTCCTGTGGGAGGAATTCCATGGCAACACAGTATATTTGATATAGCGTTGTCGACTGTGGCAATCCAGTCGTCCTGCCACCTCGTGTATGTCCTATCCGCAATCGGCAGAGGACCACTTCCTCTCGGCGAATTTTCCTGCGGGAGGAATTCCATGGCAACACAGTATATTTGATATAGCGTTGTCGACTGTGGCAATCCAGTCGTCCTGCCACCTCGCGTGAAGTTAGTGTTTGACATGATTAATAAAGTCGGATGTAGTAACACGAGTAGTGAAGAATGGTTGACTACATGCGTCTTTAGCAGCGGAATCTGCACGTTCATTACCTGGAATCCCCACGTGACTAGGAATCCAGCAGAAACTCACTTGTGTGTTGCGATGGTTCAACTAGGTGATTGCATTGTAGATTTCGGTGACGAGAGGATGTCTGGAATAAACATTTTCTAAGACTTGGGGAGCACTATTCGAGTCGCTACAAATAAGGACATGACGGTACATAGGATTACTCATATTCAAAGCCTTACGTATAGCGTATAATTCAGCAGTAAAGACACTCGTAACACCAGGAAGACCAAACATGTAGGTATCGTACTGTTTCGATCCATCTGTGTATACTACCGCGTCTGGGTTTGTCTTGGAGAAATTATGCTGAAACATTTGTTGAAAGTAAACTGGCGATGTTGATTCTTTATTGTATATAGTGAGGTCAAACATAAAGTTAATAAGGTTGATTCTCCACGGAGGATACGAAAGCACGGATAAATCGGAAAAACGGAAGGTGCATAATAAGATGCATTATAAGATTGGTGCATTATAAGATGTAGAAAGCGCTGGGTACGAATACCCACAGGTGCAGTACAACGAGAATGATTTGCATATCTTCACCCACCGGGGTGCTTCCCAAATCAGCTGATTTGGAAGTCAAGAGTTCCAGCGATCAAGTTCTACTAAAGTCAGTTATTTTTACACGGATTTGAATACTAGATCGTGTATACCGTTGTTCTTTGGTGTTTGGGTTTCAATTAACCACACATCTCAGAAATGGTCGAACTGAGACTGTACAAGATTACACTTCATTTACACTCATACATATCATCCTCACTCATTCTCTGAAGTATTATCTGAAAGGTAATCACCGGAGGTTAAACAGGAAAAAGGAAAAGGTTTTCATATCTTCGAAGATAAGAATTTCCAAAGACTGGGTCAAAAGCCAGGTGATTTAGCATTAGATGCTAAAACCAGTTCATGTCTATTCCAAAGTGATGGCTCACCGCAGTCAACGAGGATGCTTACGACAGGGCTTGATCTAAAGGCAGCTGCAGCAAGCCGAAGGAAAGCATGATGTACAAGGTCCAACATTTTAAGCACGGTATTGTGTGCCGAAGAGTAGGAGACACAACCATAATCTAAACGTGAACGAACTAAGGAATAGTAAAAACGCAACATACATAACCGATCGGCACCCCAATTGGTACTGCTAACGACTTGCAGCATAACTAAAAGTCTGGAACATTTTGTTTTTAATTCTTTGATTTGTTTGACCCACGTAAGGCGGCTATCGAAAAATAACCCTAAAGATCTGACATCAGATATAGCAATTAGCTCTCGGTGGAGAGCTAATTGCTAATATTTTCTCGTTTTCGGGACTCCTTTATTCGCGGAATAAAGGAGTCCCGAAAACGAGAAAAAACTACACATATTGTTTTCTCAGGTGAAAATGTGAAGCCGGTAACCCTGGACCAAGCTTCAAGGTGAGATATAGTGTTCTGTAGTAGTCTCTCTGCTGTGGCAGTTGAACGTGAAGAAATGAGTGTAGCAAAATTATCAACAAACAAGGAACATGAGACAGATGTCTGCACACAAATAGTAATATCGTTGATAGCTGTAGAAAATAAAGTGGCACTTAATACCCTACCCTGAGGTACTCCAATCTCCAAGATGACGCTACCCGAGAGAGTATCCCGAATACGGACACGGAAAGTCCGGTCATTTAAGAAACCCCTAATAAAAGCAAACAAATTCGCCTTTACTCTCCATCCTTTGAGAGTGTTTAGAATACCACGCCGCCAGGCCGTGTTGAAAGCCTTACTGATATCAAAGAAGATAGAGAAGAGGCGCTGGCATAGTAGGAGGAGTAGCTGTTTCCAAAGACAATAAATAGTCAATGGAGGATCGTCCTTATCGAAAACCATACTGTCCTGGAGATAGAAGACCATGTCTCTCCAAGTACCATGTAAGTGTGCGGTTCACTCTTCATTACTTTGCATAAGACGCTTGTCAAGGAGGCAGGGTATTAGCTTGAGAGGCTTGCTTTGTCTTTACCAGGTTTAAGTACTGGTACGGCAACGGCTTCTGACCAGACGGGTGGGAAAACTTGTGCAGAGAACAAATCATTATAAATATTCAATAGATGTTGCAACGCCGAATGAGGAAGGGGGTGACAGCATACAGAGACAAATGTTATCAAGTCCAGTGGAGGTATCACGTGAATTTCTAAGTGCGTGTGGCAACTGCTTGAATGTGAATGGAGCGATTAATTCACCGACCGAATCACCAATGTTTAACGATAATACTTCCATCTGTATCTATTACCTCTGAAATTCATTACTATACAATGAAGTGAGAGACACCAAGCGGAAAGAAGTTGCTAAGGTATTTGCCACTACAGAAGATGATGAAAGAAGTTCTCCCTCATGAATCAGTCCGAGAATAGATTGTGTTGGTGATCCGCAAATTACATGGATATTTTTCCATACAGTGTACTTGGGAGTAGTGCGTGAGGTGGTTTCCACGTACTTCCTCCAGGACTCCCTCCTAGCGTCCAAGAATACCCGACAACACACCGCTCTAGCCTTACGGTACAAGTCTATATGTTCAATTGTGGGCCTGCGGTTAAATTTACGCAGTGCCTACCGTCGTTTGCTAATAGGGTTTTGGCAATCAACATTCCACCAAGGAACGGAAGGACGTCTAGATTTTTCCGATGTTCATGGGATATAACTATTAGCATTCTTAAGTAAGATGGACGCAAAAGAGGAAAGTTAATCAAGGTCGCCCGCGCCACCGTCATACTGTTAAGGGAAGGCTTTATGATAACCGTTCCAATCTACCTTTTCAACAATTCATCTGCGTAGCCTTTTTGTCACCTTCAACAACCTTTTCCAAACAGCCTTTTGACATCAAAAGCAACAATAATTGGCCTGTGATCACTGCCGTGAAAGTCATCACAAACAGACAATTTAAATCGAGGGAGTAAAATCGGCGAGCAGACAGAGAGGTCAATGTTGGACAATGTACCAGATGATAAGGACATGAATGTGTGTGACCCATCATTCAGTAGACAAATGTCCAAGTCTTGTCTCACTCTGTTTACCATATTTCCTCGAGAGGAACAGAGAGTTGAACCTTCGAAATTATAGTGAGCATTGAAGTCACCTATTATTAACGACGGCTATGGGATTTGCCTGAGAGATTTGACAGTTCTAGGGCATTGAACTCAAAGTTCATAGAGAGATACAAATTTCAAATATGAAATTTGAAGGGGATAGAGAGACCTTCACAGCGACGACAAGAATAATGGTAGCGAGTGGTATCCTTGTAGCCGACACCTCATTCCGCATGAAAATTGCAACTCCACCAATCTCTCTACTATCCGTTATACAATCGTATCTCCCACAGTAATAGCCTCTGAGTGTTATTGCATCTTGTCGTAGAAGATGCGTTTCTGGAAGCACAATATTAGGTTCATACGCGTGCGCCCATACCCTAATATCTTCAATGCGGGATCGAAGACCTCTAACGTTCCAGTGAATAATATTCATAGGTAAAGGTAGTTATAGATATAGAATTTCCGGTAAATATATAAAAAAAAGTTGTTCGTGATCCGGTTTTTCTTTTTCGTAGTTTTGATTGTAAGGAACTCAACTCCGACGACCTGTGGTCGGGTGGTTCCTCAACCATATCCTCCAGTATAGCCAAGACAGCCTAGGCCATCTTGGTTAGAACGAACAAAACTAAAATATAAATAACACAAAACACAACGAAAATTAATAATTAACATAAACTATAAACACCTAACAGCAAACAAATAAAACAAGAACCTAAACAACTAATAAATAACCTACTAAACAAAAATAACTAATTAGAGCATCCAAAACCACGTTCACACTGACCAGAATTGTGTGCTGAACTGGTATCCGTATCAGCATTTTATATTAGTTTATATATTAATTTTGTTTCACGTCGCTCAAATACTTATGTGGTATAAGTGAGAACTAGTCGGATCCGTAACCATTAACATTGAGAACTTAGGTTTAACTTATAGGGTATATATTATCCGTAAGTACAACCGTTGATGGGGTGTATAGTTGCTGAACGATTACATTTAGGAGAAAATCTCTTAAAATTATGTGATGTATCCGAAAAATATTATAAAAAGTTAGGATTTAGCTTAAAAAAAAGATTATAGCTATATTTGAAAAACGGCGGAGATTTCAAACATGCCGATAGAAGTATTTTTAATTCCTCAGAAATCGAGAAGCAGTTCCCCAATTATTGTTCCCAACAGCTTTTCTTGTTTGCAAGATCCAATGATGGCACACTTAAAATGAACAACCTTTTTTTTTTGTCTTCAGTCATTTGACTGGTTTGATGCAGCTCTCCAAGATTCCCTATCTAGTGCTAGTCGTTTCATTTCGGTATACCCCTTCATCATTCATCCCTAAAAATTTGTTTTACATACTTCAAAAGTTGCCTGCCTACACAATTTTTTCCTTCTACCTGTCCCTCCAATATTAAAGCGACTATTCCAGGATGCCTTAATATGTGGCCTATAAGTAGGTGTCTCTTCTTGTAGCTATATTTTTCCAAATGCTTCTTTCTTCATCTGTTTGCCGCAACACCTCTTCATTTGTCACTTTACCCACCCACCTGATTTTTAACATTCTTCTATAGCACCTCATTTCAAAAGGTTCTAATCTTTTCTTCTCAGGTAGTCCGATCGTCCAAGTTTCACTTCCATAAAAAGCTACGCTCCAAACATATACTTTCAAAAATCTTTTCCTGACGTTTAAAATAATTTTTGATTAAAACAAATTATATTTCTGACTGAACGGTCGTTTCGCCTGTGCTATTCGGCATTTTATATCGCTCCTGCTTCGTCCATCTTTAGAAATTCTACTTCCCAAATAACAAAATTCTTCTACCTCCGTAATCTTTTCTCTTCCTATTTTCACATTCAGTGGTCCATCTTCGTTATTTGTACTACATTTCATTATTTTCGTTTTGTTCTTGTTTATTTTCATACAGTAGTTCTTGCGTAGGACTTCATCCATGCCGTTCATTGTTCCTTCCAAATCCTTTTTACTCTCGGCTAAAATTACTATATCAGCAAATCGTAGCATCTTTATTTTTTCACCTTGCACTGTTACTCCGGATCTAAATTGTTCATTAACATCATTAACTGTTAGAGTTCTATGTAAAGATTAAAAAGTAACGGGGATAGGGAACATCCTTGTCGGACTCCCTTTCTTATTACGATTTCTTCTTATGTTCTTCAAATATTACTGTTGCTGTTTGGACAAACTATAAACGAAATATTTATTTGACAGAATATGTATCTCATCGAGCGTAAATGGGCTACAATTAATAGATTTCACAAAATTAATATTTCTTTTAAAGAAATATTTGTTTATTATAAAATATGTTGTATTATAATAAAAATACCTGCAGATTATCGTAACTTATGTATAAAGATGTTTTTGCTTTGTAAAAAAATTGAAGACATACACACACTTCAGATGTCTTTTGTTACTTGAGTACGTATTATTTGTTTTTAAGATTTTTTTAGTAAGATTTAACAAACAAAAAACAGTATTCTCTAAAAAAATAAATAATAAATTTTAATCCAGAAAGGTCATTGCATTAAATGAAAATAAAGTAAGACCCGGCCCAACCGATAAAAAAGTAGGTACTGTAAATGTTTTTTTTTTTTTTTATGAAAAGTGTCAAAATGTTCAATAGCCTCGTAATAATAATACGCAAAGGCAATATTTCCTGTAAATAAACGAATAAAAAATTTGTATTGAAAAACTTTACAGTCCTAATAAATTAGAAAAGTTATTAAAGTGGTTTATGATCGAAAAAACGACCCTTTTTTTTAAATAAATGCAGGTATAAAATATTTACAAATACAAGAAAATACCCTCATTTTCACTTTATATTAGATTTATTTTTTTTTATAGTTGCATCAGCAATTAAATTCATTGACGACTTATAAGTGTAATGCAACTTTACCGGTAAATTTGTAGTCTTGAACAAACTCAGATCGACTACTCCTGAGACGTGTGGTTAATTGAAACCCAACAACCAAAGAACACCGGTATCCACGATCTAGTATTCAAATCCGTATTCAATCTTTATTAGGCCTTGAACCTGAGAACTTCGACTTCGAAATTAGCTGATTTAGGATGACAAGTTTAACGCTAGACCAAACCGGTGGGTTAAAAATAATCTGAATTCTATTTAACAACATATCCTGGTAATCTTTCTATTATATAAAGAGGAAACGTTTGTATATTAGCTAAAATCACAAGAATCGCTGAACTAATCGCTTTCAAATTTTAACAGCATCTTCATTATGTAATCCAGAGTGTCACAACCTATATTAAAATGAAAAATTATTTTTTTAAACGTGTAAATAATAAATAATCTGTTGCTATACTTCTAATTCCAGCCGCTAAATTCTCGATCTCCTTTCTCATGACAAACCGCTACCAAGATATTTTTCTATAGAGATATTTTCAAAAGAGGTCTCATTAAAATCGAAGACAATATATCGTAATCGATTCATAATCAACGCCAAGCAAAAATTACTGAAAATAAATTACTGAAAATTTGTATACGCGTTCTTCTTACGGTATATGTCCACTAAGAAAGAATTTTTTAAATTCCAGGTTTAAAGTGGAGTAACAATGAAATTTACTATTTTTTGAGGAGTTGAGTTCTAGCCTTGGTGGAGTAAGGACATACTGCTATGCGATAGTTCTATCAGCGTTGCTTGCTGATAAACGTGTTGTTATGACTAACTGTGTATTACTTATAGTTAATAATATCTTCTGCGTATTTTATTAAATCTGACAAACTCCCTGCGTCAAATCAGTTTTCTTTGATTTTTTATAAAACATTAAATAAAATAATTTAAATTATGTTCCAAGTGGTCTGCAACTTTTGTTCAAATTATAGATAAATTTGTAAACGCCGCAGTCTCAAAAAGGAAAACGGGATCGTCCAGTTAATTCGCCTGACGAGGAGGACCAAGCAGCAAAACGAATCCCTGGATTTGAATATATAGATCTGCTTCAAGGCATGGAAGCAATGATGAAGAAATTTTTCGATGAAAACTTGGCCAAGCTGGCAAAAAAAAGAAGATATTTTGAGTATATCGGCTGCAATTCGAGATCTCGCGGATAAAAACAGATCGTTGAAAGAAGTGCGGATTTTGAAGTAAGAAAACGCCAAAATTTTGACCCGGCTTAATAATTACGAAGACCGGGCACGTCGTAATAATTTAATATTCAAAGGGCTGTAATTTAATTCCTATGCGGATTGCCGTGTGAATGTGAGGGACTTCTGTAGGGGTGTGTTACAAATAGATCGGCAAGTAGTGATTAATCGAGCCCATACAATTAGTAAGAAAAAAAATAATACTCCTATTAGTGCGCATTTGCGTTTTGATAGTGACATTGAGTGTATAAAAGTGAGTGAGTGTAAAAAGCACAAAGAAGTTAAAAGGAACTAGCATGATAGTATACAAGGACGTTTATTGGGAAACTAGGGGGAAAAAATGGGAAAGTTTGTGGAAATGCGAAGAGAAGTTATTAAAGCGGTGACCAATAAGAGCACGACTAATAATGTGGACCAGCTGATTGTGGAGGGTCAAAAATTTACTTGGACGGCGACGGGAGGTTGATGTGCGAATCGCAAGACGGTGTGGCAAAGTTGAAGATGTTCATTTATGACAAACCGGGGGAATTAATAGTCTGAGGTTTTTTGTCAGCAAGGGGAGAGAGATAAAATTCTAGGATATAATATAGCGGGACTCAGCGGTAAATTATTGATGCATGATTTTTTTCCCCCCTTTTAAGAAGTATGATATTGTTTGAGTGAGACTTCAGTGAATGATGAGGAAGCTGAACGATTTGAAAATTTGTTTCAAGAGTATAAATTGTATGGATTCCATCAGTAAGAAGTTCGTTTTATGGAAGGTCTAAAGGTGGAATTATGCTAGCCTATAAATATAATTTGCGGGATTTAAATTGTAGTTTTATCCAAGCTGTGGGGGGAACAGCGATGACAGTACAATGGGATGATTGCTGTGTGTACGTAATTCCAGTTTACTTAAACAGTATTGGGACGTGGGAGGAGGATTTTAGAAGATTATGGAACTTGATGGAAAACACTGGCGAAAATGTTTACTTTATACTGTTAGGGGATTTTAATAGTAGAATAGGAGATCAACAGGTACTGCTAGGTGAAATGGAGAGTGAATGGGAGGTAAATGCCATTAGGTCTTAACAGGGGAACAGATAATTAATCTACTTAATGAAAGGGATTGAAAAAATCTGATAGGATTTATTAGGTGTGCTTGGTCTTACAGATGCAGTTTAGTTGCTGAATTTAATACTTAAACAGTGAAATATAAAACTGTGTGTATGTGTACGTGTGGTTGTTAAACTACATTAACAAAATTCATGTTCATTAGACTGGGTGCGAATTGATTGTTATCTTGTACGTGTTGTACTGTACTGCTAATTTTTTTTTTTTTTTTTTTTTACGTCTAGTTTTAGTTTATTTTCATTTAGCCGTTAATGGTAGTAGAATTTGGTTTACTTCTGGGAATTAGAGTATTTTTTAATTTGCGTCCTTTTTACATAAATATATATGTAATCATTAGATTATTATAAACTTGTGTTTGTTTATAGTAGCCTTTTTAAATATTAGAACTCACCGGGTTGGTCTAGTGGTGAACGCGTCTTCCCAAATCAGCTGATTTGGGAATCGAGAGTTCCCGCGTTCAAATCCTAGTAAAGTCAGGTTATTTTTACACGGATTTGAATACTAGATCGTGGATACCGGTGTTCTTTGATGGTTGGGTTTCAATTAACCACACATCTCAGGAATGGTCGAAGTGAGACTATAAAAGACCATCCTCATTCATCCTCTGAAGTAATAATACCTGAACGGTAATTCCCGAAGGCTAAACAAGAAAAGAAAGAACTCAACCTGACAGACGACCAGGTCATGGTCATGTCTATAAAATGTTGTTTATGTATTTTTTTGTAATTATCTTCATTCTGAAATAAACATTTTGTTATTATTATTACCATTTTTTGAATTGCTCGATGACAAATGAAGATATCAACTTGATTTTTATGATAATCTTCATGTGAATATATAAACCAGTTTCTAGATTTTTCGAAATTTGACTAGATACGGATGAAGAAAGGTACAAAACTGCAAATTTTCCCCATTTCCGACTCTACTAAAAGAGATATTCAGTAGATTTGGGTTTGCAAATACTTTCAGATAAATATCTAAAAACCATTTTCGGTTTTTTTGAATTCCGATTTTTTTAAGGGAACGACGCTATACAAGGCTGCTTAACCTACATAACAACTGTTACTGTATGTGCGAGTGGCTGCACATATCTCCGTTTACTTAACCAAAAAATAAAAAAAATATATTGACCGTTACGGGAAACGCAAGTCACCATCCAGCCTGGCCGAAACTTCGACGGGGAGCTAGTATGACATAATGCAACATAACAACAATCTTTGCATAGCATACGTGTTTATTTTATTACAAAATTTTTAAAATATAGAATAACAGACTGGGTAAATATATGTTATCCTAGCAAATAAACAGCAATTGCCTTAAATAATTACCTCACAACCAAATTATCATTTCATCTGGATTTGATCGGACAACTATTAGATCAGCACCAATCTGTAGAACAAATAAATTAAATTTACGTGCATGAAATATGTGAATGTAACATCTTTCTGTTTACTAAATAAATTTTTAAAAAAACTTGTAAAGAATAAATTAAATTTCAAAAAGTAATAAAAATTGTAATTTTAAAACTAAAAAAAATTAAATATTTTAGCAATTTAAACCAACAAAATTAAAAAAAAAAAAATTAGCAAATTAAACAAACAATAATTATAACAAAAGAGAAACGGTCAGACGTTATGTATCCATAAGCATTCAGCGCGCTGTTGAGTATACGCACTCACGCACACAACACATACTTGCGTCTGTGTGAGTATGGCCGAACATAATCACACTTTGAACATTTATGTTAATATGGAGAATGTTTGAAATGACTGGTATAAAACTGCATGTTAGTGTGTTTTCTGTAATGTATTATTGGGTTATTTTTATTGAGTTACTTCTCTAATGTTTTATTCATCAGTTATTATAAAATATGCTATATTAAGTAATTTTTATGTGAAAAAATACAAAAAAGTGGGGGGCGTAAAACGAAAAGACACTTGTTTAACCCTTTATAGGTCCTTGGTACCTATTTGTACCACCAAACATTACAGGTCATATTGCATACTAAATTATATATAAATTCACTCTTATTGTTCATTTAAATTGTATAAACGCTCCTTGGTTCAATCACGTACCACATTTTAATTTTCCTGCTACTATGGTTACTAGTTCGTTTGTTGACTTAAAAGCGGTACTCACTGCACCAGTAGTCTGCTGTGAAAGAAGAATACATGCTTTTTGCGGGGGTGTTTTATTTTTGATTGTACGTCTGCACTATCTTCTGTTTTAACAAGGTAAGTTAACAGATGATAACAAAAATAGTATATTTTAATTATTATCTATTATTTTTTAAGAATTTCAAGAAATTATTTTAATTATGGATGAATAGATACAGCATTATCAGAAAACCTACAATTCAGGTATGGTTTACGTGTTTTTGAAATGCAATTTTCAGAACGTACTAACAATTTGAGTGTTGCGAATTAGTTCAAAAGAATCTTTGAATATTCTAGTTTGAAATATTATAAAGAAATAAGTGGAGTTTTTTATGGACAAGATGTTATAAAATTGAAATCATGAGCCTGCACAAAAGTTAGGTTATTTCCATTTTGACAGTCAATAAAATCAGTGCTTCTGTTTTTTGTGAATACTGAAAGAATTTATCGAACTTAATAAAGTGGAGCCTATAATGTAATATTATTTTTTAATTTTATCTGATTTGAGGTTTAAAAATTTATCGTACTAAATTATATGCATAAATGAAATATCATTACATGATGCATATAGACCTTCAAAAAATTATACCTCTGTTTTGCTTATTGTAAGCAAAATGTTACTAGCATCTGTATATGCTTATAAAAAGCTATTTTATTTTAATATAAAAAAAAATCAAAATGTAATTTTGTAAAATACGAACAATGAACAAATCTATTACAAATATTCTACTTACTTTTTAATGAATTTTTGAAGCTCACCACATTTCAAAGTGGACTGTTTATTATTTTGAAAGTAAATATATTTATTTGTTATTTTAAGTTATCAGACATAAATTGTTTTTATTTGTAGTGTTCAATACTTTCAACTAAATGGGATTTCCTTGTCTGAATTTAAGATATGGCAACAAGCTTCCCTAAAAGTTTTAACAATGACGATATACTGTTATACATTACAACTGAAATGGCTGAAAATTCTGTTGTAGATGGAGATTCCAATGCAGACGATAACTTGCTTATCAATATATCTGTGGATGGTTCTTCTAATGAGGTGGACAAAATGAAAGAGTCATTTGTTGATGAGTCTATTGCTGAAGGTGATGTGACTGATAAGTTGGCTGAATGTGAACAAGATCATGACAACAAGCAGCCTTCATCATCATCTGAAAATAATTCTGGTAATGAAGATCTTCATTGGAATAAAGTTGGGCAAAGACCTCAACAGTTTTCTAACTTTAAGTATGATGAAGCTGGCCTCCATGGCGCAAGTGGTAGTGTCTCGGCCTTTCATCCAGCGGTCCTAGGTTCAAATCATGGTCAGGCATGGCATTTTCTACATGTTACAAAACATTTATTTCATCCTCTGAAGCAATACCTAATGGTGGTCCCAGAGGTTAAAAAAAAAGTATGATGAACCATTTGGAGTTCAAATATTGAAGTTGACCTTCATACACCATAAAAAGTTTTTTCATTAATTATGACATTACCATTTTTGACGTACATTGTTAATCAATCCAATTTATATGCAGATCAAAATAACATGCAGCTTGTCAGTTGAGGAACTGAAGGCTTTCACTGGCATAATGATTATAATGGGTTTCAACACATTACCTAGTATATGCTGGAGTACAGATATGAACTTTTACAACCCTAGAATTCGAAAAATTATGCTAATAAAAAGATTTTTAAAAATTTTACGTTTCATCCGTCTAAATGATAATAGAAAACTGCATAATAAAGATCACCCACATTACAGAACATATAAATTTAAGCCGTTTAAGGACCATCTCATTTTCAAAAATATTTTTCATTCCTCTAGATACCTGTTGGTTGACGAATCAATGGTAAAGTTTAAGGAGAGAAGCCTCGTGAAACAATACATGCCAATGAAGCCGATAAAAAGGCGGGTTCAAGATGTGGGTTATATCCTGTGTCAAATCTGATTATTGCCTGGGAATGTACATGTATGAGGGTAAAGAAACCAATTCTGCTGAAACTTCACTCAGTGAGCAAGTAATTATGAAGTTGACTACAAAAAATTTGAGGGGTTGGGTTACTGCCTCTTCTTTGACAATTTCTTTTCAAATATTGAAATGATTAAACGATTATTACAAAAAAATGTATTTATCTGCGCTACAATTAGACAGACTAGAAAGCTATTTTCTAAAAATATTCTGAAAGATGATAAAAAAATTAAAATGGGTGAGATGGACTTTGCTAGAAATAGGGACATTATGGTTTCAAAATGAAAAGACAGAGGAAGAAATTGTGTATTATTGTTATCAATGCACAATACTGAAGAGCTCAAGTGTTATGTACAAACAGGGGGTATGAGAAATAGTCCACTGCCCTGCAAACATCAATGATTATAACAGATATATGGGTGGAGTTGATCAGTTAAATCAGCTTCACTCTGTTTATTATTTAAGTTGGAAATCTCAGCGATGATGAGTGAAGTTATTTTATTACTTTATTGATTCATCAATTATAAATTCATTTTTATTGTGTAAGAATGTGGTAAAAGCAGCTCAACCAAAGAGCAAACACCTCACATATTTCAAATTTTGGTCCAGTCTGGCAGATGAGTTGATTGGAGGCTTCTGTGTGCGGAAGAAATCAAGACCAACAACTCAAAGTGGAAGAGGGAGAAAGAGAAATCATCCTGTTGGGCAGGCCACACTTCCAAATGTTAAAAGGTTGGCTAATGTTGGTGAACACTCTCCAGCGACTGAAACAAGAAGAAAATGTGCATATTGCAGCACAGCAAAGGAACAGAAGCATTCAAGTATAATGTGTGTCAGCGGTAAAGTAGAGTTATGTATAGAATGTTTCATTCCATTTCATGCATCATAAGTTAGTGGTTTTTATATTTTATTTATGTCATGTTTTTGAAATATATTATAATATTTTTATGGGTAAGAGACATTTTGAATTAGCAATTATCTTGTTCTTGTTTTATTTTTAAAATAAAAAAAAAATGTTCAAATGAATGATTAAAAATTTATACGTATTCATATGTATCACTACCCTCATGGTAAGTGCACAGACTGTGAATGGTCCTTGGTACATGTATGCACCAGGGCCTAACTGCCGCAGATTTGCTAATGGATGTCCAATTTTGATGGAAATACATTATCTTAGTCCACCAGCCAAGTAAAAAAAAAATAATTTTTTTTAGTCCCCAGAGTTGTGCCTATAAAGGGTAAGGTAATTCTTGTTTATTTTTTTAGGATAATATTTATTTACTCCTGACCATTTATTCTACATTTTGAAAATCTAGGGGCAAATTAAGGTATAAATTTTGTGGTTTTATATTAAATCTGACCTGAAAAATTGGAAATAAAATAGGTCTCAGAACTGTATTATTATTTTTCGAGAAATCTAAGGTAAAAAACAAAAGATTGGGTCGAAAAACACTATTTTATGTTTATGTTTTGCGTAAAATAATAATGTAAAAATGTTGCATAAATTGTTAATGTTTAGTTAAATGGGTAATAAACACGTAAACTAAATGTAGACAAAACTATCTGAGTAAAATAATATAAATAAAGTCGACATACACTAAATACGAGGTGTAGGAGAAAAGTAATGAGACCGATTTTTTACTTACCAAAATTTTTATTTTTTTCAAATAATATTATCCCCTTCAAAGTTGTTCCCTTGGGCAGTTATACACCGGCGGAGTCGTTGTTCCCACTCCTGGTAGCAGCCCTGGAAGGCTTTTAACTGATCGGTCACAGTCTTTTGAATATTCTCCAGAGTTCCAAAATTACGTCCTTTTAAGAATCTTTCAATTTCGGGAAAAAGAAAAAGTCACAAGGACGCAAATCAGGTGAGTAGGAAGGGTTGAGGAACCATAGGAATGCGTTTTGAGGTCAAAAATTCCCTATGGAAATGGCCGTGTGTCACGGGGCATTGTCATGATGAAGCATCCACTTGCCTGCATTGTCTGGTCTCACGCGAATCACTCTTTTCCTGAGCTTTTCAAGGACACCTTTGTAAAACACTTGGTTGACAATTTGTATGGCGCAAATTCTTTATGCGCGATACCCCTACTTTAAAAAAGCAAATCAGCATGTTTTTGATCTTTGATTTACTCATTTGACATTTTTTTCGGTCGAGGAGATGACGAAGCGTGCCATTCTTCGCTTTGCCGCTTTGTTTCAGGATCGTACTCAAATATCCAAGACTCATCACACGATATCCTGTGATCACACGATTGTAGAATTCTTGGTCATTGTCAATCCTCTCAAGAAGATCAACCCACACGTTTCTTCGATTGTCCTTCTGTTCCGTTGTAAGGTTTTTTAGCACCAATTTCGCACAAACCTTACGCATGTCAAAATTTTATGTACGGTGAGAGTGTTTAAAATTTAACTGCTCACTCGTCATCCTTATTGTTAAACGACGGTCTGATCTCACAAGAACCCTCACACGCTCAACGTTTTCGTCAGATTTTGAAGTTGAAGGTCTCCCTGAGCGAGGTTGATCTTCAACGTATTCTCGGCCTTCCAAAAATGATTTGTGCAGCGGAAAAATTGTGCTCTTGATAAGCAATGTTCCCCATAGGCCTGTTTCTACTTTTCAAAGGTCACACTCGCGGATTCTCCTAGTTTAACACAAAACTTGATTGCACAACGTTGCTCTAAATTCCGATGCTCCATTTTCGTAACATACAACAAAAACACTACTTCACTGATGGCGCTTTCAAAAATAATGTGTTGGCTGAACGGAGTTGAAACTCGTACTGAGTATGTGGAAGGGATGAACAAACCGGTCTAGCACAGATCGGTAGACACAGCGTTGCCAGATCGCTCGTAGTGTTACCTTACTTTTCTCACGCACCTCGTACAAAGTTAAACATTTCGAAGTTTAGTTTCAAGTTTTGATGCATCCACCGTACCATTCTGGATGTTTCACCGTAAAGGCTGCCATATATTTCGGTCGCTGAAGAACTCTCATAAAAGTATAAAGTTACCTTCGAACGGAATGCAAGGACGTCGGGAGATATTTTATCCTATTTATTTCAGAGCCTAAACATTAGCCCCTAGCTGCTGGATGTTTCTATTAATCTGGCGGGTATTCAATTGAAGTTTATATTTACTAAGGTGGAATTTGGGATTACGTTCCGATCCTTTGTTGATCGGATTTTTAAATGTTTTTACTCGAGTTATTCCTTGGGAGATAACATAATATTTGCGTCCTTCTCCCGACGCGATTCTCCTTTAGTATGTTCATTGAAGGCCTTTCGGTGCTAGTTCCTTTTGATTTAGCAGGAATTCCCCTGATGGGGATCCGAATTTTATAAAGAGTATAACCTACTCCCTTCGTAGAGACAGTCAAATGCGGTGGATGTACCCTGTTGCCTGATTAATGAAGGAATAGTAGGGTATCTGGATTGTTAGAATTTAGCTTCAAACGAGGCCTGAGAAAATCACTTATCACGGATTTTCTCCTAAAAATAAAGAAATTCTACAACAAGGGAATTATGATGTTAATTCAAAAATGGCAAAAGGTGGTCGATAAAAACTCACTAATTTGGTTTAATAAAGTTCATTTGAAATATATAAAAAAACATTGTTTTACTTTTATTTTAAAATATGAAGAAACGTTTTCTCCAATTCTATGATATATTTTAAATTATGAAACTGAAATTCAATAACGGGTTTAGAAGAAGGAAAAGGAGCTGTGAATAAGCGACAACTTTTTGAATGTTACCTGTAACGATTTTATATAACAATAGATACGTATTTAATATTAGGGTAAGATTCTATGGAACACAATAGAAATAATTGTTTCTCTATTCATTCAAGAAAATATATTTCTCGAAATAAATGAAAAAATTTCTGAAACAGTTACCTTCTTATAATACCCTTATAACAGAAAACAATAAAGCCGGTTATTTACAATGGGTTTGTATGTAGTACCCTTCCTAAAATCAACAATCGAAAGTTGTACATCGACAACACGTTACATACCGTAACATTTTGATATACACGTGTATAATACAAGGATAAATCTTTACCTACACCCGATTTAATTATATACGCCTAGTAAATTTCTTATTAACTTAGACAATTTAATCCTACACAGACCTGCTTTTATAAAATTTTACCTTAATGCCTAACGGAATATTTCTATTATAATTGTAAATTCTTGATAAATTTTCTTAAAATAATTCTATTATTGTGAGAAATAATTCCAGAATTAAAAAGAATACCGTTATTTTACAGTATCTGGATTTTAAAATCTTTATTTCCTTTAAAATTTAAACCCAAATAACAAAATCTGACAGTTAACACCTTTTTTTTCCTGTTTAGCCTCCGGGAATCACTGTCAGGTATTACTTTAGAGGATGATATGTATGATTGTAAGTGAGGTGTAGTCTTGTACAGTGTGGTTTTGAGATGTGTGGTTAATTGAAAACCAACCACCAAAGAACACCGGTATCCACGATCTAGTATTCAAATCCGTGTAAAAATAATTGACTTTACTGGGACTTGAACGATGGAACTCTCGACTTCCAAATCAGCTGATTTGGGAAGACGCGTTTACCGCTAGACCAACCCGGTGGGTACAATATGATATTCAAAGCCTTTACTAGGATTTGAACGGAACTCTCGACTTCGAAATCAGCTGATTTGCGAAAACGCGTTCATCACTAGACCAATCCGGTGGGTTGACAGTTAACACCTAGTAAAGATGAATAACCGTATAGTTAGGAGTATTTTTTAATACATATTTCCTAAATATGTTTTATAAAAATAGATCTTTTATTCTGATCGTTACACAATAATAAATCATGTCAGGAATGTGTATGTATGCTACGTCATGGCTAAGAAAACAGGAACTATCCTGAGCATTTGGACGGACGGATCAAGAGGATCCGTGTTAAAGCCTTGATCGGAATAGAATCATAAAAAATCTGATTGGTTATATAATTTAAAAAATAGCTACGATAAAGTCTATATTAATTATTTATTGATTAAACGCATGAAATAATATTAATATTTATTAACATGGGAAAATACAGAATATAATTCACGATTCAAAAGCTGTTAATGAGAATTATTTGAGCACATACTTATTTTTCTTTTTAAGAAAGAACAGGCATTAACAGCTAAGATTATAAGTCGGCTGGAGATTAGCAGCGTATGAAAAGATGCCATTCCTGACCGGGATTCGAACCCAATACCTCCGCACGAAATGCCGAGACGTACCTACTCAGCCACGGAGGTCGGCACATATTTTATTTACAAGTCCAAGGAAATACAGAAAATTCAGAGTTTCTTTTTAAATTTTTTAATCAGTATTATATTTAATCAAAATATAATTCGACAAGAGTAATATTCTTTTTGTAAAATTAAATATTTTTTTTAATCGCACTTTAAATAAATTGGCCTGCAATTTTTTTTAAACGTAACAGTAATCTATTAAAAATGGGAATTGCAGTTGAATAACGCCTGCTTTTGTAAGGTGAAATATTTTATTGAGTTTCATGAAAACAGTTCTGTTTTCTCGTTTAGATGTATATAACGTCATTACTTTGCCGTCTAGATAGCGCTGTAGCTCTAGAAGGGAAAGTATTGTAATCGGTCCAATTTGAGCAAATCCGGTTTTCATCGGATCTTGACGTTTTGACACCTAAGGAACCCAAAAAAACAATAAAAACGGGATAAAAATTTTCAGAATGTTAATGTTTGTATGTACGTGTGTGTTCGGTGTTGGGCTTAAAATTACCTTTTATCTCTAGAACTACTTGACCGACTTTGACCAAACTTGGTCAGATTACTTCTATATGTGGGACATTGATGTCATTGAATTTTCAACTTAAAAGGTCAAAGGGGTAAGACTGCAGAGCAAGGTCACCCTCAGTATCTCGAGACTTTGCCAAATTAAGGTCATATTTTTTTAGGCACATTTGTTAACGATTAAAAAATAACACAATATTTGCAAAATCGCACCCCATCCCAAAATATGTTCTAAAAGTGTATAAATGGATATATACTGATCCCCCGTAGGGGAAGACATCCTCCGCCACCTGCTCTGTTCCTAGCCCTTGAGGGCTTTACCACAGGTCATTTTTGAAACCTTGGATTTTGGCATACACATATTTCAATCCATCTCAACCAGGATCCCACCGATGCAAATGCCACAAGTGACATTCCCATCGGTATACTACTATTTAATGAACTGAAACCAAACATTTTACCGAGTCTTAAGTACGACAGAAAGTACGTAACTAAACAAAGGAACTCAAAAGTAACTAAACAAAAGTGAATTCAACGCACAACACAAAACATAAAAATATTGCATGGAACAATAACAACACAGTAACAGTGAAACAAAACAATGGACAAAAACAACAACAAAAACATAATCAATAAAACAAAGCATCAATAAACAGAGAATACAAGAGAAATCTAAGTAGATCTCTAGATCTCCTCAGCAATCCTTCCTTTGCTAAGTACACTATAAAACTCTCCACTATTGCCTATTCGGCCTGGTTCCTCCAGTTTACACGGAAATCCAACGCCGACCCGATAAGATCAAGCCAACAAATAGTCTCCATGCACATTAACTTGTATTTCAAGTACTAATAAAGAACATAGTAGGTGTCATCCAATAGTCCACTGTGTTAGTTGTACCCCCTGACACCACAAGGACTGCTAGTATAGCATTAATGTTGAAAATTAAATTGTGTGTGTAAGCCACGTGAGAGGAAAATCTAACAACTGTGTTGTCAGCTTTTTTTTCACAGTATCCATCTACTTTTGATCCACAAATTATAACTTCTCCTCCATTAAGTGCGTGTTGTACTCCTGAAAATGTTTAAAGCCAAGATATTGTCGATTTTTTACTGTATTAATCTTTTTTGTTTGACTTTACCACAGCAATAGTTTATCTTGTAAGTAATTATATCTATCAATTGTCATACAAACACTCGCTGCAAATATATTACAGAAAGGATCAATCTTTTCAATCTCCAAGCTTCTCAAAATATCAACATCTGATTCACAATATTCTTCTAATTCTTTCTTAATGTCAAACACGTAATTTTTTTTTATTCATTCTGCATATCATTTTTTAAATGGTTTTTTTTAAGTTCAGGTTTTATCATACCTATACCATAGTACTTTTTATCTGGAATCGGTCCAATATAACACTGATTCTCTTATGGATTAAAGAAATGCAAAAAGTAGCCTTTCTTTAATTATTTTAGTCCTATATTATTTGGGAAATTTGAAAGTGGTTCATAATATTAATTATTCTTAAACCTAATGGCTCAAGCTGCAACATCATAAGCTTTGTGCCATAATATATAGTATAAGATCTGATTGTATTTTCTACACACCAACGCAATATAAAGTCAGCATCGTATCCTTTTGCATTGTGAGCTATACAAGTATAATTTATTTGTTCTTTTGATATCTACCAACTGCAAAAACGTTTTATTATCATAAAATTCAACTTGTTACCTTTAAAATTTTGCAGTTTTACACAATTAGCTTTTTAAACTCCAGTCACTTGCATGGCTTCATAATGAAAGAACAAGTATTTATCTGTCTAAGTACAATCACCCGCATGTGTAACCTTTTTCTTCCCTCCAAACTTATATCCATCACACAACTTGTCTTTACCAGACTTCCGAGTCATATAACACTACTGATTATTGTACTTGCCAATTCGTTACAGCTTACACAAAAGTAGTGAATACAACTGTTTCTTCTTAACTTCTGTCTCTCTTTTGATAACTCTATAACAAGTCTTGAATTTATATACTGCTCCACAAATTTCTCCATAATTAGCCAAACACTCTTGGTTATAACAGTATTTATTATAGTTGTTACAGTACAAGGTAGCATGACTTTCTTCATGTGGTTCCTTCATACACAACTTGCAAACCCCTTTAACACATCTAAGTTCTCCTTTCTTATTATAGGGTTTATTATACTGATCGCAGCAGTAACAACTTCCTAACATAGCTTTCTAACTGTTGACTACATCAAAGTGATTATTTTTCTTATATAAATAAAGAATAATGTCTGCTGCTTCACCTTTGTAGATGACAGTGTTAAAGTTCTCTGCGTCTATAATCTTGATTTGAACACATAGTAACTTTTCAACATTTCCAATATCTTTAATGTAAATCCTTCTTCATTATAGTCTTCTAATCTTCAACACAATTCTCTTGCCAGTTCACCTTGCAGACGTTTACCTTGGCTGATTAATCACTTTTCTCTGTCATCTACAAGTTTACCAAAGATGTTATCCAAGTGATAAGTAAGAGCAGTAGTTATTGCACGAGAGCAGCATAAGGATTTATATTATTATTGATATGTGTTATGCTTCTCTTTGTTCTAATATCATCTTTCAGATTGATAATTTTTCAACCATTATTTCCTCTTCGTATGTTGATAATCTTAACAGTGAAAGTTGTTTATGTTATATCCACTTTTTCAGAAGTTAAAATATTTGCCAAATCTTTCATAAATTCTTAAGCTTTAACTAGAAATTTACAATTGTTGAAATAGGATGATTAAAGTCAGAATGATGTCCCACAACTGTTAACTTATCACCTTTGTGATATTTACCCTTCTCCTTTGTTAGTTGGATCATATCATTAATCACATTCTCAACTTCAATAATCTTGTTAATTTGTATATTATAATCAACTTCAACTGTACTCAAAACTTTTTATCAGGTTGCAACTAACCTTCAAATATTTCAAATGCTTTTCTTCTTTCTTCATTAGCTGAAACAATCACATCAAGAAAACTAAAAATCTTGAACTACATTCTTTTTAAATACAACATGCTGTGGCTTCAAATGAGCTTCAATCATTTGTGGTTCCCATAAATTAGCTGAAACATTGATATTGTAAGATGTGTGTGTTTCTTTGTTTTTTCAGTCGATGAATTTTAGCTTTATGAAGTTCATCTCTATCAAATGGAACTCTAACCACCCAGTTGATATCACTTAACAATTCTGCCTTCTACCATGTTGAAAAGCCTTTCATATTAGGATTTTTAGTAAGAGCTTGAAGATGTTCTATTTTTAAATTTTAAATCCATTTTTTCATTATATATAGAAAAAATATTTTTCATCACAATTCAATTTTTTATTCAATGTTATTCTATTACAATGAACTTATTCTTTAAATAATACTCAATAATAAATAAGGAAATGTTTTAATAGTACAATTACTATTAAAATACAAATCTGAATTCATCATTTTAAAAGTGACACAGTTGAGCTGTACATGATGGACATGTTTTCTTTTTCTTCAACCATTTATCCATACATGATCTGCAAAATGTGTGTTTATTTAAAATTACCAAATCAACAACAGTACCAATACATACTGTACATTCAATTTGTTCTCCAAAAAAATTTTACATTTTTCATTTTCATGATTCTCAGTGAATTCAATTAACTCTTTTAATTTCTCCGCTACGCTCTTCTCTGTCCCGTCACTTTGTGTATAAGGTTATACACACATCAAAGGCCATCAAGTAAAATATACAGAGAGATCCAAAAGTTGCGTACATCAAAGAAATAAAAAAAAATAAGACATTAAGTAATAATATTTAAAGATTTATTTATTTCCAACTACACATGCTCAAAATGGCTGCACTGTTCAGTAATGCATGAATGAACTCGTTTTACATGTTTGAGGCCACTTTGTGGAACAGATGTTGTTAATCTTTGTTATGTTCATCTTTATTTACTCATCTTTATTTACATGGTTTCATTAGATGTGTGTAGCCACTAAGGTGGAAACCTCGCCTCATCAATGAAGAAAACACAATCAAGCTCTGCAATTTCACAGTTGTCAATAAATGACCAAAACCATGTGTACAGTACACAACATGCTTTTCTTTATCCAGCTCTTTTGATTCCTGAATACTTAACATATCTTTTAATATATCTTTCGAATATCTTAACATGATATGCACGAAAGTGTAACTGCTTCATCACTCTCTGAGCACTTCCATATGAAATCTGTGAGTGTGCTGAGAGTCTCCTCAAGCTTTTTGAAGTCAAATGCTGCATGGCATTCTTAACCTCAACCGGTTTAAAATCAGTCAAAATGGCCGGTCTCCCGGTTCTCTTCTTGTCTGCATTCTTTAATATGGGTGAATAATCTTGTTACTGTCAAATTGTTGGGCACACCACCTTCAGATATTTTCCATGAAATTCGTCTACAACACATGCATAAGAACGACTGGAAAAATAATGTTCAGCAATGAAAACTCGTTGCTCTTGGGAAGATGACATGTTTATCAAGCAATAAACAAAGCACTAGTGCAACCGTCATCTGATCAATACACATCACAATGACATCTAGGTTTGTTATTGTTAATACCCATTGTATCTTGCAGAAGCCAATAGATTTTTTTTCAACTATATTACTATTTATAGATAGGTACTATTTGGTATGCGTGACTTTTGGACCACTCTGTATAATTCCGATGTGCACAGAATGTGTGGGTTGAATATATCACAGATTTGATCACTCATAATATGTTCGCTCATTTTTTATTATATTTCTTTCTGATGTTATATTCCATAATATTGAATTCCTTTAACTTAATATTCAATTTTAGATTTTTGTAACTCTTGTTCATAAAACTTCCTTCATTCTCTTCCCCATTTAAATTTTCTATTGCATATGTAATTATTAATGTATTTTTAATCTCTATAATCATAAATACGTCTCTACTCCTGTTATTTTGATATTTATTTTCAAAGACCCTTTCTTAACAGTAATTCTAACAATTATTGACTTTAAATCTTGGTCTTTTTAAAATTGTTTTCTGAAAAATTAAATATGTTTCTTAGTTTGTGTTCATTTGTTTACTTCTTTTATTCTGATGTTGATTTTTCTGTGAAAATTATTGTTATACTCTATTAATAATCCTTGTAAAATATTTACCCATCGGAATGTTTTTCTAATCTCAAATTATCTCTTCATCTTGTAATTTAATGTTCTGTTAAATCTTTGTTAATGGTACTTTTCTCTTAATTCTCTATATGATACAGTTTAATTTTATAATCTTTCAGTATTACAAATATTTCCTTATTTTTAAATTCTCCACTTTTATCTGTAAATTAAAGATTAGGAGGTTTATGACCAACTTCAGAACTTCTATTGATAATTACATTAAAAGCTTTTTAGCAATATCTTTCCCTCTCTTTCTTGTTAAAGATTCTGACCAAGCACATTTCAAGAAATTATTATGAATAACATTCAACATATTATTTATGTCCATCATTACCAGAAGATTATTTAGCCATAACTGCTAAATCTGCAGTCCACAAGTCATATATAGTGTGAGTTACAATTTTTCTTTTCAGAGATTTTTTGATTACTGATCTAACTCTATGGCCTCTTCAACAGCTCCTTTTGATGATAGAATTTCTGTTTCTTTTACAATTTCACTAGTTTCTGGAGCTTTTATAAAAGTACTCTTCTCCTGGTTACAAATCTTAAAAACTGCTTTCATTTGCCATTTGTTATTTGCTATTTTTACTTTCTCAGTGTCTGAAGAATGTTTTCTTTCTGCATTTTGAACAATATATCGGGGAATCCATTTTATTTTATTGGTAAAAATACCATTAAAATCAAAACATCTCAAATCTTATCAATTAAATTTCTCATAATATTATATGTAAAATGCATTTCTAAGACCACAACTACATAAGTAATTGTTTCAGTGTTTGCATTTAGCAGTGTAACAGGAGAAGCAGATAGTACGATCATGACAGCTTTTTACATGTTCGGTGTTCATTGGATGTAAGTGAATATCTATCTATACCACCATAGGATAGTCTTTAACAAACTCTTCATAATAAGTCAAGTACACATTGTCATGTCTAAATAAAACTCTTCTAAAACAATGATATATATCGTACAAGATAGCCGTGCGACTGTAATCAGAATCAAGGTTTGTTAGTTCTTGCAGGTAAATTTCACCATTGATCTTCACGATAGCGTTTTTAAGTTTGCAGTGATCAAACTTAGTTAGATCTTTTTTGTGGTCATTTGATCAATCTGTTTTTAATCCAATTACAATAAATCTTGGATTGTAGATATTACAATACATGTTGGTTATATCAAAGTTAAAATTCAAGCTGCTTAAACCTTTCTTGTCAATATATTGCTATTGATAGCAATTGTACATTAGTTGTTTAGAGTTGCTCATTGATTTCAATCAGTTCAACTTGAAATTACTAACAACAGCATTAAATTCTACAATCTTAACTTTTTGCAGTTCTACTGCACCTTGACCAGATCCTTTCCAATAATAGAATGCATCATGATCATCTACTCGTGTGAAAGTTATTTGAATCTTCCTTTAAATATTAGAAAATATCCTAATCCCAATTCACCAATAATGCTTCAAAGTTCCTGCCACCCTTCAATTTGGAAACGAACCCCTTGTGCAAGATTGTGTTTTTTCATGAGTTGGCATAGTTTACAATTCCCTTTACACTGCTAGTGATACCTGGATGATCGACATAATCCAGTAAGTGTACTGTGTTTTCTGACTTCTATTCGAAATAACACAAAGAGTAGAAAATTATCAGTAAGTTTTATTGTTGAATTAGCATTGCAATCCTGATCTCCGGCTTTAGTTTTAACTTTACAGACTTCATGCACTTGGAATGAAGAATCATAAAAACCATCCCTGACATCAACCTTGAAAACTAATTTTTGGGAGAGTTGAAGTTGAGGTCGCTGACTCGATTTATTATCCTGTATTCACTTTTTATAATAATATCGTCAAATACATTATTCATATCTGTATTTATATGAAAGTTTGAATAGCACAATTTTCATATTTGAAGGTATTAAAATCAAACATTTAATTTCTGTCACTTGTGTCACTATAATCTAAATCTAGAATTTTGTAGTAAAGGTTATCTAGTTGCTATTTCAACTGTTTGGAAAGGTCTTTTTTTTCTAACTGATATAACTTAATACCATTTGGATCAGAATCTTTTATATAAATAACTTGAAACACAATAAGCTTTAAGTGCTCTGAATAAATCACTCGTACATTTCTGACACCTAGTAACGTAATAGTGGTAGTTTCATCTTGTCATAAATAACCAAACAGTTATCTAAATCTGGATCAGTTGTAAAAGGTGCATCAATAGGTTTGAATTGATTGACTTTATTTTGTAAGTGAACAACTCTTTCCTCATACACCCAATATGGTTCCTAATTCTTCTTAATTTTCCTTTTTAATGTTGTTTAAAATGATTATAAGTGTGAGAATTATTAATTTTTGAAATTTTAATAGCAAATTCTGGAGAAACTCATATTGTAATATGAGGAATTAAATCTTGATGAAAATAAGTACCAGAAATTATTCCGATCATCTTCATTAATATTCTGTTTTTGGTTACTCCATTCAGTTTCAAAATCCGCTTCCCAGGAATTTTGGGAAAGTAAATTATAGTCAAAATATGCTATTAGGTTTATAGATTTCCTGTTCATCCTGTGATCTAAACATTTACCTCCATTTTAACAAATTTTAGCTCCATTAATCTAGCCATTTCTTTAGTCACTAAATTTATTCATAATTACAATAAAATTTCAATAAAAATACTTATGAAACTCAACTCCATCATGAGTCTTGATATGTTAAAAGCAGATGTCCAGGATGTTTATATTTTCGATTCCTGCAATTAGATTTTCCATTGCTTTTTATTACATATTTTGATTTGTTTAACATATGTATTCGATTTTATTTTAAAATCCTCTTTGCCGGAATCTAGACCAAGGAAAAGATAATTAAATTGATTCTATTAGGAGTTGTTTTTTGTTTCTACCTTCTCCAAACTCAAGTACACAATATTATTAACAGAAGAATTCTGAAGGAGATTGTTGTCTTGATCTTGAATAGTAATCACAATATCCTGTATTTTGTGCAAGTTTTTTCAAAGGTATATACAATCTTTATTGGGGTCTTTCTGATATTTTACTTACGAGAGCTACATTTGAAAAAAGTATACAAGAAAAAAGAATTGTAAATATACAAAGAAAATTTATTTACAAATTGCACTTGTTTTAAAAGAGAAACATGTAATTACTTTAAGATCAGATGATTTTAAAAATTTTGTGGTTTTAAGATTTAAAAAATATTGCTTTTAACATGTTTTCATTTGGGAAGGAAGGAATTTTTAGTAATGTTTTTTATTGGTTTTTATGCAGTTTTCCAGGAGTTTCTATTGAGTTTAGTCATACTTGAGTATTATAAAAGAGCGATTTAAATAAATTTTCCTTTATTTAGGTAGCTAGGTAGCTTTGGAAAAGCTACCTAGAGAATAGCGGTCCCAAAGTTGGCTTGGGTTTTTCTTATATATGTTTTACGTTTTATGAACTGGTTCAGGGAAGGAAAATTCTGCAGACCAAGTTCTGAGGATTCTATTTAAGAACATTTCTGTATGAAAGACTGTAATTGCTTGAATTTTTTATGTTACCCTGCATAATATAGGTTTAAATGTTAAAATAAATTATGACAAATTTATGGGCTTGATACTTTAAGCAAAAAAATAAATACTTAATAATTCCAAACATTTTCTTACTGGCAAATTAATTGTCGCATACTGATTAAATTTTAATATTTTTTTTTAACTATTAAAATGATTTATTTGATAATATGCAGTTTTTATTATTTTCATAACAATTATCTTTGCACTGGTGTTTTAAATCTTTATGTGACATTCTGTTGTGCAGGATAAAACCACACATGTCAACAATGGGTACTGGTAAGAGATTTTAGTTAAAACATGTTTTATGTAATTATTGTTTGTTACTATTATAAAATATTATCTTGTCTCTAAAAGAACACAGTATATTTAATTTTGATAGATTAGCATCAGAGACTTATCTTATTTACAAAGAGACTGATATTTCTTATTGTACAAGATTAAACAGTATACCTTTTATAACATTTCTTGTGTACAGTTGTAATTCTGCTAAATTACCATTAACTGAATTACATTTTTATCGTCATTTTAACTTTTTTCCAACATTAAAGTCGATTAAATTTTCATACATTATTATTTTATTTATCACTTTTTCATGTAGTAAGGTGACTTTATGACTTAATGAAAGAGTATTTTAACCCTAATATAATTTTTTCATTAAAAAAAAACAAACTTAAAGAAAAAATAAGTTATTTTGCCAAAAATTGGTTTAGCGATTTAGGTTCAGTATTACTTGCCCTGTAAATATAATTATATACAATTACATCATTTTTAACCATTCTCTTCGCATTTTCATTTCGGTATTTTTTGAATACTGGTTGGAATATTATATAAATACATGACCAAATATGAAGGGTTTTTTTTATTCTTACATGTTGTATTATATCAAAGATTGGACTAAGGTAATGAACAGATAGGTAAAAATTCATTTTATTACTTTTTTTGTAGTGATCTGAAAAGGAATTTTTTTCAACTTCTAGTTACGTCTTGAAAGCTGCACGAATCCCATATTTTATAGATAAAACATTACTAATTAAAGACATTCTTAGCCGATGTGCACCCAAAACGATATTGATAATAGCCCCTAGAAAGTTTTCTAAATGTATGAATTTGAGTATGCTAAAATACTATTTATAAGCAGCTTCAAAAGATAATGCAGATGTGATAAGAATATTTAAGAAGACAGAAATATACAAGAATAACACTGAGTTTTTCAATCAAAATTTTGGAAAAAATTCAGTTTTATATATAAACTATTAACTTCTACAGAAACACAAGCAAGTTACTTACGTAGAACACAAGTATCTTCAAAACAATCAAAATTTATCGTATGTTAGTAAAAAACTTTGTAAAAAATGGTGCAAGGATGATGGTGTTAGGCCTTTGGAAGAACCCACCGGGTTGGTCTAGTGGTGAACGCGTCTTCCCAAATCGGCTGATTTGGAAGTCGAGAGTTCCAGCGTTCAAGTCCTAGTAAAGCCAGCTATTTTTACACGGACTTGAATACTAGATCATGGATATCAGTGTTCTTTGGTGGTTGGGTTTCAATTAAACACACATCTCAGGTATGGTCGAACTGAAAATGTACAAGACTACACTTCATTCACACTCATACATATCATCATCCTCTGACGTATTATCTAAACGGTAGTTACTGGAGGCTAAACAGGAAAAAGAATGAAAGGCCTTTGGAACAAAGAATTATAAAGTTTGCTCTTTTTAAGGTAGCTGATATGTTACAAGAGCACTTTAATGAGAAAATAGTCATACTCATCGATTACTATGACTGTGATATTAATAACACATTACAGGTAAAAAACAGATCAAAGTTTAGAGCTATAATAAAACCTTCTTCAAAAAGCTGAGTTTAAGTAAGTATCTGAAAGACGAGATCTTTAAAACTTTTCTATAATGGTTGTGTATGTAAAAGTGGGAGACATACATAATACATACTCATTTTTAAATATTTTATTCCATATGGTAAAGCTAAACCATATTGGATAAAAAAGTGGTCACGTTTCAGGTATTTTCAATTGTTAAACTACCTGGAAATTTTAAACTATGTCGTGCAGTTCGAAAACAGAGATCCACGGCTAAAAACCGCAAAGTGTGATCATGCAGAATTGCAGCTGCTAGAATGAAAGATCCAAGCTGTAGACCGCAAATTGTGATTGTGGTGAGTGGTATCTCTGCCAAAGAGTAGTTGAGTCGATGCGTTGGGGTACTAGGTTCATAAACCATTCTCATTTATCCTTTTCCAAGAGTTTTCTTTTGTATAATAAAACATACATGGATTTGGTAAAAAATATTATTGTTACCAATAACTTTACCGTGAAAGTTTGCAGTATTAAAAACAACACAGAAATTCTTTTATAGATCGGTAGTGATCAAATTGTTTTGGATGTTGATCAGTGGACTGAATTTTATAAACTAATTGATACTACTAACACAGAATTTTATAGACGGTTTAAGTATCAATGTAATGAATAAATGGTTAGTTGTTTAAAGGATTTTAATGGGCTGCAATCCATTTAAATTATTTTAAAAGAATTCACAGTGGAAAGAAAAATTATGAACTCTGAAAAGAAAAAGATGTGAACAATAAAGTCAAAATCATTTTAAAGTGAGATTAAAGTGGACGCTCCATATGTACCCATACACTTACTACTCGTAACGCTAATATGAAATTGAGCAAAACAGATGTTTTATAGAGGACCAAAATTGATAGTTTTTATTGATTATAGTTTTTTTAAATAATCGAGGGGGTATGAGGGAGGATCACATGAGATAGGATCACATGAGAACCAACTGACGGATTGTTTTCAAATTTTCAGGATCCATTCATTTTATCCCAGGAAAGGTTTTAATTCATAAATTGAGGCTCTATCTACCACCTTTGGGAGGGAACATGAGGGTGTATCATTGTTTCTATGTCAAGAACTAGGGAACATTGGAGGAAAGAGCGATATTTAGGCTTTAATTGTTATTTATCAGTATTATTTTCACAACTATGAGAATAATGAACACAGCGGGGGGTGCAGACTAGAATCTGATCCAGAGCGGTCGTGTTGTACATTCAGTCCGGATGGACACGCATACTAATGTTCGGATGAATGCTTATTTTCTTTTTATACTTATATGTTATTAAGTTCAATCATATGTTTTCCGTTATATGTTAAATGTTCAATTATATGTTATCGAAATGTCAAAACAAGATATTAAATAACAATTCGATAAGTAACAAGGCGTTGTTTGTATTCATCACTTATACATCTACAGTTCATACTCGCTCGAAAACCTACCACAAAGGTTTTATGGTCCTCCACATCGCAAAGGATCTAACAGGGGGAAAACAGAAAAGACCCAAAAATTGTACTACTTGTGCAAAACTTATATAAGGGATCGAAAAGTTCAAGTTGTCATCGAATTTCAGCGTACCGGAAGACCGTGGAAATTTCAACAGAAGCTTTGCAAAATCGCACTATCATCTTACTGGCGACACAATACAAATTTGAGAAACTGCTGAAATTTATATATATTGCAAGTATCGGTACAATCCATTCCATAATCAATGTTAACTTGAATTACCGCAAAACGTGTTTGAGTTAGGTTCCGAGAAGAACGAATAGAAATCACAAATATTCCAAAATTTACATTTGTACAGAAGTTAAACATCTGTATTTAGCAGAAGGCAATACTTTTACTTTCCCGTCTAGCATTATAGCTTTAGAAGGGAAAGTATTTTAATCGATCCAGTTTGGGCAGGTATATGCGGTTTTCAGTGGATCTTTACGTTTTGACACCTAAGGAACCCAGAAAACCTAAAAACCGGATGAAATTTTTCTGGATGTTCGAATGTGCACGTGTGTGTTCGGTGGCGCACTCTAAATCAACTTATATCTCCAGAACTACTCGACCGATTTTTACCAAAGTTGGTCAGATTATTTCTATATATCGGGCATTGATGCCATTAAATTATCAACTTAAAAGGTCAAGGGAGTGAAACTGTAAAAATAGGTCACCCTCAGTATCTCGAGATTTCGGTTAATTAGTCATATTTTTGTTAGGCACATTTTTTAACAATTAAAAAAGAATTTTTCTAAAATCACAACCCCACCACAAAAAATTCTTTAAATAAACTAGTAGCTAAGTGGGTATACTGCGTCAATGGTGCCCCCTCTCACCACAAGACGCACTAGTGTAACACTGACGTACAGCGGCTATAGTCGTCTGCTATGTTGTGACGTAACAGGTGACTGGTAAAATTAAATGAATGAATAATATTTAAAGTGTAAAAAAAGTATTTAAAATTGCTGCTGGTACTGCCACATCTGCGCGAATGAAATACGGTATGCACGCGCGCTTTAGTTAGAATCATTGAATTAAATAAACAAAAAATATTATATTAAAATAAAATAATAAATATTTAAAATTAAGTTGTGCGTGTAAGCCGTGCATCACAAACAACCGCGTGACCGGAAAGTCCTACAATTGTGTTTTTCATATTTTTTTTTAGATCGTATAGTAACTTTTAATAAAACTTGGATTCATCTATTCGAGCTGGAATATTTTTGTACAATAAAGGACCAATTTATTGAGATTATTTTAAAGAACAAACTACAATCAATGGCCAAATTCACTAGTCTGTTGTGACAATAGACATAAAAAATAAAGAGAAATCCTCAATAAAGAGGAAATGTCCTGGTTCGCTCTTAATTGGCGTAATTCTTCTGCATGATGACCGCCACCGTACCACTAAAAAAACACTTATTTATTTTTCTGTTTAGCCTCCGGAACCACCGTAAGTTATTACTTCAGAGGATGAATGAGGATGATATGTATAAATGTAAATGCAGTGTAGTCTTGTACAATCTTAGGTCGACCATTCCCAACCCCCGGATTGGTCTAGCAGTGAACGCGTCTTCGCAAATCAGCTGATTTTGAAGTCGAGAGTTCTAAGGTTCAAATCCTTGTAAAGGCAGTTTACTTTCATACGGATTTGAATGCTAGATCATGGATACTGACGTTCTTTGATAGTTGGGTTTCAATTAACCACACATCTCAGGCATGGTCGAACTGAGACTGTACAAGACTACACTTCATTTACACTCATACATATCATCCTCTGAAGTAATACCTGAACGGTAATTCCCGGAGGCTAAACAGGAAAAAGAAAGAAAGCCTCTTCCAAAATATTTCTGAAATGTGTGGTTACATCTCAGAAATATTTTGCACAAGACTACACTTCACGTAAACTCATCACCATCCTCATTCGCCCCCTGAAGTAATCCTAACGGTGATTTCGGAGACTAAACAAAAAAATAAAAAGGAGAAAGAAAAGGTCGACCATTCCCGAGATGTGATGAGGTTAGTTGAAACCCAAAGAACCAAAGAAAAAATTAAAATAAATTTTTTACTCTAAAAAAAGAGCTGTATAAAATATTTAATGACGTTTGTCATAAGTTAAAAAACAATAAAATTTCCATTTCATATCACAGGTTTTGAGCTCACTCGTGAATTAATCATATTAAAAATAAAACTATAAAAAAATTAAAAATACAGTTTACAACAAAACTAAACATATGTAAGTAGTATTTGTTAGGTAAATTATAGTGTCAATATTTGTGACTTATTAGACAAAGATACTCGTAAAAAATAGCTGACAACATGGATTGTTTCTGATATACGGTTTACACACGCGCGCGCGCACACACAACTTAATTAAAAATATTAATCATTTTATTTAAATATAATATTTTTACGTTTATTTAATTCAATGATTCTAACTAAAGAGCGCGTGCATACAGTACTTCATTCACGCGGGTGTGGCGGTACTAGCGGTGACGGTCGGTACTAACTAAACTAATGCAGTTTCAAAACTTACATAGAACACATTACGTTTATACGGTCGGCAGACTAGTTAGCCGTGAGGCTTAACGCACTAGGTATCTATTCGGCCGGGCGATCGAGTTCGGAACCCGGCCAGAGCGAGTTACTATTTACACTTTAAATATTATTCATTTATTCAACTCTACCGCTCATCCGTGACGTCACAATATAGCAGACGACTACAACAACATTTTTTGGGGTCGGAATGCGATGTTAAAAAAGTATTTTTTGCAAATATTGTTATTTTTTAATCGTTAACACACACGTGAGTAAGAAAGATACGAACTTAATTAGGCGAAATCTCGAGGTACTGAGGGCGACCTTGCTCTACAGCCTCACTCCCTTGACCTTTTAAGTTGAAAATTTAATATATAGAAATAATCTGACCCCATATATAGCAGTAGTCTGACCTTGTTTGGTTAAAATCGGTCCAGTAGTTCTGGAGATATAAGGTGATTTAGAGGCCAACACCGAACACAAATTCATGCATACATACGAACATTTACATCCCGAAAATGTTTATCCGGTTTTTTATTGGTATTTTGAGTTCTTTAGGTGTCAAAAGTCAAAATCGGGTGAAAACAGCATATGCCCAAATTGGACCGATACAATACTTTCCCTGCTAGAGCTATAGCTCTGCTATAGCGCTATCTAGACGGGAAAATAAAACTGCAAAATTACCTTTGCTGAAAGTGTCCCAGAGATGTTGGCCAAACGAAGTAACTTTCCCGGATATGCCTACATATAGGCAATATATATATATATATATATATATATATATATATATATATATATATATATATATATATATATATATATTCGACGTATTCAAAATGTGGGATTCATTGCAAATATTGGATATTTTTAATAATTTATTCATTATAATTTATTTTTAAATAAATTAAAATCGAAATAAAAAAAATATATTTTTTTTTAAATTAGAGAACTCCTGCACCCAGAAGGGGGGTATTAAATTATTTTAATGACTATTATTTAACAAAATACGTTTTGAGCCTTAGAAATTTTAAATTGCCAATTTTTTTTTTTCATTGGGACCCATATTCAATGGGAAGAATTCTGGTAAAATTATTTTTAGAAAATAATCTGTAGATAATAAATAAAAAAAAGAACTTTAAAATTGTTTAAAAAAATACAAAGATACTGACATAATTCTAAATAAAATTGTAATTTTCTTGGAAGGAGAAGAAGATTTCTGGCAAATTTTTTTACTTCTTTGTACAAAGTAAAGGAAGTATTGTGATCGCGAAAAATTTCATTTCGGTTTTCAGATTTCTACGAAAATATCCATTTTGACCTTCCCTGAATCCATTTTGACTAGTTTCAGCATGACGTCTTTAAGTACGCACGTATGTATCTCGCATAACACATAAACTATGAGCCGTAGGATGTTCAAATTTTGGATTTAGGACAGTTGCAACATTTTCTTTTGATTGCAATCGACTGAACCAAAAGGGCCCAAAATTTAAAAAAATTGGATTTTGGACTTTTTCATAACTGCAGTAATAAGCCCTCATTGAAAGTTTTTAAACGGTATATCATCAGTAGCATTTATTTTCATGCTTCCAGGTTTATAGCCAAATATAAGTTTAATTAATGAAATATTTGGATTGTACAACGGAAAGGCACATCGGTTCGAATCCGACTTCATTTCCTTTTTTTTTCTTTTAACTTTTTTTAATTTAAATAAATCGATTTATTAATAATTATTGGCCTCTGATTGTAAAAAGGTTTTTACGATAAATAATAATTCAATAATAACAATAAAAAAATATGAAAAACTGTCACAAGCTATTAGTGAAATAATATTTTATATACTTTTAAAAATGTGTATATGTAATTTAATAGGCGTAGAAGGAAGTAATGTAGTGTCCATATCAGATTTTTTTTATAGTTTGTAAATATCTCCTAAGGCAGATTCCCATACTGTGCGTCATGGCGCTTCGTTGGGCCACGGCCTCTTCACAGAGGCGTCGCGAAATATTGTAAAAGCTTCATAATTAAACGAACCATGACATTTATAATTATTAATTTAATGTTAATAAAGTCAAAAAAAATAATGAAGATTAATAATGAAGCACGAGTTTTATTTATTTTTTTCTCTTACTTACGAGTAATCTTACTTTTATTTAGGGTAGGGCGCCATAACCCACCGGGTTGGTCTAGTGGTTAACGCGTCTTCCCAAATCAGCTGATTTGGAAGTCGAGAGTTCCAGCGTTCAAGTTCTAGTAAAACCAAATAGTATTCAAATCCGTGTAAAAATAACTATTTTTATACGGATTTGAATATTTGATCGTGGATACAGGTGTTCTGTGGTGGTTGGGTTTCAATTAACCACACTTCTCAGGAATGGTCGAACTGAATCTGTACAAGACTAAACTTCATTTCCACTCATACATATCATCCTCTGAAGTATTATCTGACAGGTAATTACTGGAGGCTAAACAGGAAAAAAAAAGGGTAGGGCGCCATGGAAAAATTTTAATTGAAAAAGACCGCCGTGGATCGGAAAAGTTTGGGAACTACTTTCCTAAGGCATAAAACTTAAAAAAGAGACCAATTTTTTTAAAATCTGGTTATTACCGAAAAGGTCAGAAAATCATGTCCGTTACTAGAAAATTCTTTACCAAAAAAAAAAATTCCTTGTGTTCAAGAAATTATTAACATTTTACAAGCATTTATAGGTATAGGTCAGAAAAATTTTCTCAGTCTTCCTTTTCCACACAGTTTATCTATAATACATACATATCACGTTAAAGTGTTTTAACTGATAAGTATATTTTGATTCTCTTTCCTTCGTATCATTTACAATTAATTTAAAAAAGTTTTATTCGTATAATTGGCACGTAAGTGGTTATTTATTAACTATTACAGACGTCAAGACGTTAATGAAAACAATATTTATGATTTCCGTTGTTTCCACAACATGAATAAATTGTTATTCATATCGCGTGAATAAAAAAACAAAAAACACTTCATATATGATCGACCACCAGCAAGTGAGAACTCAGAAATGAAGTTACCATCGGACGGTACGATATTTTTTACTGACGCTACATCAGAAAAGAACGATATAGTACAATATTAGAATGCATGAAAACTTGTAAAATTTAGCATTTGCACTTTTTAGGTTAGATTTTAACACTTCATATAAAAATTTGCATGTAAATAGCGTTCTCGGATAAGAAAAATGATAATTACAAGAAACTATTTCTAACAAGTAAAAGACAAAAAAAAGAAATTAAAGTCGGTTGAAGGTAAAATAATTAACTTTTATTTGTTAATAATGTAATATTTTAAGGTTAATTTTAAAGCCGTGAAGAAAGTTAAGTCCTTCTATTTGTCGATCATTAGCTTAAATGATACATCGATATTCGTAGGATTATTATTCTGTCAGCAAATTTTTATAATCAAATTCGTGTTGCACTGAAATTCCAACACCAAGTTTATCGCAAATCTCCCGTTAGATCCTGGAATGCGCTTCTTTTACAATAATCGTAATGGCCTTTAAAAAAAAATCGTTTAATTGCACTGGTATTCAGCAGAGATAAAAAAAAAATAATATATTAGAATATAAGATTTTTTTCGCTTTCAGTTATTTTTATTACAGGCGTCTAAATTTTACTTTTCCAGAAATCTGAAATACCGTGTTTTTTTGTATCTTTCTGTATCTCATTTTTATCTATTATTCGCTTTAAAAAAATACCGTAATAGAAAGTCACTGCATGCTTGATCAAGAATAACAGGCGATTTAAAAGTTCAAAGTATGTTCGCGCTCACATACACTCACACACACGCACAAACATCTACTTAACGCCAATTTTTCCATTTTAACATTTTGGGTTACCTCTTCATCATGAGGACTTGGTTGTCTGGTGGGGCCTCATACTAAGAAATAATTTGTTTCGAATAGAAGGATTTATTAAATTTTGTTTTTCTATGTTTAAATACCTTTTTCTTTCTTTTTCTGTTTAGCCTCCGGGAATTACCGTTCAGGTATTACTTCAGAGGATGATATGTATGAGTGTAAATGAAGTCTTGTACAGTCTCAGGTCGACCATTCCTGAGATGTGTGGTTAATTGAAACCTAACCACCAAAGAACACCGGTATCCACAATCTAGTATTCAAATCCGTATAAAAGTAACTGTTTTTACCAGGATTTGAACGCTGGAACTCTCTACTTCCAAATTAGTTGATTTGGGAAGATGAGTTCACCAGTAGACCAACCGGGTGGGTCTGTGTTTAAATACTGAAAAGTTATTTAAGGTTACTTATTCTTTATGAGTACCTGTTGAACATGATTCGAAACTGTTTAAGAATAAAATATTTCTTTTAAAAATTGTCCTGCTTCCAGTTTCCTGTTCCAAAACTGGTTAAATTATTTTAATTTTACTTTCCCGTTTAGCGCTATAGCTGTAGAAGGGAAAATACTGTAGTCACTCCAATTTGGGCATATGTGGTTTCCACCGGATCTTGACGTTTTGATATCTACTGAATCCAAAAAACAATAAAACCAGATGGGAACTTTCTGGATATCCGGATTTACGCGCGCGTATGTGTATTCGGTGTCTCACACGTTATATCTCCGGAACTACAGGACCGATTTTGATCAAATTTGGTCAGATTATTTCTGTATATGGGGCATTAATTTTTCACGTAAAAGGTCAAGGTAGTGAGGCTGTACAGCAAGTTCACCTTCAGTATCTCGAGATTTCGCCTAATTAAGGTCATATTTTTCTTAGGCACATTTGTTATTGATTAAAAAATACTATTTTCAATTTTTTTTTCAAAATCACACCCCCACCCCAAAAAATGCACTAACTAGTGGCTAATTGGGTATACTGCGACAATAGTACCCGCTGTCATCACAAGGAGCGGTAATGTAGCACTGATGTACAACTGTACATTAGAAAAAAGCCACGTGACGGGAAAGTCCTACAACTGTGTGGTCAGTTTTCTTTATTTATTTACTGTTTTATCTATACAGTATAATTGGTAACAAATTTGTAGAATGAAATAAAATAAGATTCTAATCATTTAAAAATTAAAAGTCTAATGATAGTTTTTGTAAAATTTCATAACAGTGGAGTTAGCCAATTTTAGAATGAGCTGAACCCATCGGTTTGGTCTAGTGGTAAACTCGTCTTCGCAAATCAGCTGATTTCGAAATCGAGAGTTCTAAGGTTCAAATCGTAGTACTTTTATACGGATTTAAATAACTAGATGGTGGATACCGATGTTATTTGGTGGTTGGGTTTCAATTAACCACCCATCTCAGGAATGGTCGACCTGAGACTGTACAAGACTACACTTCGTTTACATTCATACGTATCCTCTAAAATATTCGTTCTCAACGTGGGCGCGGAGGCCTTCAGGGATGGACGGTAGAAGGTCCCCAGAAAATTGGGGGCATTCAGGTGGTCTAGGAACGCGATAACTGATTAAAAAAAATGAAAAATGTATGTTTTCCTGATATTTCAAACTAAAATTAAATACTTACTATAACCACACTTGTACAAAAAATTAAAGGAACATCTATATTTTATGATAAAAAATTATTGTATTCAAACAAGTTTAACTTTGCAACCAAGAGGCTTAAAGGGACGAATAAAAGAAAAATTAAAGCTTGAATACTCTACTTTTTGGCAGTATACTTCAGATTTCAAAAAGAAAATCATCAATAAAATAAGAAATCTGATGTGGACATCACATTATTTCCTTGTGCGCCTATTAAATTACATATACACATTTTTTTTTTTTTTTTTTTTTTTAATGAAAAGTACATAAAATTTTACTTCATTAATAACTTGTTGGTTTTTTCTTTTTTTTAATTGTTATTATCGAATTATAATTTATTTAATTTTTTTTTTACAATCAAACGTTCATAATTATTAACGTTCATATTATCAATATGTTTAAATTTAAAAAAAAAGGAAATGAAGTCGGATTCGAACTCATCTGTCCTTTCCCCTTGTAAGATTCAAATATTTCATTAATTAAAATTTCATATGGCTATAACTGTAGAACCAATGAAAATAAGTACTACATGATATATCGTTGAAAAGCTCTCAATGAGGACTTGCTATACAGTTAAGAAAAAGTCCAAAATCCAATTTCTTTGGATTTTGGACTTTTACAACGGTACAAAACCCAAAATGTTACGACAGTCCTAAATCCAAAATTACAGCATACTACGGCTAATTGTTTTTGAGTCATGCGAGATACGTACTACATACATACATACATACGTACGTACAGACGTCAGGCCGAAACTAGTCAAAATGGATTCAGGGATGGTCAAAATGGATATTTCCGTTGAAATCTGAAAACCGAATTTTTTCGCGATTGTACACTTTCTCACTTCGTACAAGGAAGTTAAAATCAGTGAGAAATAAAGTTTTTAAAATTTGAAAGTTTTTCTTCCTGTTTCATCGAGCTCATGGGGGGAAACGAAATTTTATCACTAAACTGAATTAAAATCGTTTAAAAGCTTATGACTTTAGCTTTAATTTCTTCTTTTTTTATGTCTCTACGATTTTTCTGAACCGAAATATTCCTCTTTAAAGAGAAAAGGCCAATTTTTTTTAGTGATAAAGCAATTTTGATAGAAATACTTCCAAGTATGATTAAATAAAATATGCGTTTTAATTGATCTCAATTAAAATGTAAGTTTCAACTCGGAAATAGGATATGCCACGTTTAAAACAATAATTGTAATTATTATTTTTAACAGATGTTAAGTTTAAACATTTTGGGGACGGTAGATAATTTTTGATTCTCAATGTGGTCGGTGGGTGAAAAAGTTTTGAGAATCAATGCTCTAAAGTAATACCTTCAGGAGGTTGAACGAAAAAGAAAGAATCGTGCTTCCCAATTGTGATTCCGGGAATCAAATCTTTGATTTTGTATTTAAAGTTACACTGATTATTTTTCTAAAATGATAACAAAATTTTCTTATCAAATTAAAAGATTAAGTTCTACATAAAATGTATAATTTCTGTTGTAAAACTCTATTAATCAAAAACATATATACATATGTTTATTTTTTATTTGTTATCAAGAAAATGTTAGGCGTTATTTATGATCGGCATAATTCAGGTTTGTTTATGCTGAATTCGTAAAATGCAATACATACACTAACTTTATTTAATCTATTTAGTAATACGCATGAAAGTATATGATTTCGTAGTTAATAAACACGCTGTTATTTAATGTACTGGAACTGTATGGCGCCCGTAGATCTGTCATCTTTATTTATAAAATTTATCCAATAAAAGATCGAAATATATTACGTAATAATAAAATATTTTATGATACAAGAATTATTATTATTAGTGGTCTACAAAATTATTTTTTCTGAACGTTAATTAAGGTCACTTTTCTTAGGCAAATTTGTTAACGATTAAAAAACAACAATATTTACAAAAATATTCTACAAAATCGCACCCCCACCACAAAAATGCTCTAAACTTTGAAGCTTTCTTGTGATTCCTATGATGGTTGTTTTTCATTGTGATTTCTTCTATGGTCTAATTAAACATACAAATTAATATTTACTAAATTGAGAACCCCGAATTCCATCAAGCGGCCGACCAAAAGTCACGCACTTTTAACATTTTTCTTTTTTACTTTTTTTATTGTAATCAAGACTGCTTTAAAAAAATATTTTTTATAAAATTGAACTTTGTACGGATATTGGAAGAGCACATAAGATTTAATTTACGTGTAAAAATATGAAATAAACTAGCGAGAAAAAACTTCGTTTTAATTTCTTTTATATGGAAAGCGACTTTGTGGTAACGATATAGAATTTAAAAATACTTTGCAATTTTCTTTTTTACTTTTTAAATATTGCTTCTATTTTTTTTTTTCCAAGGGGGAAAATAATAGAATAAAATATTGAACTGTGACGAGTGAAGCGTTCACTAAGTGAATGCATAATTAAACACACGAAATCAACTGCGTGGTACTAATTAGTGGTAATGGATTCTTGTCTCAAAACTTTTGATTACTTGAAGTATAACCACAATGTGGTCTGAAAATCCCTGGTGATTCAGTCTTAGATGTGCCTTATATGATTCTTAATAATATAAAATTATCACTTCGATCAGACAATGTATATAAGAATTTATTGCTCTATTTATTACAATATTGCATTTTCTTTCTACACTAAAACTTGGCACGCGAATATTATGTCTTTGCCGATAAGTTACTATGTTAATAACTAGCTTTATAATAATGGTAAACAATCTTAGATTAGCGGTATTTTTAATACCCGATCACATTTTAGTTGAATTAAAAAATTTTATTTTATTTGCTTTTATGGCCCCAGCATGGCGTTACTTTAGTCACTTATAAGAAAGATTTTTTAGTCTCCTATTTTTCTAATAGTTTTTTCATCCTTTCAGAACTTGCCTATCTTTCCTCTCTCTAAAATGGTCCTTCCTTCCTGTTGTCTATTAATTCTTGGATAAAAAAGCAAGGATAAAAATAGAAGTGTCCCCCATTTGCCGGAATTGATCAATGGAAGCCGTAGTAAAACATTGATCAGAGGAACAATACCAAATGCAGAATTAATTATAAAAGAAAAAATATATGTGAATAATATGCATATTATTTATTTTAAGTAAAATCGTACGAAATATTGTTAAAGTAAACTTTTTGATATTTAAAAAATGTCCAGTATTAATTAAAAACAGAATAAAAATCTTGACTTAAATACAACTTTTTTTTAAACAATTTATTTTTAAAGTCCATTGAATCTATTTTTTGACAACTACAAGGTCATTAGCCCTTTCTCAAACAAAAAAGATAAAACCTTCTCATCCTGATAAAAAATAGCGACCAATCAAAAGACCAGTCTTGTCAAACAGATCATTCTTGAAAACAGATTTATCATAGATCATTAAAACCCCAAAAGAACATAAGATGATACGGATATACAAGGCTCTTGCCACTTAAAAAAGCTAACAACACAGTTCCAGACATTACCGTCGTGCTGCTTTTTCTGTTACACGTACAAACACAATTTAATTTAAAATAGTAATAATTTTATTTAATATAATATTTTTTATATGACTCCCAAAACTGTGACTCAGTGCTACACTAGCGTTCCTTGTGATGGCATGAGGTACTTTTGACCCACTTACCCACTGGTTTAGAGCATTATTTGACGTGGAAGTGCGATTTTGAAAAAAACATTTTTTTGCAAATATTATTATTTTTTAATTGTTAACGAATGTGCCCAAGAAAAAAAAGACCTTAATTAGGCAAAATCTCGAGATGCTGAGGGTGACCTTGTTCTACAGTCTCACCCACCATACCCTGTAAGTTGAAGATTTAATAGCATCAATGCTCCATATATAGAAATAATATACAGAAGTAATCTGACCAAGTTTGGTCAAAATCGGTAAGTAGTTCTGGATATATAAGGTGTGAGACACCGAACACACACACGCGCACGCGCGTACATACGAACATCCGGAACATTTCCATCCGGTTTTTTGTTTTTTGGGTTCCTTAGGTGTCAAAACGTCAATTTTACTCCGGTGAAAACCACATTGCCCAAATGGGACCGATTACAATAATTTCCCTTCTACTGCTATAGCGCTAGACGGGAAAGCAAAAATACAGTTCAATTCTAAAGAAATGCTATCAAGATTATCAAAACGGGCCTGCAATTATTTAAAATCCATCTTTAAAATAGATATTTGTCATTAGTTAAGAAATAACAAACAAAAAAAAAATCATCAAAAATCAGTCATCTTGACGTTAAACATTTATCGCCTAGGTTTTCCCTTAGCTCTTCCTTTTTGATTTTTTCCTACATTTTCCTGACGGGGTACACCTCTGAATACAGAGTGTCTGAAAGTTCAGAGATGGAATCCTCATCCATCCCTTACATCACAGAGGATGTTTCGCAGCCGATATCGAATGACTCCGGCTCAAGTGGAACGGGGAATATTGCATCCAAGTTTAGACTGGTTGCACTCCTCGCTGAAATTTTTGGGCTGCTGAAATGCTTGCCGTCTTTTTTTGGAGTCTATTTTTCGGAGGCTTCATAGCTTTATAATCAACAATCTCTCTATCCAGGGCATTCTCTACCTTAACTTAGACCTGCATCACACTAGGCTCAGACCTCTTTTCCACGTTATTACTGGTCTAAGGAGTGTTTTTGGGCTCTTCAGATGTTTCTTTAACATCCTTATTCGCAACATCCACTGGTGGCTGCACTTTGACAGGTTTTACAGGTTCTTTTAGGAGAGAAGATTTTATCCTATATCTATGACTCTCTCAATCATAGTTGCAAAGATTAGTGCAAGAGTAGAAAGTAGCTTTCTGCGTTAACGTTTGGTGAAGAATGGGTAGCGGTTGCTCGATGTAGGTCTCGAGGTGTTCTGCTGTTAACGATATTTTTTTCTTCACAATAGCCTTTTGCAGTGTTTTCACCTCTTCAATCGCAGTTTCCGTTTTGTAAACTAGACAGTTTCTGTAATGACAGTAATGTTGCCTTTTAAATAGTAAAATCATGAGGATCTCTTCACAATTCGCCCTCATGATTTGCCTCAACACGCATGCAGATTTGCAGTGGTGTCCAAAAGGCTGGGATTTGAAACATCTTATAGTATCGGTATAAAAGCTCGCACGTCTATACAATGTATAGACGTACCTTTTCCAACACGTTCCTTTTCGGCAAGGAAGATCTATCGAATTTAAGCAAATGCGAAACAGAAGGAAAAGCTTCATCGTTTCTTTACTTGGTCAACCGTCGGCATTCAGTCACATCTCGACTTGATAATTCTCCTAACATTTCTTCTTCAGTACAATTCAGTACAGTACACGGCAATTACAAAAATAAAATTTTACAAGAAAAATGTTAAATTATACAAGTAAAACTTTACTTTACAAAAGAAAAACTGTAAAAAGACGCGAGACTATATAAACAAACTATAAAGTATTAATAAAACAAAAATTATTCCAGAAATAAACCCTGAAATTCTAAATGTTCATTTTTTTCAAGAAGGTAAGGAATATGCAACTCACCGGGTTGATATAGTGGTGAACGCGTCTTCGCAAATCAGCCGATTTCGAAGTTGAGAGTTCCAACGTTGAAATCCTACTTTTATACGGATTTGAATACTATTTTTTTTTTTGTCTTCAGTCATTTGACTGGTTTGATGCAGCTCTCCAAGATTCCCTATCTAGTGCTAGTCGTTTCATTTCAGTATACCCTCTACATCCTACATCCCTAACAATTTGTTTTACATATTCCAAACGTGGCCTGCCTACACAATTTTTTCCTTCTACCTGTCCTTCCAATGAATACTATAGGGTGATCTTTTAGTCCTGTTACCCAGTTATTAATGTCTGGTAATGTTTTTCTAAGAAAGGGAAATTTTGTTTTGTGACACGAAGTTGGTAGCACTACTCAACCGAAAGTGTGAGTGGATTCTCCTTGAGCTGTGTAAACTTTTGTGCTGTTTCCCGTCGTGTTAACAGAATGTCTTTTACCATAGAACTACGAATTTTCATTCTTGAACAATATTTTGCTACGAAATCGTACGGGAGTGTAAAATAGTCACTTCAAATTAAATTTTTTGGTGTTCCTCCGCCAGAAAAAATGTCAATTTCTAGGCTAGCAAACCGATATCGAGAGACAGGTGGTAGTGCTTGCGACAGAAAACGTAGTGGTCACTAACTCGCTTGACAGATGACGTTTTAGAGAATGTGAAAACAAGATTGCTCAATTCTCCACGGAAAAGTTTACGAAAACTTTCCACGCAAGTCGGTTTGTCATATTCAAGAGTTCAGAAAGCTGCTAAAAAATTTAAATTGTATCCGTATCGCGTACGATTAGTCCAAGAGCTTCAGCCTCCAGATTTAATTAAACAAGCGATTGCAATATTGCCGTTGGTTTAGGTCTCTCGTAAATGATAACGGAATCGAATTTTTAAACACAGTATTCTTTAGTGACGGAGCTTGGATCCATCTCGACGGTTATGTGAACAGTCAAAACTGTCGAATTTGGGCGGTTGAAAATCCTAACGCTTTACAAGACAAATCTTTGCATCATGAAAAAATTGGTGTGTGGTGTGCGATATCTCGTCATCGTATAGTCGGACCCATATTTTTCGAACAGACAGTAAATGGTGAAGTATACAGGAATATTGTGCGCCAATTTGTGTCCCTCCTGGAACCTCAAGAACGGTATTGCTAGTTTCAGCAAGACGGCGCTACATGCCACACGTCTCGAGAAACCGTGGATTTTCTTCAAGAGTTCTTTAATGATCGAATGATAAGCAAGGGTTTATTGGTCTCCAAGGTCCGTGCGTGTATAACCGCAAGGGGTGGGCATTTTGAGCATATTCTTTAACAATTATGTAAGTAATAGCTTTTTATTATATCTCTTTTGTAAGTAACAAATACATTTTTTTATTCCACCTAAATTTCCCTTTCTTAAATTACATTTAAAATTGCGTAACAGGACTAAAAAATTACTCTGTAGTTCATGGATACCGGTGTTCTTTGGTGGTTGGGTTTCAATTAACCACACATATCGGAATGGTCGACCTGAGACTATAGAAGACTACACTTCATTTACACTCATACATATCATCCTCTGAAGTAATACCTGACGCTGATTCCTGGAGGCTAAACGGGAAGAAGAAAAAAACGGTAAGGAATATGCGGAGAAATTGTTAAATGCAAATATATCTGTTGTGCATGACAATGATCAAACAGATGCAGATATGGCATCCAGATTATTTTTTCTGTTTCCAACAAATGAAAACGAAATTATCAAAATAGTTACTTTCGTCAAAAATGATTCAGCTCAAAAATAATTGATGGTTTTAAAAACGCACGCTTAAAAAACATCTTTCCATATATAGCTAAGACTATTAAAGAATTTAATAAATAAATGTTTTTGCCTTACGGTGTTTTTCCAAATAAATTTAAAATCGCTAATATTATCCCACTCTTTAAGTCGGTAGATCGTTGTATTCCCACAGATTACCGTTCAGTAAGCTTGTTAAACGGTCTTTATTAAGTTATGGAAAAAATTATCAAAACACGAGAGACAAAATATTTAAGTAAACTCAACATAATTCATTCAAATCAATATGTATTTCAACGAAAGAAAAGCACCCAATATGCGATAAATTACCATATTAAATAACTTTTATGAAAATAAAAAAAACTATAGTGGTTGTTTTTAGATCTGGCGAGAGCCTTTGACACCATTTTACAAAGCTGCAACAAAAATTAAATAGTTTAGGAATCCGTGGCTTACGTCATAGATTATTTACATGTTAACTAAAATACATATCTCAAGTACTTACGATCGACAAAAATACTAGCATAAAGCACTTGACTGAGTACATCCTACCATAGGGATAAATTTTATCCCTCTATCTTATTCTTATTGTACATAATTAACTTACCGTAACTAAAAATAAAAAACTATGATCTTTCGCTGATAACAATGCGTTGATGTTCATAAAATCCTCAGGGAACGAGGTTATAAGATTAGCTTAAAAAAGTCTTAGGAGTGTCAAACCTTGATTTGACGAACATCATTTACTAACCTTAAATGATCAAAAAAGCGTGTTTACGACGTTTTTTACAAATCGTGGTAGTCAACCTCCTAACCTAAATAATTTAACCGTGCATTCAATGAACTGTAAAAGGCCAATTTTTACTCCATGTCTGTGTCACAAACTAGAAAATGTAAATAAAATAAAATATCTTGGCGTTTGGATAGACCCTCAACTTAAATGGGTCGGGCACATTAACATTATGTGCAAAAGAATTAAACACTTAATCCTTAAAATCCACCAAAATCAGTATATCGCTGGACTTGTATATTTTGTGTATGCGCGATCGATATTGCACTTTGGAATACGTTCACAGAGTGGGGCAAGAAACGTGCACTATTATAAAGCGTATGTGCTTCAAAAACACTTAATAAAAGCAGCCTTAAATAGACCCAGACTTTACCCTACACCTGATCTATTCCGGGAATTTAACGTGTTAACAATGAGACAGCTCTACCTCAAAAGTATTGTTTTATATATTAACAAAGATATAAACCTCTATAATACCGGTGATTCATCATTTAATCTGAGGCCACCTAGTGTCATTTGTATAATACTCTGAAATGACCTACCGGTCTGCAGAAGACATTTCATGTATATTTCTGTTAAACTAATAAATTTTATTCCTGCTAAATTGTTGTATAGCAGACTGAACAAAATGCTCCTTAAAGATTGGATAATGCCAAATAATGTGTACGAATCACTATTCTAAACATGTTTTCGCAATCCTGTCTGATTGATACGTAATTAGTTAATTTTCTAAACAAATCTTAATAACATTTTGGGTTTTTATATAAAATTCTATAACGGAACTAATCCAAACTGAGGAATGCAAACTTATTAAGGGTAAATTTATAATTACAATTATGTCATAATTTTAATACTATGATTATTTTGTATATTTTTTTTCAGATATAACAATATTCATTTTACTAGTTTATACAATACCTAAGCATAAAAGTGTACAACAATATAAATATGATTTATATCATCTTCATATTCTTGTATCTTCTTGTTATTACGAAATCAAGAATGTTGAATTTTATGGGTGCGGGTGTTCATTTATTATAGTGTTTTAGAATAATAGGTTTAAATTTTAAAAATAGTTTTAATTTTTAAATTTCCTTTTTTGAAATAGGATGACCAATATAAAACCGAACCCATAATGTAACCGCGGCAGAATCGGTAGGTTATATTGGAATGAAATTTTATGAATTATACAAATAAATTAAATAAGAAAAACATAAAAAGTAACTTAAATGTTGCATTTATTTAACTTATTTTTACAAAATATGTTCAAAATGACCACCCGGGCATCGATGCACTTTTGTGATCGACTGATCATATTGAGAGTAGTCTGACCCAAAGCACTGTTGTCAATTACGTGGATTTCTCGTTGAATGTTCACCTTCAGTTCATCAATATTGTGGGTATTAGATGCATAAACACTCTCCTCTAACTAGCCCCAAAGGAAAAAATCGCAAGTAGATATCTCTGGGGAACATGGAGTCCACCGTGCTTTGCTGACAGCTCGTTCATTTGTGAAAGCTGCATGAACGCGATTCAGTGAAAGACGTTTGATGTGTTGCCCCGTCTCGTATTCTTTTTTTATTATCAGTTAATTGTGCCTAGAATTCATCAAAAATTGGGAGGTGAACTTGTGTATTGAGAGTCCGGTCAAAACATCTTGGTCGCACAGTACGATTACCGGAAACGGCACACCAAACACCAATTTTCTCATAGTGAAGGGGGCGCTCGAATATCTAGTAAGGATCCTCACCGTCCAATACCTGGTGTTCTGCGAATTAACACGGCCGGATAAATAAAATCATGCCTCGTCTGACATGAAACACGACATCGGGTCTATCTGTCCACTAACAATGTTTTCGAGAAGCGAATTGCAATAATCAAGTCGTTTCGGTTTGTCTGTCTGCTTCAGTTGTTGCACAGTTGTAACGCGATATGATTTCAATTTTAATTCATGAAGAATTTTACGACAAGATGTGTATTTAACACTAGATTGTTGGGATAACTTGCGTAGTGATTTTTTTTGGAGCGGCAGTAATTCTCCTTTCAATATCGGCAGTGGCCTGTGGAATTCTAACGAAAGATTGTCTATCTCGTTTGACATTTGAAATCGAACCTGTTGTACGCCATTGTTTAAAGTCGTGTATGCTACTCTTCGCTGGGTACAGGCATTCAGGATTTTTTCTACGATTACTTGACGTGATTTTTCAAACGATCCAGAACGAATATCGGCCTCAACTATAGCTATCCTCTCCTGGATTTAATAAGGCATTTTACACAAACACAACTTTCCTTTTTACTGTTTAGCCGCCGGTAACTACCGTTTAGATAATACTTCAGAGGATGATATGTATGAGTGTGAATGAAGTGTAATCTTGTACACTCTCAGTTCGACCATACCTGAGATGTGTGGTTAATTGAAGCCCAACCACCAAAGAACACCGGTATCCACGATCTAGTATTCAAGTCCGTGTAAAAATAGCTGGCTTTACTAGGACTTGAACGCTGGAACTCTCGATTTCCAAATCAGCTGATTTGGGAAGACGCGTTCACCACTAGACCAATCCGGTGGGTCTACACAAACACAACTGCACTTGCAGTACTGCATTGCAACAAAACGTAACTGCACTGACTTCTAACCACCTGACAAACGGCAGCAATAATCAGTAGTAACATATATATCCACCAGTCGCGCTAGTTGTGTGAGAGTTCATAAATAGTATTGGGTAGCGGTTTCATTATGGGTTCGGTTTATGTTGCTCACTCTGTATTATATTAAGTGGTTCATAGCCTATGCGCAGGTAACATAATACCTTTGCAGGTATTGTTTCCTAATTTTATTTTGTTATTTTATTTTACGTCATATTTTGTAGAAGGGAAATAAAGTTGTATTCATTGATTTCGTTGTCTGTTCTGCTACACTTGCTTTTTCTCTGTTGGCAGGTTCGGCTTCCTTATTATTGTGTTCATGAAGTTTGGGTTGGCGATGAGAGGTGAGAGGAGACCACCAATAAAAAGAAAATTAAAAGAAATTATTATTCATGACTTTTGATAGGTATTGTTCAGCACCTTTATCGATGGCGTTCTTCTGCTACTGTCGAAGACTCTATTTCATAATAAATAGTCTCTTCCAAAACGGAAGAAGTTTAGAATGAAAATAAAAAAAAGCTGAAACACAGTTGTAGGATTTTCCCGGAACGCTACCACACACACAATATTTAATCACACACAACTTAGTTTAAACTTAGTGTAAAATATTTATCATTTTATTTAAATATAATATTTTTTTATTTAATTCAATGATTGTAACTAAAGCGCGCGATCATGCCGTATTTGATTCGCGCGAATGTGCCGGTAGTAGCGGCCACTTTAAATACTTTTTTACACTCTAAATATTATTAATTTATTTAATTCTACCTGTCATCTGTGACGTCACAACGTAGTGACGACTACAGCCGCTGTACGTCAGTGCTACACTAGCGCTGCCTTTGGTAAGAAAGGGTACTATTGACGCAGTATACCCGCTTAGCCACTAGTTTATTTAGAGAACTTTTTGGGGTGGCGGTGCGATTTTGCAAACTTTTTTTGGAATTTTTTTAGTTAACAAATATGCCAAGAAAAATCTGACCTTAATTAGATGAAATCTCGAGATACTGAGGGTGACCTTGATCTACAGCCTCACCCCCCTGGCCTTTTAAGTTGAAAGTTTAATGGAATTAATGCCCCGTATATAAAATTATAGAATTATCTGTCCAAGTTTGATCGAAATCGGTTCAGTAGTTCTGGAGATATAAGGTGTGAGACACCGAACACACAAATTTTCCGGATACGAACATCCGGATACGAACATTCGGAAAAATTCCAACTTGATTTTTGGGTTCCTTAGGTGCCAAAACATCAAGATCCGGTGAAAACCGCATATGCCCAAATTGGACCGATTACAATACTTTCCCTTCTAGAGCTATAGCTCTGCTACTGTGCTAGACGGGAAAGTAAAAAAATTGTGGTACATTAAGAACAGAGATTTATAAGAACAGCCACCAGGAATTTTAACACGAATGGATTATTGAATAACCAATGAAGGAGGTCATTTTGACAAATATTGTATTAGTAAATTTGTAATTCATTTTTATTTGTTCATTTATTTTCAATGACTTTTTGTTTCTAACATTAAAAATTTTAAAGTGATTCTTGTTTAGGATTAAAATTCTAGTACAATATTTTTCAACCACGATTCGATCAGTTTTGTTTTTAATAAAAGACAAATTTGTTAAACTCTTCTTCACGTTAATTAAATAGATTTTCAAAGAAATGAATTCCCTAAAATTTTATTTGTGTACCGACAGTTTAAAGAAGTTATCGTACGTCAAACCTAAAAAACTGTGTTTTCTTATACCATTTTTTGGGATTTATAATAATTTTCTAAAAAAAATAACTATAAATATTTCAGGGATCAATTTTATTCGGTTTTCAGTTTTGTAAATAATCGTTTGAAACCGTTATCATTTACTACTTAATTAAAATTCCAAGAATTTCAGTACGGGTTCGTTATATCTTCGGAGCAGAGATCATAGAACATTTTTTACAACCTAAAAATAACATGAAAGCAAAAGAGTTTTTTCGGATTCATATTTGCGTGGTTTTTTTTTTTCACTTGTCCTGAAATTCTTTTGGATTTTTCGTTTGAAAACTTGCATATCTTTATTAATTTTATTTTATATACTTTTAAAAGCAAATTAATTATTAATTTAACGTATAAAAATGTCATATTGAGTTAATTTTCATGTGTTGTTTTATATCAAAGTGAAATACGTTAGGTATATGTGTGACTGTTAAAATTAATAATTAGTTAAATGCTCTCTGCGGTTATTGTACGCTAATCTGTTAATCTGTCTATTGTTCCCTTCCGTATTTATATGAATGTATGCACACACTTTATTTTTCTCTTTATTATATTTAGTGCATTAACATTTATAAAACGTAATTTTTAATTTTTCATTTTTATTTTACGCTAATCAAGATTTGTTTATTGGTGAAATAAAATAATAAATGAATATTTAAATTATTTTTTGATTAATCTTTTCTTATCATACAGAATTTATTTTTTTATTAAAAAATGAATAAATAAAAAAATTTACAAATAAAATTTGTAAAAAACAATTCGTCAAATTAAGCAACCTGTTTTTCTTTTTGAAAAATATATGTATATATATATTTTTTTACTTCCTTGTACGAATTAAAGGAAGTATTGTGATCGCGAAAAATTTCGGTTTGCATCTATTTTGACCATCCCTGAATATATTTTGACTAGTTTTGGCGTGACGTTGTACGTACGTACGAATATATATCGCGTAACTCAAAAACGATTAGTCGTAGGATGTTGAAATTTTGGATTTAGGACTGTTGTAACATCTAGTTGTGCAGCTCCCCTTTTGACTGCAATCGGCTGGATCAAAAATGACCAAAAAAGCCCCCTAAAAAAAAAAATGGATTTTGGACTGTTTCTTAAACCCATATTGAGAGGTTTTCATCGATATATCATAAGTGGTACTTATTTTCATTGGTTCAAGAATTACAGCCAAAAAAAAGTTTAATTAATGAAATATTTGGAACTTACAAGAGGAAGTTACATCGGTTCGAATCCGACTTCATTTCCTTTTTTTAACTTTTTTTTTTAAATTTAAATATTTTGATTTATTAATAATTATTAACGTCTGATTGTAAAAAAAAGTTTTACAATAAAAAATTATTCAATAATAACAATAAAAAAAAAATATGAAAAAAAATCAGAAGTTATTAGTGAAATAAAATTTTATGTACCTTTAAAAATGTGTATATGTAATTTAATAGGCGTACAAGGAAGTCGTCACATGGTGTCCACATCAGATTTGGTGAAACATCTGATTATTTTATTTATGGATTTGTTTCTCAGTCTATTTGATAATAAATATCGCTATAAAATTCAGTAACCATCTCCTGTTTCGTTTTTATTTTCATTTTCTTGATGGCTACATCATAATAATTAAAAAAAAAAACATAGTACATACATATAAGACTTACATTTAGTTAAAGAATAATAAAGTGACTTTTACTCTATCCTAATATTTCAGGTAAGATTGTTGAATTAATAATAGTATAAATATTTGCTGCTAATAAAAACTAATATTTCAGCAATTGTGTAACTGTCCACTTTATTAAAGAATTGGAGGATCGTATCTCACTTTCAAATGAAATAAGTTTAAATGATGTGCAACAAAAAATGTGTATATGTAATTTAATAAGCGTATAAGGAAGTCATGTGGTGTCCACATCAAATGTTTTTAAATCATTTCAAAGTTACCGTAACTACGTATAAGAAATTATCCTATTACATTATCTTTTTGAGCTACCTTAAAAATTTTCAAAATACAAAAATGAACTTTCAGATCGTTGTTCGGTGCCCGTGAGTATGGATCGTGTAGACTGATATCTAGAAAATTGAGAATTTTAATTCGTTCGTGCTTTTATATTTATGATCTTTGCTGAAAATAATTGTCACTTATTCTTATAAAAAAAAGAAACTATATCCACATATAATAAACGACAGAAAATACTTTTTGTTATAGAAACGATGTTACAATACGATAAAATTTTCATCTGTATTTACTTATGAAATGAATACCTTATTTTCAATTATTTTTGCTGATGGGTTGGAATACATAGTAACCATTAATTCTTGATGACCTTTCATTAAATATCCTGTCGCACAGTTAAATCGCGTACGGTTATGGTTAAGGCACAATCGAATAATTTTTGGGATTGTAATTTAACGTTTGAAGTCACCGATCTTATAATACAAGTTTTTTATCACAAGATTCTTTATCACTTTCTTCTATATTAATTTCTCCTCTGTATTCATCTTTTTCGTCTTCAATATTTTTTGCTTACATCCGGTATTTGTTACTTTCCCATCTAGCGCTATAGCGGAGCTATAGTTTTAGAAGGGAAAGTATTCTAATCAGTTCAATTTGGGCATATGCGGTTTTCAACGGATCTTTACGTTTTCACATCTAAGGAACCCAAAAAGACGAAAAAACAAGATGGAAATTTTCCGGATATTAATGTTCGTATTTACGTGTATGTGTTCGTTCGGTGTTGACCTCTAAATCACCTTATATCTCCGGAAATACTGGACCGATTTTGATCAAACGTGATCAAACATTACTTCTATGTATGGGGCATTGACGCCCCTAAATTATCGAATTGAATGCTCAAAGGGATGTGTGGCTGTAGAACAAAGTCACCCCCAGGAATTCGATATTTCGCCTAATTAAGGTCATATTTTTCTTAGGCACATCTGTTAACAATTAAAAAATAATATTATTTGCCAAAAACGTATGCAAAATCGCTCCCCCACCACAAAATATTCTGTTGTAGTAGGCCGCTATGTTGTGACGTCACAGGTGAGCGGTAGAATTAAATAAATTAATAATATTTAAAGTGTAAAAAAATAACTCAGTCTAGAAGCGTCTCGAACTTGATCGGCCAATCGACTCGGTATCTGGTTGATTAAGCCTCGCGACTACACCAGTCTGCCGACCATACAAGCAAAGTTATGTGGCCGCTAGTACTGTCATACCCACGCGAATTAAATAAGGTATGAGCGTGCGCTTTAGTTATAATTATTGAATTAAATAAACGAAAAAGTATTATATTTTAAAAAGTTATAAATATTTAATAAATGATAAATATTAATAATTTAATGACAAATTAAATTCTGTGTGTAAACCGTGCATCAGAAACAAATTACAGTTGTCAGCTTTTAATTTATGGATAAGGTTGTTTTGAAATTCACCTCGATTGAACCGAATAAATCCAGCGATTTCAATAGATAAACCAAATTATTTCCGGCTATGTAAGACGACCAAAGAATGTTTAATTCGACTTGAACGATATCAAAAGACCTAAAATATCGATGTGTAAACCCTGGTCCTTTGTATTAATCAGAATGATTTCTGAGAGCATCAAATAATGTAAAATTATACGAAATTTCTTTCGGTGTCGATATGCCCTGTAACGTAATAACCGATTTAACTGAAACGATAACGGTGAATGACCTCGAATTGTTTTATGAATTTCATTTTTTCCTCGATTTTTGCTTCTAACATTTATTAAAATAAATCATACAGGGGTCGTGTTTTTGTTGCAGAAGGGCTGAAATAACAATTCAAATTGAACTTGCTTTTTTCACGCAATGGGTTCTCAATGGTACAATGAAGTATTGTTATTATTCAAAGATAGAATTACTGAAAAATCAACAGCTGCTCTTTATTTCACTATTTTTTCTATATTTCGATTTCTTTATTACAAATATCAACATTTAATCTTGATCGAACATCAATTTGTAAAACTAATTTGTGCGTATCTCCACTGGCATTTTTAATTTGAACATAAATTATATGTTGCTGATATCCAAATATATGCGGATCGAATATCAGTTTTGCTTCGATTGTAAATCAGGTAGACAAAAATCATGTCCAGGAAAATTATGACCGTAATAATATCTGTTTTTGTAGATTGTTAATAGAGTACAATAATAGGAAAGGATGGTTCACGATAACCAAACAGATCGTCATTAGCATATTTTTCCTTCTTTTTCACCTTGTAAAATGTAGGTCATTTCTACCTCGAATCTTGTTAATTTATACCTGCTGCTGTGACGATCTCCGTGACCAAGTGGAAGCATCTTGGTTTTTCAACCTCAGGTCCCGGGTTCGAATCCCGGTCAGGTATGACATGTTTCTAGCATTTCTACAAAATTCTTTATCATCCATCAATACCTGTAAGCGGGCCTGTTGTTGCTGTATAAATTAATTACAACCGTTCTTCGTAAATAATTTCCTTTATCGATAACTTTCTTCATATTTCATCCTACACTTATTGTATCCTTTTCATTATTTTCAAACGACTCGATTCCGCTAACTATAGTAGCACCATCAGTGACCGCTCGTAGCTAAAATTAGTGGGGGTGCTGCTCCAGAAAAGTTTTTCTGGGTCGTTTCAAGGCCATGGATAAAGTTTTTTAAAATAACTTTTACTTTATTACACTTTAAATTTTATTATTTTATTTAATTCTAACGCTCACCTGTGACGTCACAATATAGCAGGTGAATACAACGGTTTTTGTTTGGGTGGGGGTGCGATTTTGAAAACCTTTTTTACAAATATTATTATATTTTAATTGTTAATAAATGTGTCTAAGAAAAGTAAAACCTTAATTAGTCGAAATATCAAGGTGGCCTTGCTCTACAGCCTTGCCCCCTTCTTCTTTTAAGTTGAAAATTAATGGCATCAACGCCCCGTATACAAAAGTAATCTGACCAAGTTTGGTCGAAATAGGTCCAATAGTTCTGGAGATATAAGGTGTGAGACACCGAACACACACGTATATACGAACTTCTGGAAAATATTCATCCGGTGTATTGGGTTCATAGATGTCAAAACGTCAAGATTGGACCTATTACAATACTTTCCCTTCTACAGCTATAACTCTGCTATAGCGCTATACGGGAAACAAAACTAGTGTTATGGGTATCATTTTTTTGTTGTGTTTTATAATAAGTAATTTTCTAAAAACAAGAGACATTTCTGGAACCAATTTTTCAGTTTTTTAAATAACCATATAAACAGTAACAGCTCGTAGCTAAAATTAGTGGGAGTGCTGCTCCAAAAAATGTTTTCTGGGCCACAGAAACAAATAGATAATTAATTTTTTACTAATTATTTCTCTTTCGCCCTTCCAGGATGTTTTTGGACAGATTTGGCAATCAAAGAACCCTTGCGTTCCGCCTTCTTCTGATCGCTACTGAAAAAAACAACTAAATCGCTTTCATATTCCTTCCACCGACTAAAATTGAAAAGGGATCGAACAAGAAACGTTCTGTACACACGCGCAGTAAAAGAAACAAAGAAACTACCTTCCACCAGCACGCCAAGGTTGGCACTGCGTGAGCGACACAGTGCTCACGCTCCCTCCCAGCCAAGCGTGCAGCTTCCTTTGTGCGCATGCGCACAACAGCCAAACACCACGCCGCTGGAACTGTGAAGCGCACAGTTCCATAAAAGATTTTTTATATTTTTAATAAACTGGGGGATATGGCTACTGACATTAAGTTTAAGGATTGTACAGGGCGTTTCGTAATGTTCTTAGGAGTTACAAAAATTCAGTACAAAAAAAGTATTTCACTTATCTAAATGAAAGTTGTACGAGGTGATGCAGGGACTCAAACAGTTTTTGTTAAAATCTATAAATGTTCAATATGTGCTCCTCTGGTGACACGGCACACATCAACACGAAAGTCTAGCTCTTGCCAAACTCGTTCTAACATGTCATTTTCGATAGAGTTGATTGCATTGATAATGCAATCCTTTAGCTCAGCGATATCGTGCGGCATTGGTGGGATAAACACCGTATCTTTCACGTAACCCCAGAGAAAGAAATCACATGGCGTGAGGTCTGGTGATCTTGGTGGCCACAGCATAATGTGTTGGTCTTCTTCAGACGCACGTCCTATCCAGCACCGAGGTAATGTTGTGTTAAGGTACTGTCGAAGCTCGTTACGAAAACGGGCAGGACAACCATCTTGCTGGAAAATGAAGGCGTTGTGTAGCTGAGGCATAAGCCATAATTGTAACATATCCATGTATATCATGCCAGTTACTGTCGTTTCCATAAAAAAGAACGGCCCATACACTGCCTCAAGAGAGATCGCACAAAAACGTTTACTTTCGGAGAATCCCGAATGTATTTCACGTAAGCGTGTGGGTTTTCAGTTCCCCAAACTCGCACGTTATGACGGTTTACTTTGCCGCCAATATGGAAAGTAGCTTCATCGCTGAAAATTATCTTGTTTAGAAAACCTTCATCTAACAACATCTTTTCCTGTAACCGTAAACAAAAATCGAGCCTACGTGTTTTATCTCCATCAGAAAGACGCTGGATTAATTGAAAACGGTACGGTTTGGATAATAAACGTTTACGGAGAAATCTCCACATTCTTATTTTCGGAATTCTTAATTCTCTACCTGCAGCCACAGTTGATTTTGACGGGCTGCGATTGAAACTTGCACGCGCACGTTCGACATTGACTTCTGAGGTTGATGGACGACCGGTTGATTTTCGCTCGCACTGAAGTTTCACTGAATTGTTTATACCATGCACGAATTGATTTGTTACTTGGTCGCTCCTTATGAAATTTCAACCGAAACGCACGTTGCACAGAAATTACTGACTTTGACATGTGAAATTCTAACACACAAAACGACTTTTCGCTTCCCGTTGCAGCCATTTTCTCTACTGTCGACGCCTAGCAAGCAAATGGTTTACTAACTACCTAGTATATGTGGAAAAAACTATTTGAAGTACTCTTTCGTATAGTACTTGTTTTATTCTTATGAGTGAAATAGTTTTTTGTTAATGAATTTTCGAAACTCCGAAGAGCATTATGATACGCCCTGTATATTGTACAAGTATAAATAAAGATTTAAAGAAAAAAGGACTCATTATATTAAATGTTATCGATAATATCAGGTGGAAATAGGGGGTGCTGCAGTTTCACAGTGCCTATATGCGAGCCGCCCCTGGGCAGCATAATTATGGTTTTTACTCTAACCTTTCGGTCGGCCGACCAGTGATGATGAACAGGCGGCACAACCGATCTTGATGTTTGGTGCCACGGCAGCGATAGCCGCAAATCAGATCATTCTACTCTTCTTTTAGCTAACAATTGCTTTATTACCTAACAGCGAATGGGACTTCATAAGATGTTTTGTGGTGTTAATGTTGGATTACATACAGAACCTAATTCTTTGAAATTTAATCACCTGAATGTATAGCCAATATTTTGTACATAATTACATTTTTTAAATTTAATTGTTTAAAGTAAACAATTTTTTGGAAAAAAAAAATTTTTTTTTTTTATTTAAAATATATATTTTTACTGCAGTCAGATACTGAATACGCTTAAACCTTATGTCATGTCAGGCATTGATAACCTTCCTGTTATTTCCGGTCTTTGTCTTCCTAAAGCTCAATTCCTTTATTAGATTTCTCCAACTCGTCTCTTTTGCTGAATAACCAATGGTATCTTGAATCTCACATTGTCTTTTTCACCGTCCGCAATTATTTATGAATTCCACTAAATTCGCTTGTAGTCCGTCTCACCCTGACCCCATATGGAAAGACACCCTCCATGTGGCAGTTTCGGTCATTAAGCCACCCCCTCCGTACTTAGTCTTTATGGGCTTTACCGGCGATCATCTTCAGAACCTCGGCAAAAGGCATTTCTCAGCCTTGTCCTTGCCTCAATCAGGATGCCAACGATGCGAATACCATATGTGATATTCCCATCGGTGTACTACTAAGAAATGAATTCGTTAAAACAAAACACATCTACTTCGAGTCTTTAACAAGACTGAGTGACATGAAGAAACTGAAATAAAAACGCAAAACTCGAAGCCTGGCCGAAAGCAAATCAACAATTTTTTTTCAGTCTCACCACATACTTGTCAAATTCATCCTGGACCAGTTGCAGACGTTTCACGAGGTTTGTATTTTACTGAATTAGAGAAAGAAATCTCTGCCGGATTTTCGTTTTGTTCTGCCGTTAATTTTTTAGCAATCGCTTTTTCTCTTTTCTAACTATTTGGATTTGGGATCGCGACATCCCACACGCAGCTGCTATTCATTCACATTTTTTTAATGTGCGAGGCAAATTAGGTGTTTATCTTCTTTTTCCGACTTAGGAAATCGATCACATTCTTGTTTCATAAACTCATACATAGTATTTATTATTTACCGGGCTTACCGTTTTTTGTAGCTTGTGAAAGCTACAGCTCCAAAAATTCACAACATGTGAAAATGTTGTGAATTGGGCACGTGTTCGAAACCGGTCTATTCTCTGAACAATGCCGATCTCCCCGGCTACAGTAACAATAGGACCGCGTTACCATTGTACCGCTATAACTCTGGAATGCTAAGTCATACAAGAAAATTGTTTGAATAAAAGTAGTCTGTTTTTTTGTGATTAACAACTTTTCCAAATGCAATATAGATGAAAAACAATTTTTTCCGGTGAAAAAAAACGGAAAAACACATTTTTTATAACTTCAGCGCCACCTATTATTTCAATTTCAAATTATACGGCATAACTTCAAAGACATTAATTGTAGAGGAGAATGTCCTCTATATTTTTTGTTTGAAAAACTTTTCTCTAAAATGCATAGATTCAAAGAAAAACGTATTTCAAAAACTTTTTGAGTTTTTCAAAAATCTATGGGAGGGGTTAAAATGTTAAAAATCTGGAGTTAAGCTTCCCTCATCACCCCTAACGCATGGACAAAAGATCAATCGGTAGGTATGGATTTTCAAATACAGCCTACTTTGATGACAAATTGCCAGTACTATTAAGCATTCAATGATGTATGCTTATGGGTAATTATTTATTTTTATATTGGCTGTAAGCAGTATTTGAAAACAATGAGCACACAATTTAGCAAACAATATTGTTTCTTGATTTGAGATTCTAAGAAAGGCGATTCATTTCTTTAGTTGTAATACCTGCCTTTTTTCCTGTTTAGCCTCCGGGAATCACCGTCAGGTATTACTTCAGAGGATGATATGTATGAGTGTAAGTGAAGTGTAGTCTTGTACAGTCTCGGGTAGACCACCCACCGGGTTGGTCTAGTGGTGAGCGCGTCTTCCCAAATCAGCTGATTTGGAAGTCGAGAGTTCCAGCGTTCAAGTCCTAGTAAAGCCAGCTATTTTTACACGGACTTGAATACTAGATCGTGGATACCGCTGTTCTTTGGTGGTTGGGTTTCAATTAACCTCACATCTCAGGTATGGTCGAACTGAGAGTACAAGACTACACTTCATTCACACTCATACATATCCTCATTCATCCTCTCAAGTATTATCTAAACGGTAGTTACCGGAGGCTAAACAGGAAAAAGAAAGTCTCGGGTAGACCACTCCTGAGATGTGTAATGAATTGAAACCGAAACACCAAAGAACACCGGTTTCCACGATCTAGTATTCAAATCCGTGTAAAAGTAACTCCCTTTACTAGGATTTGAACGTTGGAATTCTCGACTTTGAAATCAGTTGATTTGCGAAGACGCGTTCACCACTTACTAATCCGGTGGGTATCATACGTAGTTTATCAGTGTTATTTTTTACGATTAATAAAATCACGAAAATGTATAAATTATATTTATATTCATCAGAAAGTTATAATGTTAATTAATTTTATGTGCCTGCGACGTTATTATAATACTTGTTTAGAATAAGCCTATATTTTTCTAACATTTACAAATTTACGATAACATTTTTTATGGCAAAATACTTATCCTTCATAAAGTATAAACAATAGAACTACAAAATATTTAAAAGTAATCCATAATTCAATCCGGTAACATAAAATATGAAATTGTATTTACAAGAAAACAATTTGCTTCTGCGCGTGGAAACTATACCGAATGTTTTCAATTTGGATAATAGGCACGGTACTAGCCGTCGTAGACTAAGCTTCAAGATTGATTGCGACAGCTATTTGATTATAACTAGTGTTTAAATTATAATAATTAAAAAATATAAAAAAGACGCTGAATTTTTTATTTCTAATCGATTAATCGATATGCTCAAATAAATTTTATTAACGCTTTCTAAATTGTGAATTATTACTGTATTTATTATGGTATTTTTTTTTTTTATATTTAGTTTCTTCGTGTATTTACCTTAACGTTATTTCATACGTTCATATTTTGAATAATAAATATGGACCTTAATCGTATCTTACTTTTTATTTTATAATTATTTATAGAAGCGTTTCCGGATCCCCATGTTTGTATGGACTTTTCTCCTTTTTTCAGTTGTAGACGTGTCCACATATTCTTTACGTTTCTACATAAGATAATCTATATAGAAAGATGAGCAAGAAGGTTTTTAAAGTTTAAATACCATTTCATCATGCTAATCAATGTCTTACTAAGGAAATCTTAACAGTTCAAAAAAAACAACTTAAAAAAGCAATATAATAAACAAAAAAATTGGTTAATCTTCTTTGTATTTTTAATTACTACAAAAGCGATAATTATATAAATACACCGCAGAATTTTGCTTCTGAACGCAAATTTTATTTAGAATAGTATTATTGTACGCTTCAAAAAAAGTTTATTTAATATTTTACGAAACCGAATCGTATCGAGCGTTACAAGGATCAGCTGATGTAAACGGTCTGAGTGGCGCCCAAGCCCGGTCGGCTCAGAAGTTAGGCTGTCACCGCTGGCGGTAGGCGGCAGGTGTCCGTGACGCTGTGCCGGCCGACACACCTGCCCCGCTGGCACACAACAGCTGCTGCCGATGCCCGACTGCTTTGTGCATAACTGACTGACTGATGAACTTAACTCCTCCACACATTAGGTAACAACAGGTGATGGTTCGTAGCCGCCAGCTAACGTCAACGTAACCGGCTATTCTTTCTTATTAAGTGTTCTTTAAAACACAATACTTTTATTATTATATTTAATAATTAAGACTAGTGAAATCCTATTGATTTTTTAAATTTTTTTTAGATCTATTTTGATAATTATTGCAAAATGTTTAATTATTATAATTATTCTAAAAACAAAATAAAAATTTTTATCGAAAAACACGAGTTATGTAATACAATATTACGAATTTTAATTTAGGTTTGTTTTTTCTGATCTTTAAATAATACTGATAAGTTAAAATTAATAATTTTAATATTTTTCAGCAAAAAAAAAACCTGTTAGATTCTGCTTTTCAAAAATCTGTCTAACGTGTCATATTATGTAAATTCTACGAATCGCTATGCCGTTTCACAATTATGTTAAAATTACAATGTTACATTTAAATGTAATAATGAATATAAACGCGTTCCTACCGAGAACTCATGAGGCATTGTCGATTTGAGCCTTTGAAAAAGTGGTAGATACCTACCTACGAGGATTAAAAAAGGAAATCAGTCCCTTTAGTAATTAATTGTTAAAGGTTCCTCTAATGTCTTCGGTTGATAAGATCTATCCAAAAAATAATAATAAGTTCAGTTTTAAATGTAATAAAAATTATATAATATAATTCAATATATGGTTCATTTTCCTCTTCGCAATTACAGCATTTATTTTGATCGGTACATAATAATACTTATTATAAAGATCACGTGGGGAATGAGTAGATACGCATAAAAAAAGTAACTGCCTGTCGTTTGCATGGATGGATCAAGGGAAACCATAGTAAAACCTTAAACAGAGCAGCATCATAAAATAAACAATTAATTATAAAATAAAAAATATAAATATATTTAAAAATATATATATATATATTTAAATATATGAATTTAAAATATAAATACATGAAATAATGCTGAGATAAATACAAGAAGAAATTAAATATAAAAAAGTCCCTCTCGGTATACCGGAAACAGGAGGTAGATTTCACCTCCGCCGGAAGGCGGAGGTAGGTGCTAAGTAGGGGATAAAAAAGATTTCCACCTTAAAGTTAAAAACGCTTCAAAAATAAATTTACTCAATACGGCAATGGTTGCTTGTGAAAAAAACGTTTCACTTGTTTAACAAACAAGTCCCATGTTTTTAATTCCAGCAAAATTTTGGTCATCCCTTGCCGTAAGGGTTGGTCAAATCAAAAATTGTTTCAGATAAAATTTTTAGGTAATGTTTAGAGGACTAACGACCACTTTAAACCGATTCGATACTATGCGTATTAAGGGAGGTATGATTTTTTTTTTGTCTTCAAAACCCTATTTTTTCCAACCCCTGGGCCAATGGTTGGTGATATCAAAAGACTTTACTTACATAGATTTTAGTCTCTTATCCAAAGAATAGTAGGAAAATTAAACGAATTCGATATTTTACTTAATAAGAACGTTATAGCGATATTTTGTTTTTTCGTAAAAGCCCCCCTCCCATTTCCACCCCCATGAACCGATTTTGCCATTAACGAACTGAACCGAAATTTTAGGTCGTTATATTTTATGTATCAATTTGAAAGAGAATGGCGCAAAATTACGGCAGTTACCGTCTCCATAAGAAAGTGAAATATATATATATATATAACCACAAGAAAGTGAAAGAAAGTTTATATATATATATATATATAAACATTTGAACTGTAGGTGGTTTTCTGGGAGATGTAAAACTCGAAGCTACGTATAAGTTTTCCGGAAGTCGAATCATGGTACCCATTACAATAGGTAACTTTCTTATGAAATCTACCTAAAAGGTCAGCAGCCCCTTTTGTAATTAATTATTTAAGGTTCTTCTAATGTCTTCGGTTGATACGATCTATCAAACAAATTATAATAAGTTTAGTTTTAAATGTAATAAAAAGTATATAATGTAATTCAATATACGGTTCACTTTCCACTTCAAAAACTTTGCAATTACAGTATTTATTTTGTTCGGTACATAATAATACATTATTATATAGATCACCTAAGGAATGGGTAGATATGCATAAAAGAAGTAACAGCCCTTTCGTTTGCCTGGATGGGTCAAGGGAAACCATAGTAAAACCTTAATCAGAGCAGCATCACAAAATAGACTGTTAATTATAAAATAAAAAATGGGTTTAAAGTACATATTAAAATATAAATTCATCAAAATACAAGAAGAAATAAATACAAGAATAAATACAAGAAGATAAATACAAGAAGAAATTAAATATAAAAAAATAGGTATAAAATAGTTCACAATTAAGAAGAAATTATTAAAAATTATTTGAGGTCGTACTAATATGTTGAAAGGGATGACGAAAACTGAGGACAGTTTTTTTAATTGTTTAATTAATGATTATTTCTGTTAAATTTTTTTTTTTAAATCATATTTTATGTATGTGTTGGGAAGTTTTTTAAATGATTCGGTAATTTATTAAAAATGGCAAGGGAAGCATAATAATTCCCTTTAAGTCAAAATATTGTGTCGAGTTACACGAAAAACAATTATGTTGTCAGGTTTGATAGAAATGGATATTGTTATATTTACTTTTCCGTCTAGATAGCACTATAGCGGAGCTATAACTGTAGAAGGGAAAGTATTGTAATCGGTCCAATTTGGGCACATGCGGTTTTCACCGGATCTTGACGTTTTCACACCTAAGGAACCCAAAAAACGGATGGAAATTTTCTGGATGTACGTGTGTGTTCGGTGTCGCACTCTAAATCACCTTATATCTACAGAACTACTGGACCAATTTTGATCATTTTTGTCAGTTTACTACTATATATGGGGAATTGATGCCATTAAATTTTCAACTAAAGGTCAAGGGGATGAGACTGTAGAGCAAGGTGGTCACCCTCAATATCTAGAATTTTCACCTAATTAAGGTCATATTTTTCTTAGAAACGTTTGTTAACGATTAAAAAAATAATATCCGCAAAAAAGTTTTTGAAAATCGCGTCCCTACCCTAAAAATTGCTGTTGTAGTTGTCTGATATGTTGTGACGTCATAGGTGAGCGGTAGAATTAAATAAATTAATAATATTTAAAGTGTAATAAAGTAACTCGGTCTGGCCGGGTCTCGAACTCGATCGCTCGGTCGACCTGGTGTGTTAAGCCTCGTGGCTACACCGGTAAGTCGACCGTACAAGCGAAATTTGTTGTATGTAAGTTGTGAAATTACATTAGTTTAGTTAGTACCTACCGTCGCCGCTAGTACCGCCATACCCGCGCAATTAAATTCCGTATGCGCGACCGTGCTTTAGTTAGAATCGTTGAATTAAATAAGTATAAAATTATATTTAGATAAATTGATAAATATTTTAAATTAGGTTGTGTGTGTAAGCCGTACATCAGAAACAACTGTATTGTCAGCTTTTTTTAAAGACCATTGGCTATTCCTTTTGGCAAAGATTGCTCATTCATAAATATAAACACAAGAATAAATTAACATTTGCTAAATTTCATTTTTCCATATTTAACTGTTGAAAAGTTATTAAAGTTTAATAATTCTCCTACTTTATTAATATTCTGGGGGATTTAATTCCTTTGTCAAGAATAGCTACAAGTTTTTAATTCGGGTGATTTGAATGTCATCAGTTGCGATGATGAAATAAAAAACACTAAAGAGTAATCGAATTCTGGATCTTATTGTATATTTACAAGGTTGTAAACAGTTCGAGGGTTCAAAAGTATAATATGGTCTTTAAAAATATACATAACGGTTGAACGAAAGATTTCATCTTTATTTTTACTCGGTAGGTAATATATTGCAGTACTAAAATTACTTGCCGATTATGTGTAAAATATATTTGAAAAAAATTATGAAAAATCAACTTTTAACATTTCTTAAAACGCATGACGTGTTAATAAACCTTTCAGTATGGAAACAATTGTCTACTGACACAGCCTTTTCTCATTTTTTGGAAAATATTTAAAATTCGGTATGTAACAATAAAAATTCCAATTTCAATTTTTACTTTCCCATCTATATAGGAACAATAGCGAAGCTATAACTGTATAGAAAGGAAACTATGATTATCGGTCAAAATTGGACATATCCGATTTTCACCGAATCTTGACAAATTGAACCCTAACGACCCCAGAAAATCGAAAAATGGCATCGAAATTTCTGCTAAAAAATATGCGTATGTATGTAGGTTGGCGTGTAAATCGCCTTGTATCTCCAGAACTACTTGACCGATTTTCACCAAACTTGGAAATAATATTTTTATAGTAGGGTCAGATGCTATTAAATTTTCAATTCAAAAGGTCAGGAGGTGGGGACGAGATGATACAGGGAAAAAAACGAAATCGTCTTCAGATTTTGCATAATTAAGGTTACATTTTTTTGATAATTTTGTAAAAAAACAATTTTTTTATAAATTTCACCCCCGCCTCTAAACGTGGTTTTAATTTTGAAGAATTATGGAAGGCAGTTCAAGGAGTGATTTTCGTTGCAGTTTTTACTTCCTTGTTCTCGTACAAGGAAGGATTGCAATTATAAAAATTTCGGTTTTCAGATTTCAACGGAAATTTCCATTTTGACCATCCCTGAATCTATTTTGACTAGTTTCGGCGTGGCGCCTGTGCGTACGTATGTATGTATGTACCTACGTACGTATCTCGCATAAATCAAAAACGACTAGCCGTAGGATGTTGAAATTTTGAATTTAGGACTGTTGTAACATCTTGTTGCGCACCTCCCCTTTTGATTCCAGTCGACTTGACCAAAAAAGTCCAAAATCAAAAAACTTTTTATTTTGGACTTTTTCTTAACTGCAGTAATAAGTCTCATTGAGAGCTTTCCAGTGATATATGTGGTACTTATTTTCATCGGTTCCAAAGTTATAGCCGAATAAAATTTTAATTAATAAAACACTTGGATCTTACAAGGGGAAGGCACATCGGTTTGAATTCGACTTCATCTCCTTTTTTTACCTTTTTTTTTAAATTTAAATATATTGATATTAATAATTATTAACCTCTGATTGTAAAAAAAACTTTTACAATAAATAATGATTCAATAATAACAATAAAAAAGAAAATCAGAAGTTATTAATGAAATAAAACTTTTTGTACTGTTCATTTTAAAAAAAAATGTGTAATATAATTTAACAGGCGTACAAGGAAATTATGTGTTGTCCACATCACACTTTCTTTGCTTTCAATCGAAGACTGATTTCTCAAAAAAAGTATGTTTTTGTTTTTTTTAATTATTTCATTTACATTAATTTTCTCAGAATTAAATTCTTTAAAAATTTCTGTATGAAGTTTTCTTGATTCGATTACTCCTTTTTAGATTTCCTAGCATTTTCTTTTTTGTTTTCCTATTATTTCCGTTGTTTTCAGTATTTTTTCATTCTTTCCGAGAATGATTGATCTATTTTAAATATTCTGGAGTTCTTTGGTTTTTTGTTTTCATCTTGTTTGAAATTCTCAATTGTTTTTCGAAACTCTATTCTATTTGTTATTAATTTTTCAAATCTATATTTACCTTTTCTAGGTCTTCGTTTACTTCCCGTTGCCACCCTATTTTTATTTTCTATCTTTACAAAAGTTAAATAATTGTTTTGTAAGTCTATTGTCATTTATTCTATAAAGCTGGCCAAAAAAAAAAATCTAATTCTTTACCGCATTTCCTTTTCTAAATCTTTTACTTCTTTGTAAATCTCTTTGTTCGATCTTAGCCTACAACCTTCTTCTGTACTTTTGGTTCCAAAAATCTTTCTTAAGATTCCTTTTTTTCTTTTAAAAGATTTCTTACATTAAACTTTCTTAAACACTCGCTTGCATATAAGGCTTCTGGGCATATTACTATTTTGTAGTGTCGTATGTTAGCTTTACAGCTAGCAATTTCTTACTGTAAATATCCGCTGTCAGTCTTAATCTGTTTCCATTTTACGAATCCTATTTTTAATTCCTTCTTTTCCGAGTACAGCTGGTGTTATTATCTTACCAACAACCAAAGATATTTGCCTACTTTGTCCCTTTTCTTCTACACAGTTCTTATCATTGGTTATAAATTCTGTTTTTTCATAGGACATTTCTAGACAATTTTTTTGCTGTTTTCTGCCAATAGATTTAATTTTGCTTCCTCTATATTTATAGCTAGGACAACTACGTCCCCAGCAAAGGCTAAATGATTAATGGGAATTTTTTTTTTCGCGTTCGTAAATGTAAAAATTCTGATTCGATGTTTAACCAGTTTTTTATTCCATTCTCTAATTACCTTCTAAGGTAATGTTGAATAAAACTGGGGAGATTCCAAAAACCCACCGGGTTGGTCTAGTGGTTAACGCGTCTTCCCAAATCAGCTGATTTGGAAGTCGAGAGTTACAGCGTTCAAGTCCTAGTAAAGCCAGATATTTTTACATGGATTTGAATACTAGATCGTGGATACCGGTGTTCTTTGGTGGTTGGGTTTCAATTAACCACACATCTCAGGTACGGTCGAACTGAGAATGTACAAGACTACACTTTATTTGCACTCATACATATCATCCTCATTCATCCTCTGAAGAATTATCTAAACGGTAGTTACCGGAGGCTAAACCCACCGGGTTGGTCTAGTGGTGAACGCGTCTTCCCAAATCAGCTGATTTGGAAGTCGAGAGTTCCAGCGTTCAAGTTCTAGTAAAGCCAGATATTTTTACGCGGACTTGAATACTAGATCGTGGATACCGGTGTTCTTTGGTGGTTGGGTTTCAATTAACCACACATCTCAGGAATGGTCGAACTGAGAATGTTCAAGACTACACTTCATTTACACTCATACATATCATCCTCATTCATCCTCTGAAGTATTATCTAAACGGTAGTTACCGGAGGCTAAACAGGAAAAAGAAAGGGGAGATTCCAAAACGTGCCTTAAGCATGTTTTTACCTCAAATGCTTCTGACGATTTTCCACGTAGTTTAATTTTAGATTTGGTGTTTATTAGTGTTTGTTTAGTTATTGCTGCACTTTTTCTGTCTATTTCTGCTTCTTCTAATACTTTAAATAATGATTCGCGGTGTATGGAATCGTATAGGCTTTTTTAAATTGACAAAAATTGTAACATTTTTGTTAATATTATTTATGATTTAAATTTGTTCAACGCAGGATCTTCCTCGACAAAAACTACCCAAAATAATTTTCAGATTTGTCAATTATTCTGTTTTGTAGTGTTTTACTTAAAATTTTCAAAGGAACTGGTAAAAGTGATATTCCTCTGTAGTTATTTGTGTTTGTTTTACTTATTTTTTGTGACCCGATCAGTAACGGAAATTACTGGGAGTGCTGCTCCAGAAAAATTTTTTCTTGGCATTTTCAACGCCGCGGTAAAATTTTTTGTAAAATAAAATAACCGAAAAAATATAAATCAAATAGATTAGTTGGAAGTAGGATAATAATTTACTTTTAAGCACATTCTGCTTAAAAACCGTATTCGGTTTAACCGAATAAATAAAACGTCAAAACAGATAATATTTTTTAATATTAATAACATATATAATATTAATAATATTTATTAGATAATAATTTAATAAAATGTCAGCATAAAAACACTATAGTCCAACGATGTTTAATTTAAATTTTTACGTAAACAGAAACAAATAAATAATTAGTTTTTACTAATTACCTTTTCTTTCACCCTTCCAGCGTTGTTTTTGGACAGTTTTGGCAATCAAAGAGCCCTTGCTTTCCGCCATATTCTGATCACTACTGAAAAAACAACTAAACCGCTTTCGTATTCCTTCCACCGACTAAACTAGAAAAGGGAACGAACAAGGAACATTCCAAACAAACACCGAGTAAAAAAAAAACTACCTTCCACCAGCACGCCAGGGCCGGCACTGACGGGAGGGGCAGTGCTTTCTCTCCCTCGCAACCTCGCGTGCAGCTTCCTACGTGCGAATCCGCACAACAGCCAGACACCACACCGCTGGAACTGTGAAGCGCACAGTTCCATACAAAGATTTTTGTATCTTATTCATAAAATGGGGGTTGACTACTGACATTAAGCTTAAGGATTATATGTTGTTTAAGTATAAAGACAGAATTTAAAAAAAAAGGACTCATTATATTAAATAATATCGATATTATCAAGTGGAAATAGGGGGCGCTGTAGTTCCACAATGCCTATACGTGAGCCGCCAGTGGAAGCGGGTGTATTATGTATTCTTACACTGCTCTGGGATTTGTTCAGTTAGTCAAATTTCTTCACAGACAGTTTTAATCTTGTTTATTGAAGTTTTATTATTTTTTGAAATTTTTTCTATTTATTTATTTTTTTTAATTCTTCACGGCTGTTATAGACCACGCTAAGAATCTGTTTATTTTTTCAACCTCTTTTTTTCTCTTCCCAGTCAGTTCCTCACCCTGTCGGCCTGGGTCTTTTCTTTGTTTTCTAACCAGGTATACGATCCTGTTTTCTTTCTGTTTGTGCAATTTTTAAACCTTTTGATACGCTGGTTATTCCCTTGTACTCTTGTGGGTTGTTGATCAGGATGTGTATTGCTTTATTTCATATCCTCAACTACCTCTTTATATCAGTTTGAGTTTTTCTATTTCTATAAATTCTTTCTCCAGTTCTTCAAGTAGATTTTTAACATTCAGGGAATGCATTCTACTGCGTATCCCTGCTTCAGTTGCAGTATACCGTCTTATTTTGACGTTTATCGAAATGGATTTTCTTGCTATTTGTCATGACACAGTCATTATGCAAATTTCACTTTTCTTGCACTTTTTTCAGTGGTTCTTTATTGAGAACTGTTAGTTTTATTATTTCGCCTAGATATCGGAATTTCTTCACTCAATCGATCATTTTTTTTATTAATGGGTAATATAACAAAGATCTTTCACGCTAAATATAACAAATTATGTTATTTGATTTGAAATATTTAAGTTTTAAGTTACTTTTCAAAACATAGATATTAGAGATATAGTTTGGGGAACAATTTTATAAAAATAATTTTCAGTTCATTTATATAAAAATACTCCATTTGTTTTACCATAATTTTTGAGCAAAAAATGTTAATGTCGCAATACGGAATAGAAATCGGGGTGAAATTTTTGTCAAACTTAACTTGAAACATTTCTGGACTTGTGAATTGTTTATTTCCAGAACCAGCTCCCGAAGTAATATTTCCTGGAGGACAATTCTGCACCCAGGAATAACTCAATAAAGATACTTTTTTTGTTGTCTTCAGTCATTTGACTGGTTTGATGCAGCTCTCCAAGATTTCCTATCTAGTGCTAGTCGTTTCATTTCAGTATACCCTCTACATCCTATATCCCTAACAATTTGTTTTACATATTCCAAACGTGGCCTGCCTACACAATTTTTCCCTTCTACCTGTCCTTCCAATATTAAAGCGACTCTTCCAGGATGCCTTAGTATGTGGACTATAAGTATCTCCCTTCTTTTAACTATATTTTTCCAAATGCTTCTTTCTTCGTCTATTTGCCGCAATACCTCTTCATTTGTCACTTTACCCACCCATCTGATTTTTAACATTCTCCTATAGCACCACATTTCAAAACATTCTAATCTTTTCTTCTCAGATACTCCGATTGTTTCCCATATAGAATCCAAGTTTACTTCCATATAAAGCGACACTCCAAACATACACTTTCAAAAATCTTTTCCTGACATTTAAATTAATTTTTGATGTAAACAAATTATATTTCTTACTGAAGGCTCGTTTCGCTTGTGCTATTCGGCATTTTATATTGCTCCTGCTTTGTCCATCTTTAGTAATTCTACTTCCCAAATAACAAAATTCTTCTACCTCCATAATCTTTTCTCCTCCTATTTTCACATTCAGTGGTCCATCTTTGTTATTTCTACTACATTTCATTACTTTTGTTTTGTTCTTGTTTATTTTCATGCGATAGTTCTTGCGTAGAACTTCATCTATGCCGTTCATTGTTTCTTCTAAATCCTTTTTACTCTCGGCTAGAATTACTATATCATCAGCAAATCGTAGCATCTTTATCTTTTCACCTTGTACTGTTACTCCGAATCTAAATTGTTCTTTAACATCATTAACTGCTAGTTCCATGTAAAGATTAAAAAGTAACGGATATAGGTAACATCCTTGTCGGACTCCCTTTCTTATTACGGCTTCTTTCTTATGTTCTTCAATTATTACTGTTGCTGTTTGGTTCCTGTACATGTTAGCAATTGTTCTTCTATCTCTGTATTTGAACCCTAATTTTTTTTTTTTTAAATAAATATACAGAAACTGATAATCGATAAACGTATCTGTGGATTGAAATATCCATAAACATTGAAACTTTAATTAAATTGTTTCTAAACATTCGCGGTAACTTTTAATTTCTTCACTTTTTTCCGGTGGTATAAACCATTTTTTATAACATTGTGAATTTGTAACAACATTCTTTATTACGGTTAAGTATACATAAAATTAATGATTTTAATACTATCCATTATTTAAAAAATTAAAAATCAAAGACATTTTATCGAAAAACATTTTTGAATCACTTTTAAAATTTAAAAGATAATTTTACATCCGTTCGTAGAAAATTAAAGGTCTAACTTTTTAAAGGAATAATACGTTGAAGCTTGGAATTTAAAATCTGCTTTATTGATAATAGAAATGAAATTCCGTTCTTAAACAGAGGTTTCAAAAGCAGAATGATGCCAAAAGACAATTATCTACATAAACAGTATCAGATTCAATTATTTCATACAGTCTAGAAGTAATTAAATTTTTTTTTTAAAAAAACCGTCTCGGAAAATATTTTTTACTGAACATAAGAAAATATCAACGAGTATGAACTGTTGTAAAATATCTTTTAAATTTTAAAAGCAGGTCAAAAAATTGTTGAATCGTTAAATTGTATTTTTTTTTCGTTTTTAATTTTTAAAATCACGGATGACATTATTAAATTGCGTTAATTTAACCTGCACTAAACCGAAGTAAAGAATGTTAAAAATTCACAGAGGTGTCTTCCTATGAAAATAAATTTCTACCTTCATTTCATCAATATTATCGTAAATTTTTATATGAATTTTTGTAAAACGTTTTTAACTATTTCGAATTTATCAATAACATTCTTTGTTGAATATTTAAAATTCAGAATACTTGTATTTTGAGCCTTCAGTGGGAAAGTGTGACCAAAAATATCCAATTTACGATCAATATATCTTAAATAACATAAATATTTTATTCTAATCGTTACGTAATAATACATTTTATAGATCGATTCAGGAATTAATAGACATGTTTAAAAATAAATAAAGGAACAGAATTTGCCAGGATGGATAAAAAAACCGTAGTCATTGAAACAAAATAAAATACATAATTAATAATGAAATAAAAAATATATGCGATTTAAGTCTATATTTATTTCACAAAAAATAAACGCATGAAATAATCTCGAGGTAAATACATGAAGAAACTATTTACAAAAAAATAATTCACTATTAAGAAGGCGTTTATGAACAGATATTTATGTACGCGTTGAATAGCATGCCGAAATTTCAGTACATAACATCATAATTATATTTTATAACTTGCGAAAAGTTTCGCCCGTAAGAAAAAATTCTATTTCAAAGAAAGAATGAAACCGTACTGAAATTCATGAAACTTAAATTAAGAGGTAAATTTTGACAATTTTATGTGGTAATTTACAAAACTGAAAAGTAGAACCAAATTGGTTTCAAAAACGTCTCTTTTATTTTTTAGAAAATTATAACAAAAAAAAAATGGTACACAATTTTTATTTTCCCGACAAGCGCTACAGCTGTAGAAGGGAAAGTATTGTAATCGGTCCAGTTTGGGCATTTGCAGTTTCCACCGGATCTTGACGTTTTGACACCTAAGAACCCAAAAACCGGTTAAAAATTTTCCGGATGTTCGTATCCGGAAAATTTGTGTGTTCGGTGTCTCACACCTTATATCTCCAGAAGTATTGGACTGGTTTCAACTAAACTTGGTCACATTACTTTTGTATATGGGGATTGATGCCATTAAATTTTCAACTTAAAAGGACAAGGGGGCAAGGCTGTAGAGCAGGGTCACCAGCAGTATCTCGAGATTTCGCCTAATAAAGGTTTTATTTTTCTTTGGCACATTTTTTAACAATTTAAAGTAATAATAATATTTGTAAAAAACTTTTCAAAATCCACCCCATCCCAAAAAATTCTGTTGTAATCGTCTGCTATATTGTGACGTCTCAACTGAGCGGTAGAATTAAATAAACGAATAATATTTTAAGGAAAAAAGTAAGTCTGTTTGGCCGGGACTCGAACTCGATGGCGCGGTTGGCTTGTAACCCGGTGGATTATGCCTCGCGGCTACACCGGTCAGCCGAACGTAGTAGCGAAATTTATTCTATGTAAGTTGTGAAATTAAATTATTTTAGTAAGTGCTGACCGTCGCCGCTTGTATCGCGACACCCGCGCGAATTAAATACAGTATGCGCTTTTGTTGAAATCGTTGAATTAAATAAAAGAAAAAGTATTGTATTAAAATAAATTGATAAATATTTTAATTTAATTTCTGTGTGTAAGACGTGCGTCAGAAACGCAAGTCTTACACACAGTGTAAGACGTTAAATAAAGTTGACAGTTTTGTCAGCTTTTTATTTTTTTTGGACTTAGTGGTTCGTGAAACGTCGTCATTCGCAAAAAAATCGAAATAAAAATTTTGGACCGAATCTATAAACTTGCTTTTACAGCAATAACTGCTAGATAGCAGTAATAGAGCTGCAGCCGGGTAAGTAAAAGCATGGTTTTTCAGGAAATTTTTTGAATAATAAATTTGAACAGATCAAAGAAAATGAAAATTTTTTATCCTAACATGTTCTTCCAACAGTTTAACTGTTTAATTAAATGACTTAAAAAGTCCATTACTTTTCATTTTCTAGTTCGTCACAATAGAATTCGCGTTTGACTATACGTAAATCTTCCAAAAAAACCGCAATAGATTGGACCTCTCTCTCTTTTTTCTGTTTAGCCTCCGGAACCACCGTTAGGTATTACTTCAGAAGATGAATGAGGATAATATATTCCTTACCGTTTTTTTCTTCTTCCCGTTTAGCCTCCAGGAATCACCGTCAGGTATTACTTCAGAGGATGATATGTATGAGTGTAAATGAAGTGTAGTCTTGTACAATCTCGGTTCGACTATTCTCTGAGATGTGTGGTTAATTGAAACCCAACCACCAAAGAACACCGGTATCCTCGATCTAGTATTCAAATCCGTGTAAAGATGACTAATTTCTAACAAATCAATGTGACAACAATTAAGGGATTGTAATAAGTAAACAAATGCTATTTAGTTGATAAGTAATACAATAAAATCTGTTCACAAAATGCTATGCTTATGGAGTTTATGTATGATACTACTATCTGAAAATAAGAATGTTAGTTACAAAAAAATTAAGTCTAACAGAAGAATTCTGATTTCATATTTAAAAAATCCCCTTTCGGCACGCCGAAGGCGGAGATAAGATTTTACCGGTGCTAAGAAGTGGATAAAAAAGATTTCCACCTTAAAGTTAAGTAAAACTTCAAATTTACTCAATACCACAATGGTTGCATGTGAAAAAAAAGTTTCACTTGTTTAGCATACGACAAGCCCCATCATCTTACAATTCCAGGAAAATTTTGGTCATCCCTTGGCATAAGGGTTGGTCATATCAAAAATTATTTCAGCTAAAAGTTTTAGGTAATATTTAGAGGACTAACGACCACTTACGATACTGTGCCTATTAAGGGACGGATTTTTTGTTTTCACATCTCATTTTTTCCACCGCCTGGGCCAATGGTGGTGATATGAAAAAACGTTACTTAAATAACTTTTAGGCCCTTATCCAAAGAATAGTAGAAACTTTAAACGAATTCCATATTTTACTTAATAAGAAAGTTATAGCGATTTTTTTTTTACGTAAAGGCCTCCATTTCCATCCTTCCACCCCCATGGTCGGATTTTAGCCGTTAACGAAATCGACCGAGATTTTTGAACGAGTTATTTTTAAGGAACAATTTGAAAGTGATTGGCGCAAAATAACGGCAGTTATCTTGTCGACAAGAAAGTGAAATATATATATAAACTTTTGAGCTGACGGTGGTTTCCCTGGGGGATGTGAAATGCGAAGATATATCGAAATTTTCCGCAAGTCGAATCATGGTACCTGTTACAATAGGTAGCTTTCTTATGAAATCTACCTAAAAAATTAGCATGAAAAATACTATAAGAATCAATTATTCATTCTCATTTAACAAAATCATTGTTGATCAGTGTTATTGTATCATCTTCATTATTCAATTATTGATTATACAGAGCGTTTCATAATGTTCTTAGGAGTTACAAAAATTCAGTACAAAAAAAGGTATTTCACTTACCTAAATGAAAGTTGTAAGAGGTGATGCAGGGACTCAAACAGTTTTTGTTAAAATCTATAAATGTTCAATATGTGCTCCTTTGGTGGCACGGCACACATCAACACGAAAGTCTAGCTCTTGCCAAACTCGTTCTAACATGTCATTTTCGATAGAGTTGATTGCATTGATAATGCGATCCTTTAGCTCAGCGATATCGTGCGGCATCGGTGGGATAAACACCGTATCTTTCACGTAACCCCAGAGAAAGAAATCACATGGCGTGAGGTCTGGTGATCTTGGTGGCCACAGCATAATGTGTTGGTCTTCTTCAGACGCACGTCCTATCCAGCGCCGAGGTAATGTCGTGTTAAGGTACTGTCGAAGCTCGTTATGAAAACGGGCAGGACAACCATCTTGCTGGAAAATGAAGTCGTTGTGTAGCTGAGGCCTAAGCCATAATTGTAACATATCCAGGTATATCATGCCGGTTACTGTCGTTTCCATAAAAAAGAACAGCCCATACACTGCCTCACGAGATATCGCACAAAAAATGTTTACTTTCGGAGAATCCCGAATGTGTTCCACATAAGCGTGTGGGTTTTCAGTTCCCCAAACTCGCACGTTATGACGGTTTACTTTACCGCTAATATGGAAAGCAGTTTCATCGCTGAAAATTATCTTGTTTAGAAAACCTTCATCTAACAACATCTTTTCCTGTAACCGTAAACAAAAATCGAGCCTACGTGTTTTATCTCCATCAGAAAGACGCTGGATTAATTGAAAACGGTACGGTTTGCATAATAAACGTTTACGGAGAACTCTCCACACTCTTATTTTCGGAATTCCTAATTCTCTACCTGCAGCCACAGTCGATTTTGACGGGCTGCAAATGAAACTTGCACGCACACGTTCGACATTGACTTCTGAGGTTGATGGACGACCAGTTCATTTTCGCTTGCAAGTTTATACCGTGCACGAATTGAATTGTCACTTGGTCGCTCCTTATGAAATTTCAACAGAAACGCACGTTGCACATAAATTACTGACTTTGACAAGTGAAATTCTAACACACAAAACGACTTCTCGCTTCTCGTGGCAGCCATTTTCTCTACTATCGATGCCTAGCGAGCAAATGGCTTATTAACTGCCTATCATATGTGGAAAAAAACTATTTGAAGTACTCTTTCGTATAGTACTTGTTTTATTCTTATGAGTGAAATAGTTTTTTGTTAATGAATTTTCAAAACTCCGAAGAACATTATGAAACGCCCTATAAATAATTGATATATCGTCTATTCAATTTTTTACCGTTTTTCCACTGTTACCTTTATTAAATGACCCTCGTATGTTTATATAAACAGTTAAATTAACTTAATGAGTGGAATAACTTATAAAGTACAGCAAATCCTTTTTGAAACACTTTATTATATACTGGCAAAAAACGTATGTAAAATTTATCAGAAATAATGTGTACAGACAAATTTGTAAACGTCAAATAATTCTTTTTTTTATGCGAGGAATGTGTAAAGGTACATTTAAATATAAACATACTTGTCTTCTGGTTGTCATATAATATGTTAAGACTCGAATGAGTCCGTTTAATAGTAACACGAATAAGTCAGAAGAATTTAAACTATCACACCGTAACTAATTTTCATTGTAATTATATTAGATCCTTCATCATACCGTATGCTCTCCTATTTTTTTCTAACCACCTTCTTACATATATATATATATTTTACTTCTTTTTATTCTTCTTTAAGACCGAGCAGATGTGTCTTAACTAACCTAGCAGGCAGCAAAACCGGCAGGTGTGATCGGCCTTACTGTCCACGCGCGCACGTCATCACACACACACACACAAACACAAGCAGACATTCATACGAATTAATAATAAGCCAGGTGCTCTTAAATTTTGTACAATGTAATGAAAAGTACAGGGTTTCACCAAACAAAAACAAGTTACTTCCCTTTCTCCTGTAAAACTTCGTTGTATTAATTCACAGTAACATGTAATAAATTATCCTATATAACTGGAATAATCTCATAAGGAATACGTACGTGTCGTAATTTAAAAAAATATATATATTATAAAAATAATATAGAAAATCTTTTAAACTTTTTGTTGACTTACCACAGCTTGGCTGTAGATTTTTTTACCTTACAGTTCTTAGTATGATTTCAACCAGTATCATTAAAACACCATAATAAAACAAATTGAACGTATTGATTGTATTTTTTTGTTTTTTATTTTTTGAACATGAGACGTAAATCTTTTAAATAAATCATAAGTAAATCTTTTATTTAAATCGTTACGTATAATAAATTACATATATTACGTCAGAAGTGAATAGACATATGTTATTCCTTCAATTATAAAAATTAACTGCTCGAGCAGTTAATTTTCCAGCAGGATCAAGTTTTCCTTGATATTGGATTGATTAGGGAAACCCATTTAAGCAAAACCTTGAACTGAGCAGCATCACAAAATATATAATTAATTACCGATTTCCATATGCGGTGTGGTAGCGGCTCGATCTTTCATCTGCAGGCTCCGGGTTCGAATCCCGATCAGGCATGGCATTTTTCATACGCTAAAACATGTCGTTTCCATATCTCACGCACTAGCTTTAAGTTTATTTGTCAGACAATATCATCAACTTAAAAATTATATACTTCGAAATTTAAGGTTTTTAAATACCTTGTTACTTGCCTATGGGAACGAAAATCATACCAAAGCGGGGATATATATATATATATATATATATATATATATATATACTAGTATGTATATATATGTATTATATACAGAGCCAGGGGGCTCTGCCCCCTAGACCCTCAACGCGTTCGTGTTTTATATATATATATATATATATATATATATATTGAATCCGCCAAGTACAGAATTACCTTTCTTTTTTTTTTCTTTTTTTTACTTTATTTCCTTTACATTAGAGCGCTTTCGGGCGCTCTAATGAAAAAGAAAAAGTCGGGTGGAGCTGTGTCGGGGCGCACGGCCGTTGGTTTAACGAGAAACGTTTCAGACCTTGGATGAAGTTCCTCCGAGCTACAGACCGACCAATTTACCTGTGAATTTAAATGGGAGAGCCATCATCGTATTTTTTTTAAACAAACTGAGTCTCCAACGGAAAATTTTAGTCCTTCATTTTGCCAACTCTACAGATAAATTGGTCAGTCTGTATGTCAGCGAGTCACTTTTAGTGTATCGGATTGAAATAAAAACGGGACGGTGACTGCGTACTAAATTTAATTTTAACATAAAACAGACACTAAATGGTGCATGATATTTATTTCGACGACAGTTTTGTTCAACATCGGTCTCTGATATGAGAATTATGAGAGATAAAGTGTAATAAGCAGCGGTAGTGATGCTCACGCCGTCGGCGTCGTTCACCGAGTGCGCCGTGCCTACTTTGCGACGCTCCCAAAACAGTCTCGTTTACTCGGCACCGGACATTGAGGTACCTGTGCGTGGCCCATAATCTCCCCTTTCCAACGAAATACGTAATTTATATTTCCGGCTGGCTTTTCTTCGGACTAAGGCTGGCGCATTGAATTTTTATGCTTTTTTTACACGTTTACTTTAATTTTTTACACATAAATATTGTCCAAAATACACTTATTATTACTTAAATCGATCTATCTCGACAAACACTAAAAACAAACACACGAATCACCGCGCGTCTAAGTCGTGAGCTACAATGAATGGAAATGAGCAAGAGCGCCAGTTTTGGCCGATCTGACTGTACCCCCTCACCACCAACCTGCTCAACAGTGACGCAAACTCAATGTCGTATCGGCGAGCTGACCATGTAAGTTAAAAGATGACACCGTATTTACGTATCTGAGACTAATAGTTAGGGAATTATTAAGGCAGGACGATATAGACCTTTTCGTTACGCTACAAATTTTTGTTCTGGTACGCGTATGTTTCGGTGTGATTTTAAAGACGTTTCACGTCAAAAGTGAAAATTGGCGTATTGTCGGGTAAATCGTTAGCTGATGCATATTGCATAGAAATATAAAAAATGTTAGACGTTAACTAAAATGGAGGTACCATTATGAATTATGTATGTAAACTCAAAAAAGAAGAATGAAATTTTTCCAGACATACAATGAAGAAAAAGACAAACGAAGAGGTGGATCTAGCTCTTTTTTGGTGGTTTGTTCAAAAGCGATCACTTTGATGAGCCAATTTATAGACTAATTATAATACATAAAGGCGTTAATTTTAATAATAAACTAAATGAAGATGAAAATTAAAAGCAAGTACCGGGTGGCGCGAGTGGTAGCACCTCGGCCTTTCATCCGGAAGTCCCGGGTTCGAATACCGGTCAAGCATGGAATTTTCACACATGCTATAAATCATTCATCTCATCCTCTGAAGCAATACCTAACGGTGGTCCCGGAGGTTAAATAAAAAGTACCGGGAGGTATCAATTTTTTAACTACGTCGTAAAATTGTCTTTTTATTAAGTGTGATATAATTAAACGTTAGAACGTATGGTAAATCTTTTTTGTATGGCCGATCTATATATCTGGATCAGCCTTACAAATATCAGTCCGAATAATCGGCATTCCAATGTTTATTATATTTTCGAGGAAAAGAATGTGTTTTTTTTTTTTTTTTTAAATCAATGAGTTTTTTTTTTAAACAAAAAGGAAAAGATTTACTAAAATAGTTGTTTTATTTGTAAATAAATTTAAATAATTCGGCGACAAACAATTGTGACATAATGACGGATGTCAAATGATTTATACGTGTGTTGACAAAGGAAAACGAAATACGTATAGTTTATACCGAGTTAGTAGGTATAGCGGGGACACTACCACCACTTAGCCAAGGTCTTAATGAAAGATGCGAGACGAGAGTGTAAGATTCACGTCCAGTGTGAAGGACGAACTATTACGAACATTTCAACTACTAAGCTACTTTTAAAAAATGTGAAAGCAGATGTATGTTACGTACAAGTGTATAGAACATGCGGGTTGTATTATTCCAAGGATATTAACTAATAATATTTCAAACAATAAATGTAATGATTATTAAAGAAAATATTTATTTTTTATTTTATTTTTGGCAGGAACTGAATCCAGTAGATTTTTAAGGAGCATCAAAGAAAAAAATGATACTATTTTCGAAGTAGACTCCTTGTAATTTCTCGTTTTTACCGTGTCAACTGAACCATCTTGCATAGTAAATGATATAGTAAACAATTGTTCGACATATTTGTAGTTTACCCATTGTAAATAGGAGGTACCTATGTTCAGGGAAAAACTATCCTAGCTGTTGTTTGTAGTAGTAAGTTTTACTGCAGCCTGTCTGACTGTGTTAGTGCTAATTGTATACTGTGATTGTGTTAGATCATTCGTTCTCAAAGTGGGCGATAACGCTCCCTTGTGGGCACTGGTGGCCTTAGGGGAGGCGGTAGAAGGCCCACAGAAAATTGGGGACGTACAAGCGGTCTAGAAAGGCGAAGGCTGATTAAAAAAAGGCAAAAATTATGTTTTTCTGATATTTCAAACTAAAATTAAATACCTACTACACTTTATACAAAAAATTAAAGGGACACCTATATTTTACGAAAAATAATTGTATTCAAACAAGTTTAACTTGGAAACCAAGAGGCATAAAGGGAAGAATAAAAGAAAAATTAAAGTTTGAATACTTTAATTTTTGGCAGTATACTTCAGATTTCAAAAATCATCAAATAGAAATATATCGATGAGAAAAAGATTTAAAAAATTTGAACGTTTTTTCGTGTTGCATCGAGCGCATGTGGGAAACGAAACTTTTTCAATAAACTGCATTAAAATCGTTTAAAAGTTTAAAACTTTAGCTTTAATTCCTTTTTTGTATGGGTCTACGATTTTTCTGAACCGAAATATTTCACTTTAAAGAGAAAAGGCACTTTTGTATTTAATGCTGCATATCTCCCAATCTAAGCAACGTATTGATACAAATAAATATGGAAGTTAAAAGGTTTTGAGGTCTGTAACGTAGCGTTGCAATTTTTGAATTTTGTTCATTTTGTGCCTAGATATTGAAATCTTTAATGATTGAGAATGTAACATGGTCTTGGGTTAAGCTGAGAGGGGTATACATGTTGCACTTTCAATCTTTAAAGATTTCAATACCTCGGCAGAAAATGAACTAAAGCCAAAAACTGCAACGGTACATTAAAGATCTCACAATTTGTCATTAAAGCTAGATCAAAACCTTTTAATTTCCATATTTATTTGTATCAATGCGTTGCTAAGATCTGGAGATATGCAGCGTTAAAGACAAAAGTGTCCTTTTCTCTTTAAAGTGGAATATTTCGGTTCAGAAAAATCGTAGACATATACAAAAAAAAACAACTGCAATTATTATTTTTAGCAGATGGTAAGTTTAAAATTTTGGAGGCGCTAGAAAAATTTTGATTCTTAATGCGGGCGGTGGGCAAAAAAAATTGAGAATTAATGTGTTAGATTGTGCTAGTTATGTACCGGGTGACTCAGTTTGTTAGTCCTCAGCAGTAATTATGTAATACTTATCGTCTGTTGCGTTTTTGTCAGTAGTGAACAACTTTAAACATAGCTGCCACGCTATTACTCACCGGGTTGGTCTAATGGTGAATGCGTCTTCCCAAATCAGTTGATTTGGAAGTCGAGAGTTCCAGCGTTCAAGTCCTAGCGAAGTCAATTATTTTTTACACGGATTTGAATACTAGATCATGGATACCGCTGTTCTTTGGTGGTGGTTGGATTCAATTAACCACACATCTCAGGAATGGTCGAACTGAGACTGTACAAGACTAAACCTCATTTATATTCATACATATCATCCTCTGAAGTATTGTCTGAAAGGTAATTACCGGAGGCTAAACAAGAAAAAGAAAGAAAGCTGTCATGTAATTAACTCGTAAATAACTCGATTCGTCGAATCAGTCGGCGCCAAATGAAAACATCAAACGTAAATGAAATCATAAGTGAAAGATAAAACATGATAACAAATAACTTTCAAGAAAGTCTATTACAAATTAGGACCTTTTCCGTTGAGTGGCAGCATTTGCGTTTTTTTGGGAATTGTGTAAATACGCCTCGGCATAGGCTGGAATGACATCATTGGTACATATTGTCGGCAACAACGCAGTGACTGGCCCGTTGAACGCAGATTATTGTCAGAACAATAACGATTCATTATTTAATTGATTACTTGTTATTGCTTTCTTTAAATTTTTTTAATTATTATTTTTTGTTTACAAATGGTTTTTTTTTAACTTTATTTAATAATAAACATACACTAAAAACATATGAATGACAACAGTTAATGATTCAACTTGCATGAATAATTTCTGAGGAATGGAATATTGCAAATAAATTAATTACGGTGCGGTGGCGGCGGTAATGACGCGCCGTGCGGCTATCGTCTCATTCATCCTACCAAGGCGCATTAGTATTCTCAAAAAAACTGCAAATGCTACCAGAACTAAAAAATCCACAAATTAAATGGATAGACATTTAATATTACAGTATGTACTTTTCGGTTATAAATTTGGGTTGCACCAAAGATCGTTTACAAAATCGAACGTTTTGGTAATACACAATAACTAATAATTTGCATCACTACTACAAATTTAGGACCTAATAAACCTTTAAAACCTTAGGTTTTTCAAAGGTTTATTAAGGGAAAATCTACCGAAGACTTATCGTGACTTCTATCGAAGACACGATACATATAGTTCAGGCAATTTGTTATCAAAATAGGCTGTATTTGAAAATCCTTACCTACCGATTGATCTTTTATCCATGCGTTAGGGATAATGAGGGAAGCTTAACTCCAGATTTTTAACATCCCCTCCCATAGATTTTTGAAAAACTCGAAAAACTCAAAAAGGTTTTGAATGCGTTTTTCTCTGAATCTATGCATTTTAGAAAAAAGTTTTACAAACAAAAAATGTAGAGGACATTCTCCTCTACAATTAATGTCTTTGAAGTTATGCCGTATAATTTGAAATTGAAATAATAGGTGGCGCTGAAGTTGTAAAAAATGTTGTAAACGAGTAGACCGGTTTCGAACACGTGCCCAATTCACAACATTTTCACACTTTCACAAGTTACAGCTCCAAAACTGTAAGTCGTACAAGAAAATTGTTTAAATTAAAGTTTTCTGTTTTTTTGAGATTAACAACTTTTACAAATGCAATACAGACGAAAAACAATTATTTCCGGTGAAAACCCCGAAAAAACACGTTTTTTACAACTTCAGCGCCACCTAGTATTTCAATTTAAAATTATGCGGCATAACTTCAAAGACATTAATTGTAGAGGAGAATGTCCTCTACATTTTTTGTTTGAAAAACCTTTCTCTAAAATGCATAGATTCAGAGAAAAACGCATTTCAAAACCTTTTTGAGTTTTTAAAAAATCTATGGGAGGGAGGATGTTAAAAATGATCTACAGCTTAATCACGGATCTGCTTATGTAATCATGACAATAGACGTAATTTTCATAAACTTCGTTTAACATTTATCTTAAAATAACAACACTGTATAAAACAAATCCGCTTGGGCGTCTATCAACATGTTTAAACCAGTTACGATAATGATTATGCTTCCTTGGGTAGAATCATCAACAGTGACAAAACATAGGTCTAACGTTTCGCCCGGCAGAAAACGGCATGCATAATATGGACTGGAAATATCAATAATTCTCTACAAGCAAAAATTTCATACTGTTTCTGGTAGTAATAGTTAATTGAAGAAATTACTGTTGAACTACGGCTTCGGCTTTCTCTAAATTTGCGATTTAGAGAAAGCCGTTGTGTTGAGCCGTTGTGCGTTGAGAAAGCCGTCGTGTTGCGATTTTTTCCTTTGGTACTATTTGAATAATAGAATAAAACCCCCACACTATCGCTGAATTGAAGGAAAAAAATCAACTAGATATCGACAGCATTTGACCACAACTTTTTTCCTTAGGCGACTCATAATGTTATCACTGGCGCATTAAAGTGCATCGCTATGTTGGGCGCTCACATTGAAAATCTTTTGTAAAAATATGGCAATTGCAGTGGCGGCTCGCGTATAGACACTGTGGACTGCAGCACCCCCTATTTCCATTTGATATTATCGATAACATTTAATATAATGAGTCCTTTTTTCTTTAATTCTTTTTTTTATACTTTTAATATATATAATCCTTAAGATTAATGTCAGTAGCCATCCCACAGTTTACGAGAAAGAATACAAAAATCTTTGTATGGAACTGTGAGCTTCACAGTTCCAACGGCACGGTGTTTGGCTGTTATGCGCATGCGCACATGGTAAGCTGCATGCGAGGGAGAGAAAGCACTGTCGCTCCCGCAGTGCCAACCCTGGCGTGCTGGTGGAAGGTAGTTTTTTTTTACTCCGCGTGTATATGGAACGTTCCTTGTTTGTTCCCTTTTCTAGTTCAGACGGTGGAAGGAATATGAAAGCGGTTTAGTTATTTTTTCAGTAGTGATCAGAAAATGGCGGAAAGCAAGGGCTCTTTGATTGCCAGATCTATCCAAAAACAAGCTGGAAAGGCGAAAGAGAAGTTAGTAAAAACTAATTACGTATTTGTTTCTGTGTACTAGAAATTAAAATTAAGCACCGTTGAACTGTAGTATTTTTAAGCTGAGATTTTATTAAGTTGTTATCTAACAATACTAAAAAATGTTATCTGTATTGGCATTTTATTATGTTAAACCGAATACGGTTTTTAAGCACAATGTACTTAAAAATAGTGTACCATATTCTTGATTGTAATGTTTACAATTAGATTATTATCCTGCTTCCAACTATTCTATTTGATTCATTTTTTTTTTCGGTTTATTTTTTACGGAAAACTTTAACCATGGCTTTGAAAAGGCCCAAAAAAAATTTTCTTGAGCAGTATCCCCACTAATTAAAACTACGAGCCGCCACTGGACAAATATGTAAACTTTCGCTAATGTAAATACAGAATTTTATTCAATTTATGATTTAATTTCATTCATAAAATGTTACATGCCGCAATTGTGTTTAGCAGTTAGGTTTTAAGTTGCTCACTTAGTACTAAGTTATGTCATTAACACAAATATTATTGTAACATAATATTATATCGTTGTAAAATAAATCTTATATAAGTCCAATTCAGTTATATTTGGAAATTATATAAACAAACATTCTGCTGATTATCGACGAGCCCTTGAACTTGTTGAAAGTGCTAACATTGGACATCCCAGTAATATTTAATAGTGTATTATAAATATTAATTAATTTATTTATTTTTTATTTTTACTTATAAGCCTGTTTATCTATATATTTTTTTATTATTGCTGACAACCGGTTATATCAGGAGATAGCGGCGATTCGTTGAGAAATCTATCTGCTACAATAGAATTAGTTTTACAGTAGTAACCTGACCTTGTGGTAAAACAGCTTTGTTTACTTCACGTAAACGTAACTGAAATGGATTACACTATTATAAAAACCAGTGTAAGATGTTTTACGTTAACAGACAGCATTTCTAAAACTATATAAAAAGTTACTGTTAAGTCATGGTAACCACCAACGTTTTCCGCTTCCCGCATTTTACTCCCGCTCTGCTTTAAATACAATTAATTTTTTTCTACATTTGAATCAGAGTTTTTCTAAGTAAGATTATGTGTAGGGAAGTGCGGATAGGGCAACAAATTTTCTATACGGTTGAATTTATGTGGCGACAACTGTACAATAATCTTTTCGATGAACTAATAGAAACTATATTATCGTAGAATTAAAGCCTCTTTAGTAAATTTATGCATATCAGAATTGTAGTTGGTTATATAACAATTGTAAATCTAATATCTTTACAAGAAATAAATATTTCATATTTATTAAACAATATAAAACACACATGATAATTAAAAAACAAATAATAAAATAAGTAGTAAAATAAAAAAAATAAATGTAATAAAAAACAAAATTAAATTAAAAAAACTGACAACACAGTTGCAGGACTTTCCCGTCACGCGGCCTACACACGCATACACACACAACTTAATTTAGCATGTCAGTGCTACATTAGCGCTCCTTATGGCGACAAGGGGTACGATTGACGAAGTATGCCTACTTAGTCACTAGTTAGATCATTTTTTAGAGTAGGGGTGGGATAACCTTGCTCTACAACCTCATCCCTTGATCTTTTAAGTTGTTCAAAAAAATCGCAATAAAATGGGCCTTTATTGTCCCAAAATTTTGTTCACTTTTTTCCGAATACTCAGATTTTGAATATTTTTCCCGACGGGCGAACTAGGATGTTCCCATTCCATATACTAGCGTTTGAATTAAGACTCGAAATGTTGAATCCAAGTTTTATTACAAGTTACTATGCGATCTAAACAAAAGCTGACAATACAGTTGTAGGACTATCCCGTTACGTGATTGTTTTTCTGATGCACGGCTAACACTTGCAATTTAATTTAAAATATTTATCATTTTATTTAAATATAATATTTTTTATTTGTTTAATTCAATAATTGTAACTAAAGCGCGCGCGCATTCGTACGGCGTATTGCATTCGTACGGGTGTAGCGGTACAAGCGATCACTTTAAATATTATTCGTGTATTTAATTTTACCGGTCACCTGTGATGTCGCAACATAGCAGTCGACTACAACCACTGTACGTCAGGACTACACTAGCGCTCATTGTGATGAGAGGGGGACTAATGACGCAGTATACCCACTTAGCCACTAGTTTATTTAGAAACCTTTTTGGGGTGGGGTTGCGATTTTGAAAAATAAATTTTTTGCAAAGATTTATTTTTAATTATTTAGTTATTTTTTTAATTCTTAACAAATTTGCTTAAGAAAACTATTTTCTTAAGCAAACTTTTCCGTTTTTTTTTTTTTAAAAACGGATGGAAATTTTACGGATGTTAATGTAAGTGTGTGTGTTCGGTGTTGGCTTCTAAATCACATTAAAAAAAATTTTTTTTTCCCGTAACCCTTTATGAAAGTTTGAATAAGACCAAACATAAACATAAAATATCTTAAGTTGAATAAGGGGCATTTAGTTATGTAAAAATATTTACCTGTACCGTTTGAGTAAAATTTTGAATCCGTAAGGTCAGTATTTCCTTACCCCATTGACCAAAATTAAAATGAAATCAATCCACATACAGATTCATCGTACAAAATGTCATTCAGATCGATCAATGCAATCTGAAGATATGTTAGAAAAAATCCCTTTCGGCACACCAGTAGATTTCACCGGTGCTAAATAAAGGATAAAAAATATTTCCACCTTAAAGTTAAGAAAAACTTCAAATTTACTCAATACGACAATGGTTGCATGAAAAAAAAGTTTCACATATTTAGCATACGACAAGCCCCACCTTCTTACAATTCCAGCAACATTTTGGTCATTCCTTGCCGTAAGGGTTGGTCATATTAAAAATTGTTACAGACAGAAGTTTTAGGTAATATCTAGAGGACTAACGACCGATTCGATACTGTGCATATTAAGGGAGGTATGATTGATTCTGTTTTGTCTTTGAAACCCCATTTTTTCAACCCCCTAGGCCAATGGTTGGTGATATCCAAAAACCTTACTTAGATAAGTTGTAGGCCCTTATCCAAAGAATAGTAATTAAGAACTTTAAACTAATTGGATATTTTACTTAACAAGAAAGTTATAGCAATATTTTTTTTCGAAAAATCTCCCTATTTCCACCCTCACGATCCGATTTTTCCCATTAACGAAATCGACCGAGATTTTGGTTCGTTATATTTTATGTATATATATATATATATATATATATATATATATATATAAACATTTGAACTAATGGTGGTTTTGGGGTCGGGGGATGTGAAACGCGAAGATATGTCGAAATTTTCTGGAATTATGGTACCCATTACAATAGACAGCTTTCTTATGAAATCTACCTAAAATCACAGGTCAATCTTTGCAGACGTTTTAATCCTAAAAAGTGTGCCTTATATTTTTCTTTGTTAGGAAGGTACCATGGAACATCAGACCGGAAAAACCCTCACATTCATATTTAACCAGATTAGCATACTTCCGTTACTTATGTAGTGTATACTGTAGTATACATGTATACATGTATACTGTATATATACAGAATGAGCAACTTAAAACTAAACCGAGCTGGTTCGAACTACATTTGAATGTCAACTTTTACCGCCGTTGCTGTTACTACTAGCTCCACTATTGGTTGTGTATGTTGCTTCTCATTCGAAGAAAGCTTATTGGTTCCGTATCTTTTCAAGAAAAGAGTCAAATATACGATTATATACACATTTTTGAATGCATAGAATAGCATACACGATTCGAGTGAAAAATGGTTTACAACTATGTCGGTTTCAAACGCAAAACGAATTAGGCGACCTTCCGTTAGGACTGCAGTGACCATAACCGATATTCAAAGAAGAATTTCTGTCGATCCGAAAAGCTCTATATCATTGATTCTCAAACTTTTTCGCCCATCGCCCACATTGAGAATGAAAAATTTTCTCCCAAAACATTTAAACTTACCATCTGTTAAAAATAATAATTGCAACTGGAGTTTTTAAAATCGCTTTTAAAAACAGTTTCAATTATTGTTTTTAAACTTGGCATATCCTATTTCTGAGTTGAAACCTACATTTTAAATGAGAGCAATTAAAACGCATATTAAATCATATTTGGAAGTATTTTTATTAAAATTGCTTTCAAAAAAAATTAAAACTGTATCTATATATTTATATAACAACAATAGTGATAGCATATTCAATATAACAATACAATAATTAAAACAAAGCTTTCAATTAAAAAATTACACTTATATTAATATGAAGGATGAATCTAATGTGCTTTAACGAGTTTGTTAATATCAAGCTCGAATTTACTTGAAAACAGCCGTAACTCGCCGCGTTCAATAACATGTAACCGATTTATCTTTTTGGTTAGCAATGTTGCTACAGCACTAAATCCACGTTCAGACAAATACGTCGATGGGAATGTTATCAGAAATCGTCGAACAATCGACCATAATCCAGGGTACAGTTACGGGATTGGCTTTTCCAGCCAGAATTCTTGGTAGCCATATATAATTTTTGCCTTTTTTTAAAAATCAGTCTTCCTAGACCGTATAAACGCTCCCAATTTTCTGTGGGCCGGCTACCGCCCTCCCCCTCCGGAAGGCCTCCAGCGCTCACAAGAGGGCGTTATCACCCACTTCGAGAACGAATGCTCTATATGTAAGTAATCACAACAAAGCGGTGTAAAATACACAAATCTAGTAAATTCTTAACGATTTAAATCTGATACCATATCGTGTAATATTATTTAAGAGAAGGGATAAAACGAAATGTTGATTGGCTTTTCGAAAACATTATCGACGGATAGATAGACCCAATGCTATATTTCATTTCAGACTAGGCACGTTTCATTAATTTGGCCGTATTAATTCTCACAACACCAGGTAATCGACGACTGAAAATCTTCACCCGATATTTCAGCCTCAATTTCAAAATTAGAAAATCGGTGTACGGTATGGTTTTTTCTGTAATCGTATAACGGGACCAATATTTTTTGATCGGACTGTCAATACAGAAGTGTACAGTACAATTTTCGAAGAATTTTTCCCTCGATGAAAAAGAGTACGGTTCTTCCTACAACAAGATGAAACACCGTGTCGCACATCAAATGATTCACTAGAAGCACGCGTTCATGCTGCTGTTACAGAACAAACCAGTAGAAGGCGGTAGCCTACGCTTTCCCAGGTTTGTCTGGTTTACCCATCGGTGAACTTGTCATACCAAATCAGCTGATTTCGAAATCGAGACTACTAAGGTTCAAATCCAAGTAAAGGCTGTTACTTTTATTCGAATTTGAATACTAGTTCGTGAACACCGGTATTCTTTGGTAGTTGGGTTTCAATTAACCACAAATCAGGAATGGTCAACCTGAGACTGTACAAAATTACACTTCATTTACATACATACATATCATCCTCATTCATGTTCTGAAGTAATACCTTACAGCGGTTCCGGAGGCTAAATAGAAAAAGAAAAGATTTGTTTGGTTGTGATGTTTTCTTTTTTAGCTTTTGAAAGGTAGAGTTTATGAATCAAATTCCCATACTATCGTTGAACTAAAACGAACATTCAAAAAAGAATTCGAAGGCATTGACCACGTTTTGGTCAGGTGACTGACTGATTGTCAATACGATCATTCAAGGATTAACATGGATCGCTGCAGAGGGGTTCATTTCGATCATCTTTTGTAAAAATATGATAAATGTGTAGAATTTTGCTAACGTAAATACAGAATTTAATTTAATGTTTTAATTTCAAACATATGTTACTTATCGGTACTGTATTTGGTCTGACTAAATACGGTACTAAATACTAACCTGCCGGGTTAGTCTAGTGGTTAAACTCATCATCGCAAAATCAGCTGATATCGAAGTCGAGAGTTCGAAAATCTTTACAAGGTTTGATTCCTTGTAAAGGCAGTTGATTTTATATGGATCTGAATACTAGGCTGTGGATACCGGTGTTCTTTAGTGATTGAATTTCAATTAACCACATGGGTAAGATAATGGCGAACCATCCGTAAAAATCTGCCCGGAAAATTCCGTTGGCAAAAACATCAACGCCTATGGAGTCGCCAAGGATCGGACACTACTGAATGGGTAAATTTGATTTAGTCTGAATCGGTTCGGTATTAAGTTACTCATATGATTTTTTTTAACCTCCAGGACCACCGTTTGGTATTGCTTCAGAGGGTAAGATGAATAATTTGTAGCATGTGTGAAAATGCCATGCCTGACCGGGATTCGAACCGGGAGCTCCGGATGAAAGGCCGAGACGCTACCACTCGCGCTACGGAGGCCGGCTTACTTATATGGTGCTCATATTTTAGTATTACTATGTGTTCACTAAAGATTTATTGTCAGAATAAGACAATAGAAGTATTGTAATAACTTACACGAAAATCGTCTGTTCTTTGTTTAGCATATCGTTATCGCATGAAATTTACAATGCGTTAAAATGTAATATTTAGCAAAATCAAACGTCACTTATCGATCGATCAGTTAAGATTTTTTTCCTTTGGCCAACAATGGTTAACTGCTTTTTATTATTAATAATAAAAAAATAACATTAAAAGTTCGTAAAATTTGCATAATTGCTAAAAAAAATACTGCATCTATTTATATTTGAAAAAGCTAGGTTGACATAAAAAAAAATTGATTTATCAGATTTATGTAAATTATAAATGCTTCGACTGATGCGACAATCGCTGCTTGGTATCCTGCTATACATGAGATACGATTTTAATAATTTCTTTTTCTTATTAAACAGCAAGCACGAACGGTTTTAATTTGAAACAAAGAACGTAAAAATACAGACCGGACAGTCGGTGGTTTTTAAACAAAGAAGTCTGAACTCAGAAAGTTGTACGTATATATTCAATAGTGATCTTCATAGTTAGACCTTGTGTCGAATTGTTAATAAATAAATAAATAAATAATATAAGCGAGCGAGATAGTGAAACAAAATAAGTCGGGACAAGAAAGAGATAGAGAACGAGTGAGGCAGCAAGGCACAAGGCAACGTACATCACAAAGGAGGTGTGCTTGAACTTTCAAGGCTGCCAACCGATATTAAACTGAGAAACGACGCACCGACAACAACATCACACGACACACAACCAGACAGTAGGACTGACAGACAAACGTTCCAGCTTTCCAGTAGTAGGACCCCCACCCGTACACGAAAACTACTATTTGTCTAGCATATCGATTGATTATTAATCTTATTTTCAAATGATTAATTGAACTCGATTTAAAAGAACAGCCGACGTCTCAAGTTCAATGCTAATATGCTGATCGTGTATTATCTAGTCTGCTAAATCAGTCAAGTCAGTTACACCTCTATTTAATCAGTGTTAATACACATCTTAAAAATCGTTTAATTTTTCAAAATCGTAATTGCAATTCTTCTACTAAAAAAAAGTTACATTATTATAAACCTTATGATTCTTATATAAGTACGATTATTTTTTCTTTTCCGTTACAGCTCATTACTGTTACAGCAGCATAACTATAAATGAAAAGCTTATACCTAACAGCTAAAATTTTGGGGATCGGTGTTTTTGCAAACGTCAACGTTTCAATAAACGTCCCCTTAGTCACAAGAAAAAAAAAATTATAGAGTTTCCAAAACAGATATGTACGTACGCAATAGCTCAACATCAATTTTTCAGAAATACCTCAAAAAATTTCTGTACTCAATTCATTTTATGAGGTATCCTGTTGTAAAAAAAACTCATGATATTGTAAAAAACTTGTCTTTAAAGTGACGCGTACAAATAATATGTTTTGATATTTTATGTTTGATGTATGATTTGAATGATGTTTTCATCTGGCGCCGACTGAATCGAGTTATTTACGAATTAATTACATGACAGCTATATTTGAAGTTATACTAAAAGACAAAAACACAATATAAGATAAAGTATTAATACTGGTAAGAACAAACAAATGAATCACCCGGTCAGAATACTTTTCTTTTTTTCTGTTTAGCTTCCGGGAGTCACCGTCTATGGTGAATTAAATAAATGAATAATATTTAAAGTGTAAAAAGGCAAACTAGGTCTAGCTGGGTCAACCCACTGGGTTGGTCTAGTGGTGAACGCGTCTTCCCAAATCAGCTGAATTGGAAGCCGAGAGTTCCAGCGTTCAAGTCCTAGTAAAAAGCCAGTTATTTTTACTCGGATTTGAATACTAGATCGTGGATACCGGTGTTCTTTGGTGGTTGGGTTTCAATTAACCACACATCTCAGGAATGGTCGAACTGAGAAAGTACAAGACTATACTTCATTTATACTCATACATATCATCCTCTGAAGAATTATCTAAACGGTAGTTACCGGAGGCTAAACAGGAAAAAAAAGGTCTGGCTGGGTCTCGAACTCGATCGCCCGATTGGCCTAGTCCTAGAGGACTCGCGATCACACCAGTCTGCCGAGCGTACAGGCGAAATTTATTCTACATATATTGTGAAATTATACTAGTTTAGTTAGTGCCGACCGTCGCCGATAGTACCGCCACACCCTCGCGAAGAATTAAATACGGCTTGCGCGCGCGCTCTAATTAGAATCATTGAATTAAATAAATAAAGAAATATTATGTTTAAATAAAATGATAAATATTTTAAATTAAGTTGTGAGTGTAAACCGTGCATTATAAACAACTGTGTTACTTACTCCTTTAAGTGATCTATATAATGAGTTATAATCTGCCGATCATAATAAAAGTTTATTTATTTTTAATTAAAAATAATTTGCAGACAGTGTAAAGATGTTTCCTACGAAATCTATTTTAATTTTTGTTTGATTTAAGTTGTATCTCTGAGCTTTTTTTCTTATCTCTTCCATTGAATAAATAACAATTTCAAGAATCCTCTTCAGAGGGACAGAGTTCTCTTATGAGTTGTCTAAAATTCTGTACGTTAGTTTGACTATTATTTCGAAGTACCTTAATACGTAAATGACCCCAACGTAACTCATAAATTTTCTGAGGAATATTTTTTCAGTTGTTTTATTTTTCGTTTAATGTTTTAAAATACGCATTGCCATTAGCCTGCAGAACATGTTCAAATGAAAAAAGGTTCATTCAAAGGTTAAAAATCGAATTTTATTTACTACAATTTTTTTATGTTCTAATTAGTTTCACTAGAATCCGTCCTCAACAAGAAAATTTTCAAATTATACTTTGCCGAATTTTTGCCTTCCGCGGAGATGAGCGAATTACGATTTGCTGAAAACACTGTTAAACCGATCGAAATAAATTATTTAAAGGGGAAAAAATTGTTACCTGGATTTTTATAAGTGGAAATGGTAATGGAGCTTATAATAAACTTAAAAAAAATAATAAATGCGTGATCTGGGGTGGTGGAGGGTTGAAAACGAGTGAAAAATGGTATTGCGATTTCCGGCTAAAGTTGACGTCAAAAAATTTGTGGTTAAGACACAGAAAGGTATACTTTCCAAAGTTTCGTCAAATTTAAATTATTTTCTGCGGAAATGAAAAATAAAAAACGAAAAACAACAAAACTTTTCGCATTTTTTCTCGGAAATTTTGAGGTTATATTAAAAAGTAACACCCCCCTCCCAACAAAAGTTGTAGATTTTTGCATGATCTACAACTTTTGCATTGGAAAACGTTTTTTTCAACCTCCAACCCCCTAAATTACTCCTCCACCACCTCCGTTCATGCATTTACACTTTTTACGTTTATTGTAAGCTCCTTTACCATTTCCACTTATAAAAGTCCAGATAACAATTTTTTTTCTCTAATTGTAATTTGGTTGGACTATGCATTCTAATAGTCTAACAATTGTACATTTTTATTGTATAGTCAAATACTTTGGTATATTAATTAATTAACAAGATGTTTTATATAAATGACTATTCAATTATATAATTCAATGAAATATTTTCTTTTTTTTTATAAAAAAATTTTTTAATGCTTTTCAGAAGCAACGGATTAATTATATTTTATAAAAGTTCATTAGCTTTTCATTTGCGAGGTCAAGTTTTTCAAGGAGTCATAAATACTTCAAACGTGACATGATAAATCAGAAAAAATTTAGGTCGTTGAAAAAAAATTATAGATTTAATTTGAAAAAAATTTACATTGAAAAAATTTTTAATTTAATTAAAAAAGTCTGATGTGGACACCATATGACTTCCTTATACGCCTAATTAATTACATATACACAATTTTAAAAGTACATAAAATTTTACTCCATTAATAACTTATTCTTATTATTGAATTATTATTTATTGTAAACATCTTTCTACCGTCGGAGTTTAATAATTATTAATAAATCAATGTATATAAATTAAAACAAAAGGGAGATGAAGTCGGATTGAACCGATGCGCTTCTCCTTGTAAGATCCAAATGTTTCATTAATTAAAATCTTATTTGGCTCTAACTCTGGAACCAATGAAAATAAGTACCACTTATGACATATCGTTGAAAAGCTCTCGATTAGGGCTTATTACTGCAGTTAAGAAAAAATCCAAAATGCAAATTTTATTGGATTTTGGGCTTTTTTGGACACTTCTGGTTCAGTCGATTGCAATCGAAAGGGAAGGTGCACAACTAGATGTTACACATTCCTAAATCCAAAATTTCAACATCCTACGGTTAATCGTTTTTGAGTTATGCAAGATACATCGTACGTACAGACAACTAGTCAAAATGGATTCAGGGATGGTCAAAATGAATATTTTCGTTAAAATGTGAAAACCGAAATTTTTCACGATCATAATACTTCATTTACTACGTAAAAGGGAGTAAAAATAAAAATAAAGAAAATTAAATAGTTCTAAAATCTATCAAACAAACTATCTTCAAACCGAGCACACCGAACAGTTTTTGAACAAATTAATGTAAAAGATGTTTTTATTGGATAACGATTACTCGATGTGAAATTAAAATAAAAGCTTAAAAGAGATACGGAAAAAATCATTATGTCTAAAGATAAAAATAAATGAACGACTAAATTCTGATAACAAAGAAGAAATTACTGACGACGACGTAATAAGAACGATAGACCACCAAGGACTAACCTATGCGGATAGTGGGAAGAAAAGCGAAGGTGACAGACAGCCAACAAAAAGTGTCTAATTCATGTTTTTGGAAACTGTTCTATACCACGTAGAACAGGAGCCCGAAACGACACCAATTAAAATTTTATTTCTTTGAAGATAGAGTCATTTTGTAGCAAAGAAACCGTGTACTTCCAAATAGAAAACTAAATAGTTGTTTTTTTATGTTTAAAAAAAACCTGAGTTATTTTAGTGTAGCCTAATTTTACGTAATTTAGTGTAGCCTATTACTATTAAACAGATTAGAAATATAATTTAGTACTACATTAATTAAGCTCGCTTTTTGTAATGTTAGAAGCTTAATAAATTAATAACTTTATTTATTATGTTTCAAGTAATCTGAGGTTTTTCTGTAATCTGATTAGCTTACGGTCCACATTAAATAGGATAACGGAACTAATGTTTAATGTTTTTAAATATATGTACTGGCAAATACCCCGTTTGAATTTCAGAATACTCTGAAAATCGGAAGATTGATTACGAAGATATAACAACATTTCCGAATAACCATGATCTGTTAGATCAAGAGTGTACCTGATCCGTACAAAAGTTAGCCTTCAACCTACTGCATGCGGCTGACTCTCGCCTTACACCAATCGGCTACACCAGCTTCGGGGCCTTCAACCTACTAACAAATACTCCGTTTGGAGTTTGAAAATGGGAGAGTATTTGAAGAGCTATTATAAGAGCACCCCATTGCACCTCCCAAAACAGCGCCCCAGGGGCACTCCGTTTGTTACCAGTTGATGGTGATGATTGGTCCAGCCTCCCACGAGGTGCTTATTATTTTAGCAGTCTAGCCTCTCACGCAGTCCATTAGAGTCTAGCCTCTCACGCACGGGAAGCCCATTATTGATAAAGAGAGATTTTTTAATTTGTTTTATTTTATTTAACGTAAATTTAATTCTGTTATTTTTATAATGTTATTCATTCGATTGATTCGAATCATTCAGTTCAAACCTAGCTCACACAGTGATAAAGACTCACAATTCATTAATTCAGTCATTAAATTTTGAGCTTCAACCGGCAAATCTCCACATATATATATATATGTGTGGAGATTATATATATGTATATATAATATACATATATATAATCTCCATATATATATATATGCTTAATGATTAAAATCACTTATATAAAATAGAGAAGTACGAGGTTAAGTTTTACAATAATTGTAAAATTGATCGAATGTACAGAGGGCTGTATGCATCGCAACTTGGTTCGTCGAATTTTGTTTGTTCGAAAGAGATTCCCTTTTATTTCCCCGAGTGTGGATACTAATGATCAGAATTAATGAACGAAATTGGTGTTCCATCAAGTTGAAATAATTTCTGTTCGATTTATCGATAACGTTAGTCGGGTGGATCGTGTTCGCGTATGTATAGGGATCGAACCATAGTTCTTCACGAATCAGTCATTGCGCCCTCTGAACGGTGAATTTTACAATTTCAGTCAACTTAGCTTTTATGAATTCATATTTCCTCACGGATTTTATTGTAGCTATTACCCATAATTGTTAAAAGTGATTAATGCAAAGACAGAATAAGGGGTAACAAGGTATTAAATTTTCTTTTACTCATGTTTCGCGAAATAATCCCAAATGTGGATTTAAATTTGGTGAAGGCTAGGATTAAAATACTGAGACAGCATTTTCGTACTGAATCTAAAAAGCTGAAGGAATTCATTAAATTTGGTGCACCTGAGGAAAGCGTAAATAAACACAAATTGTGTTATTTCGAGGTGTTCGTCATTCATATCGAACCATTTTTAAGAAAACCTTTCTCGGAAAAAGATCGTTATTTTTTAATTTAATGTGTATTTAAAAAAATGGTACAAGAGTACGCGATTCGCCGATCTAAGTTCGGCTAGCCAAACCCACCGGGTTGGTCTAGTGGTGAATTCATCACCGCAAATCAGCTGATTTCGAAGTCGAGAGTTCTAAGGTTCAAATCCTTGTAAAGGCAGTTACTATTATACGGATTTGAATACTGGATCGTGGATATCGGTGTTCTTTGGAGATTTTTTCTCTGTTTAGCCTCCGGGAATCACCGTCAGGTATTACCTCAGAGGGTGAATGAGGATGATGTGTATGAGTGTAAATGAAGTGTAGTCTTGTACAGTCTCAGGTCGACCATTTCTGAGATGTGTGGTTAATTGAAACCCAACAACCAAAGAACACCGGTATCCACGATCTAGTATTCAAATCCGTATAAAAGTAGATACTTTTACTAGGATTTGAACGTTGGAACCTCGACTTCGACATCAGTTGATTTGCGAAGACGCGTTCACTAGTAGACCAACCTGATGAGTTGTTTGGGGATTGGGTTTTAATTAACTACACATCTCAGGAATGGTCGACCTAAGCCGGTACAAGACTGTACTTCATTTATATTCATACATATCATCCTCATTAATCCTGAATACCTTAGTAATAATTTAGGAGGCTAAACAAAAAAAAAAATTACATGTAAAATTTTTAATTTATTTACTCTGAAAAAAGATAATTATAATTCTAAATATTTCTTTTTTTTTCAGAACTATTAACACATGATGAAATGTATTCATGCAAACGTTAAATATTGTGCAATCTGGAAGATTAACGGTTGTGCTTATCATCAAATAACATCACGTCATAGAATGTGCATAGTATAAATATTGATATTCTTGCTACATTTATATGATAAGAAAAATGCTGAGATTACCAAACTCATTTGCACACTTTTTCTCATATCATCATCATTTAAATTATTTACTACATGTAATTTTTATTTATTAAGTCAAGTTAAATATATTTATTATGTGGAGAAAATAAAACAGAAGTAATTCTTAAGGTCGGAATCTACATCTTTTTATTCGTATCATGATGCGATAGTACCTGGTATATGGGAATATTTACACAGGATCATATTCAATTATGATAGGACCCCGAATCTGCACTTAAAAATTTTTTTACAAGGTTTTTGTATGGAAGATATTTTACCGAGTCTAATATAAACAAGATATAAAAGCATAAATTACGTTACTCGTCATTCCTGTGTCCTGTGTTGGTATTTTCGAGCGATACCACAAGTATGGCTTTTTCATAAGCCCAGATTATGTTTAGTGTAGAATAATACAAGATCTTCATAAAAAGAATGGAGTGGTTTGAAAGAGCCACCACATGAAATTGATATACGACGTCCGTTCAAACAGTTCGAATAAACTGGATCTGTTCTCAAGGAAAATCAACCGGCAGACCTCGAGTGTCAGACGAAACTGATGAAAGAATTAGACAATCTTCAATCAGAAGTCCTAACATATCCATCCGTCTCTCGTCGAAGTGTCTAGTTAGATATTCCGAAAACAACAATTCACAAAGTTTTAGACAAAACATTGAAATTACATGCATATAAAATCCAGCTACTGCAGCAACTGAAACCTGACTGAGAAAAACACTTTTAATTTCGCTGTTGAAGTTTTCTAAAAAAATGAATGAAAACGTATTATTTTTAGACTATAAAACTTTTACGGAGGAAGCTAGATTCCATATTAATGTGTGTTACACCCATTAAAAATCCCAAATTAAATATTACACGTTATATTGTGGGTGTAATTTACCCACCGATGCTACACATCTAAAGTTAAAGTTTGGTGTGGTGTGATGAAAAATCGTGTAATCAGGCCATTTTTCTTCGCTGAAAAGATTATTAATAGAAATGTTATTCTCAATATGTCTAACAATTATTGCTTTCCTTAACTGGATGAACTCAAAAACATACATCGAATTATTTCCAACAAGATAGCGCACCCCTGCACTTTAATCCATTCGTCAACCAGGCTTTGAACGTAAAATGTGGACGTCGATGGATAGGCCGACAAGGATCTATACCCTGGCTTCCAAGGAGTCCAGACCTGACTTTGCGATTTTTTTCTTGTGGGGGTATATAAAAAACCATTTTTCGCAAAAAAATATGCGTCCTACGTCATTAAGGAAGGGTTAATGAAGCTATTGTAACCATAACAGAAAATATGTTAATTCGGGTACGAACAGAAACTGAGTATCGACTGGACATTTGCCGAGAGACTAATGGTGCACATGTGGAAATTTATTATTTATTTAAAAATAACTGTTTGAGATGACAAATTCGATAAATAAACAACATCGACTGTATTTTTGTTTTCATTTAATCAGTGTTCAAAACCTCACCATTCTTTTATGAAACTTCTGTATTTAACCTCTCGGTGTATTGAGAATGCCAGATTATTTTTGTACATAATTTTCAAAATAGTGCAGTACTAAATAAATCGAATTTATTTAATATGTAATCTCGTGGTACTGGAATTTTTTTTCCTCTACTCCTATAGGTCGGTCCGAACTGTTGGGTATAACTCCACCCAGAGGAGTGTCTGGTTACTCTAACGAGCCTTCCCACCAACCGGCTGTATATCCGGCATGGTAGGTCGGCTCGCCAGTCAGCTCTTTTGAGGAGTCTTTATTGTGCCCTTTCTTGACGCCGTGTCGGGACATATCTGCCCAAAACACAGCGCCGGGTCTTTTCTCTTTTACTGTGCCTACTATCCTCTGGAGTCCCCAGAGGATCATAAGCACTGGCACACCGGGCATGCTAGCCCTCACCTCTGGGGCTGTCCTCCAGTCACTATACTAATAGCCCCGGCGTCGTTCCTCTCGATTTTTACTCCTGGTTACCTCCGTGGCATATGTATTGACTCTCCTCCAATGTTCCTAGCTTTGTAACACGTAGTTCACAAGGGTATCTGGTGTGCACTGTGTGATACCCGCCCTATTCCGTTGTATTTTCCCACTTTCGGCATTTGAAGACTGTTTGTTCAACTGAGTCCTCGTCATCGCAAAACATACATGACGGTGACGCGCGTTTGTCTATTCTATGCAGGTAATCTTGAAAATTACTATGCCTCGTTAATATCTGCACTATGTAGAAGTTTACTTCACCAAACTTCCTACCGTTCCACGGGTCTAGGTCATGTATACTTCGCTTGGTCCACTGTGCCACCCTTCTTGCGCGCCACCTGTTCTTCCATACGGTCACCATACGTTCTCTAGCGTCTCTCCTGCTCGAGCCATGAGCTATAGCCAGCTTTCTCCCACTTGAAGGTTGGCTGGCGGAACTGAAGCGAGAACACAGAGGGCCTCGTACGATACCGTGCGGTAGGCGAAAACTACTCGTATTAGGGCTCTCCTGTGTACTCTGTTAACTCAAGTCAAATTCTTTTTTATGCGTAAGGATGTCCCCCACACTGGTGCTGCATATAAGATTGACGATGTTATTGTTGACACTACCAATTTCCTCTTCGACGTCTTTGGCGCACTTTTCGACGTTAGTAAAGCGTTCAATGCTTTTACCATGCCTTTCGACAGGAAATGTAGCCGCTCATGAAAGTAACGGTCGCCATCAATGTTGCACGATGACATCAATTTGCATGATACTCATATCGCTTTTATGTTCTCCAGGAAAATCATTTTGGAAAGTTTCCCGATAGACTTAGCTTTTGGGTGAGATCGTGTATTACCCTACAAAAAAAAACTCAAGTTATACCCTAATGAATTCGAGTAGCTCAAGGACTTGGAGAACCTTCTGATTTTTAACAGATCACTTCATAACTCTACGAAGGTGGCTGAAATGGTTTCATTCGAGTTGATATGCGTGTTTCGGACAACATATTTTATTCAAATGAAGCATGATCTCATCTTTATGAAAGCAAAATAACAGAGTGTGAAGTTCTGAGAATCCTCACATTTGTTTTAAAAAAATATGCATTCTCATGTTTGGTGTGCAATTTCACAGCGAAGACTAGTCGGATCCATTTTTTCAGTACGTTATTCAGAAATTATCGTTATAAATTTCGTATCCTAGGTTGAATTCAAGAGTGAAACTTCAATTACATATATACTGCGCTGTCGATTTAATAATACATTTGTTATCTAAATTTTTAATGAATGTAAAACTTTTCACGGATTATGGCTTTCACGGTTTCCAGATTTCTCACCAAATTTTTATTTATGTAGTCGTCTGAAAGGTACTGTTTTCAAGGACAACCCCGCGCATTTTGGATGAACATCAGAACAGTAACTGTAAGGAAAGTTGCATTGAACATGAAAAAATAATTTAATGCTTGCGTCAAACCTCAAGGTTGACACTATGGTAAATAAGCAGAAAAATTAAAAATTAATTCTACTTAGTTTCCTGCATCAAATAATTAAATTACTCGTGTCATTAAATAAATATACTTTGTTTTATACTTCGGTTGCGCGACTTTATGTATTATAATCTTATGTATAAAGTTGATCTATTTGAATATGGTTCTTTAATGTTTTCACAATGGTATCAGACAACTAAGGAATAGTTAAACTTTTTTTGTGATAACAATATATGAATCACCAGTAGCCAAAAGGATCGAGTTAAGAATAACCTTTATTAAACAGGGAACGCTTAAATTTTTGGCTCGATTAAACCCCACAGGTATTTTAAATATGCTCTTGGGTGCAGTCCAGTGAATATGTTATAAAACCCACACGCACGCTAAAATGTTGTTCCGCTATATATCTCCTATTTTATTTTTTTTAGCGAATATTTAAATATAAATTGGAGGATATACTCAGACAATGTAATTAATTAGACCTGTATCAAAATGATACGGAGTTAATTGACGGGTCGGAAGGGATATTATAATTATTATTAAAAATATACTGTAAAAACTAAAAAATATTTAAATATCTGGATGTCACTCTTATTTCATAAGCATCAAATGATAGGAATATCTGAATAAGTTGGTAATGAAACGAAAATAACTGAGATGCTTCATTTATGAATTTATGGAGCAAGAATGTTTTTCTGTCTTGCAGCGTTTCTCAACCTGGGGATCGCGACCACCGAGGGGGTTGCGAATTAAACTACAACTTTATATGTAAAAATCGTGACCGGACAAAACAGAACATATCATATTTACATTCGTCTATTTTCAATTGATTAAAGAAAATACGTTATTTGTTTTTTGACTATTGATGGGAATAATTAAAGAAATACTTATTCATATAATATAATTAAATTTTCTAATGAAATTTATTTAGGATTCCTAACACAAAACATGTGTTTAAATAAAGTAATGTTATATTATTTATTTATTGTTAAAGTAATTTATTTATTAATTTTGTATTTAATAATTAATATTTATCCGATAATGGCAGACTAGGGAAGAACAAATATCCATTATTATTTTTATTTTATCATTTTAATTAGTTTTTGTACAAATATTAAATTAATGGTCTGATATCTTAACATATACTCTAAGTAGTATCATTTCACTGAATCTGATAAAGTTATTAAATAAAAAAAAAAACAATATTTCCATTAACTATATAATTTAAGTTTTTACTGAATCAAAATTAAAATATTGAACACCTTCATAAATTTTACTAAAGATTTAATTTTTTTTTTGTCTTCAGTCATTTGACTGACTCTTCTTTCTTTCCTGTTTAGCCTCCGGTAACTACCGTTTAGATAATTCCCCCTTAATCAATATTAAGACAGCGTCGTACATAATTTCAAGAAAATTTCAATCTGAACATACCAAACAAAATGATAACCGAAAAAATAGGCTTATGACTCCCCTCCCCTCTATAAAATTGCCCGAATATATAACTCAAGTGACATAAATTAAGTAATGGAATCATCTACTCAACACAAGGTTTTGAATTTGAGTCCAGAAACGACAAAAAAAGAAAATAGTAATTTTTTGTCTCCCATCCCTTTATGAGTTCTTGAGTAAGACCAGATACAGTAAATACATTAAGCTATCTAATGGGCATAAAATTATGTGATTATGTGTTTTACCTACCCTTTCAGTAAAATACAGATATACAGAATTTTTTTTTTTTTTTTTTTTTTAGGAACCCGATTTACGGGCGCAGTGTCGGGCTCTCTGACAGGTTCCGCAAGGTGTTATTAAGTGCGTATGTATACCTGCGCACTACCGACTAAACTTCCACCAGTGACTACCCACCATTCCTGGAACAGCTTAAGGAAGCATTTCATCAAGAAGAGGGGAGGGTGATACGCCCTCACACACAGAGATACACCAAATGCACAGATCAAGGAAAACAGAATCAAAAATATCACGCCACAAGCACACGACAACAGATCAACAAACACGTATCATACACATCAAGCACACAAGTCTTTCATACTACTTACCACAGGCCAACATCGAGTACACGGGCGGAGTGCCCCCAGCCTCATCGCACCCAGGCGATCCCTACATGCACGGGGAACCTCCTAGGCGCCCAGTTGAGGACCTGCCCGCCCCCGTACACTCCGACGCCTCGTTCTCGAGCGAGACTCCTCCCAGGTCCTTAGTTCTTCCATGACCTTGTTTGTAAATCCAAACATCGCCTTTCAGTTACTCTCCGATTCTAATAGCACAGCCTGAACCTCCTCAGGCATGAACGTAGTTTCTTTATGGATGTTACTCAGCAATTCCACTCTCGCATCCTCAAATCTGGGGCAGGAGAAAAACATATGCAAAGGAGTCTCCTCCATGTCACAAACCGGACAAGAATCATAATAGTCCAGCCCAAATTTAAATAGGTAGGATCTGTATATCCCACGGCCTATCAGGAACTGAGTCAAATAATAATCAAGCGAGCCATGGGATCGATCGCACCATTTCCTGATATCTCACACCAAACGGTGCGTCCGCCGTCCCTTATCATCACCATCCCAACGCCGCTGCCACGATTTCATAAGTTCGTCCATCAGCATTCCAGTCTGCCTCTTCCTTTCAGCAGGTGGTATCGGCCCTAAATCCCGCTAGATACATAACCTAGAAGTTTCGTTTCCCCACGCACCCTCGGTCAACTGTAATCAAAATTAATTTGCATCAGACAAAAATCACAGAAACAAATCTCATATGATTCGGTCCATCTAGTCTAGCAATATCAAACAAAAAACAGACCATTATACATACATATACGTACGTACATATCATCCGAAATCTTTCAATACTAAAATTGTGTTTTTTGCTACAGGGAGGTCATTAAACATCAATATCCGAAAAAACTTCGACATGCAAAAATTTGACCCGATCAGCATGCTTTCTATATCGTACTATATAGTACGAGTATACCGTATGGCAGCGTTTCTCAACCTTTTCAGTATTTGTGACCAATTTTCTATCATAATTTTCATCGCGACCCCGCTCTCATACAATAATAATGTATACAATGATAACGTATTTTGATGCTAAAGCTACACTACGAACTTAATTACAAACCGTACAAATTATCAAGAATAAGTAAATTTATTGATATTTCGCAACACCGATCCGCTGCAATGATAAAACCAGAATCAATGCCTCTCTATTGCTCTCTGAGTCGATAGTTCTATCGCTATCGAATCTATCGGTTAAATTTATGTATTAATTGGAATTCAAGGTATTAAATATTCACGGCAGTAAATTTATACAGAATCACGGATAAATTTTTAAGTGGACTTAAGCGAGCATTAGATGATAGTGAAGCATCAACAAGTGCACAGACGAGTGTGGTTCCGAAAATAAAAGCAAGAAAATATTCTCGTGAATACTTAAAGTTTGGGTTTATCAATATTGAAGTAAATGAAGAAGAAAGGCCCCTGCGTGTCATTTGCTCAAAACTTTTGACAACAGACAGCATGAAACCTAATAAATTTAAACGATATTTGGAAACGCTTCATAGTGAGTACATTAACAAACCCCCAGAATTCTTCGAATTAAAATCATATGCAAAACAAATCATTTAAAAAAAAACTTTGTAAATGAAAAAGCTTTACTTGCCTCTTACAAAGTTTCATATAAAATAGCCACATGTAAAAAGTCTCATACCAGTGGTGAAGAGCTTATCTTTCCGGCTGCAATTGAGGCTGTAGAAACTATGTTTGGAGATAGTTTTACCAAACAATTTCAATCGATACGTGTATCAAATGATACTGTTGCCCGTCGAATTGGTGATATAGCTGAAGATTTACAGCTTTTTGGGAAGTTACGTGACAAATTGTTTTCAGTTCAGTGTGATGAGGCAACAGATAGCAGTAAAGACCAGATAACTTTTCATCGCCTATATTCGATTTTGTGATGGTATGTCAGGAGTAAAAGAACTAGTTTTCTGCAAACCAATAGAACTCAAAGCAACAGCACTCGCATTATTTGCTATCTTTAATAACTTTATAAACCAGGTAACATAGAGTGGAAAAATTCCGTCGGAATATGCACTCGATGGTACTCGTTCAATGTCTGGAAGATTCCTAGGTACACAAGCACTTGTGAAACAAAAATCTCCACTCTGTGTCTGGACATATTGCATGATCCACAGAGAAGCTTCCAAAGAACTGAGTCATGACCTAATTATTGTGCTAACGATGGTTTTAACCGTAGTAAATTATATAAAAATGAGACCCCCTAAAATCAAGAAACGTTTCTGCACTTCGTAAAGACATGGATGCAGTACATGTAGACCCCGTAGGTGAAGACACCCTTCATGTGACGGTTACGGACGCCAAGCCACCCCCTCTGTACCTAGCACTTATGGGCTTTACCGGAGGTCATCCTCAATACCTCGGTTATGACATCTAATCTTAACCTCAGCTAGGATGCCACTGATGCGAATGCTACAACATTCACATCGGTGTACTATTAACTAAGAACTCTAACAAACAAAGTCTCAAGTCTTAAACAAGACTGAAAAACTAACAAGTGAAGGAACTGAAACTACTTACCCGAAATAGGTAAATTGAGTTGACATGGGTGCAGTACATTCAGTGTTACTATTTTATTGCGAGGTTAGATGGTTATTATGTGGGAATTTTTTGCAAAGTGTTTATAAATAAAGCGAGGAAATCACCATTTTTCTAGAAGAGGAAAACCCACCGGAAGCCGAGAAGTTTCGAGATGGTTTATTTGTGCTGGAATTGAGTGAATTGGTCGACATATTCAAGAAATTGAATACCTTGAATCTTCAGCTCCAAGGAGAAAATACACATATGTTGGATACTAGTGATAAAGTTAATGATTTTTGTAGAAAATTGGAATTGTGGAGCAGAAATTTAAAGAAAAAACCTGGAAATGTTTGCAAATGTGGATGAATGTATTAAAATTTACAAGGCTGATAAACAACATGTGAAAGTTGTTTTTTAACCGTTGAAAATCATTTAGCTATGCTACCAAAGAATTTTAAAAAGTATTTTCTTGCTGATGATAACTTGGTAGCAAGTTACGATTGGGTTTGGGATCCATTTTAAAATACTCCCGAAGGGCTCTCAACTGCCGAAGAAGAAATCTTCATAGACTTCATGGCAAGTGGCGAAATTAAAAGACAATTTAATAATAAAATCACTCTTTTAATTTTCGGCAGAGGTGGATGTTGAGTTTTCTGCTCTGAAAACAAGAGAATTTCGTATACTATTGCCGTTTACAATATCCTACCTTTGCGAAACCGAATTTTCTGCAGTGGCTGCTTTAAGACAAAATATAGATCTCAGCTAAATATAGAAAAAGAATTCAATAGTGTCTATAATATTAAACCTTCCTTTGAAAAACTTTGCCTGCAAAATAGGCCCAAGAGAGTCACTAATAATTATTGAACTTGTTTTTAATTTAGTATTGATAAGTAAATTATTATACATTGTGTAGTACTGATACAATCCTATTTATAAGTGTATTATATCAGTGAAAATGTGTATTTTATTATGTCGGAGGAGGTATTTTATTATGAAAAAGGGGAATTTCCGTCAGACTTCAAAAAAAGTGTTATAGTCATGATACCAAAGAAAGCAGGGGCAGATAAATGTGAAGAATGCAGAACAATTAGTTTAACTAGTCATGCATCAAAAATCTTTACTAGAATTCTATGCAGAAGAATTGAGAGGAGAGTGGAAGAAGTGTTAGGAGAAGACCAATTTGGTTTCAGGAAAAGTATAGGGACAAGGGAAGCAATTTTAGGCCTCAGATTAATAGTAGAAGGAAGATTAAAGAAAAACAAACCAACATAGTTGGCGTTTATAGACCTAGAAAAGGCATTCGATAACGTAGACTGGAATATAATGTTCAGCATTTTAAAAAAATTAGGGTTCAAATACAGAGATAGAAGAACAATTGCTAACATGTACAGGAACCAAACAGCAACAGTAACAATTGAAGAACATAAGAAAGAAGCCGTAATAAGAAAGGGAGTCCGACAAGGATGTTCCCTATCTCCGTTACTTTTTAATCTTTACATGGAACTAGCAGTTAATGATGTTAAAGAACAATTTAGATTCGGAGTAACAGTACAAGGTGAAAAGATAAAGATGCTACGATTTGCTGATGATATAGTAATTCTAGCCGAGAGTAAAAAGGATTTAGAAGAAACAATGAACGGCATAGATGAAGTCCTACGCAAGAACTATCGCATTAAAATAAACAAGAACAAAACAAAAGTAATGAAATGTAGTAGAAATAACAAAGATGGACCACTGAATGTGAAAATAGGAGGAGAAAAGATTATGGAGGTAGAAGAATTTTGTTATTTGGGAAGTAGAATTACTAAAGATGGACGAAGCAGGAGCGATATAAAATGCCGAATAGCACAAGCTAAACGAGCCTTCAGTAAGAAATATAATTTGTTTACATCAAAAATTAATTTAAATGTCAGGAAAAGATTTTTGAAAGTGTATGTTTGGAGTGTCGCTTTATATGGAAGTGAAACTTGGACGATCGGAGTATCTGAGAAGAAAAGATTAGAAGCTTTTGAAATGCGGTGCTATAGGAGAATGTTAAAAATCAGATGGCTGGATAAAGTGACAAATGAAGAGGTATTGCGGCAAATAGATGAAAAAAGAAGCATTTGGAAAAATATAGTTAAAAGAAGAGACAGACTTATAGGCCACATACTAAGGCATCTTGGAATAGTCGCTTTAATATTGGAAGGACAGGTAGAAGGGAAAAATTGTGTAGGCAGGCCACGTTTGGAATATGTAAAACAAATTGTTAGGGATGTAGGATGTAGAAGGTAACTGAAATGAAACGACTAGCACTAGATAGGGAATCTTGGAGAGCTGCATCAAACCAGTCAAATGACTGAAGACAAAAAAAAAAATTATGTCAGAATGTATTTTGTTTTGCTTTCCTTTCAGTAAATTAATACATTTTTTTAATAATATATTCTTTTCGATATGTTTGCGCTCCCCCATTTAATATTGTCACGTTCCCCTGAAGGGGCGCGCCCCACAGGTTGAGAAACACTGTCGTATAGTACGAGCATACGGTAAAAATTTAATAATAAGAATAAAAATGCGTATCTGTAAAAAGATGTAAGATGATTCATGAATAATTCCAATCGATTATTGCGTAAATAAATATAAATTTAAATATTAATGCCAGTTGATATTACAAAAATAACCTTCAACGATTCATAGAATTTAAATTTTGTATGAGAACTAAAACAAGTAATTAAGCGATTGGTTTTATAAAAAATAATTAATAACATTTTCTACGTATTTGGATAAAACATACTGCATAATGTAATTAGTATATATTATTTTTATAAAACATTTTTAAGATAAAAATTCTAATAATGTAATTATATACCCGATATTAGTCTTATTTTGTCATCGCGTAAAGTCACGTAAACTTTTAAGATAAACGACGGACATGAAGGCGCCAGACTCTTGTAGCGATTTCTTTCCCACTATTTTGCTAACACTGATGATGATTTCATCCTAATGAAAAACACTGACGTAGTGATTTCTCCGTTGTGTGTTCTATACGTGGGCAGATGAGTTGTTATCGATTAAATAAGCATATAATATGTTAAGCAGTAGTGTTCTGTTCTTAATGATTATGTGGTCTAAAAACTACTTTTTTTATCCAACTATTTCTGCGAAATTGATATATTTGTTGTGGTTTATATTTTTTTTATAATTTTTTTCTGCGTAGTTAAACGCTGTTATACTCCTGCAAATATAAATAATGTTTTATCCACATTCAATTATTAACAAACTTATTGCTAATCGTACGTTTTTTTTTACTTCCTTTCTTGGTATGATCGAGAAGTTAATTTCTTATAAAATTTATCAAATTATTTCCTTTTTATCTGTAAATAAATATTTTATTTTGTTCGGTATACATTATATAGATGGGTAGATAAGATCCAAGAATGTTATTATTCCAAAGATAACAAAAAAGGAACTTCTCGAACATTTATCTGGATAATCAAGGGAAACGCTATAGGAAAATCATTAATCAGAGCAGCATCATAAAAATACGCAATTACTTTTTAAATCAAAAGTAAATACGATTAAAATCTATTTTCTTCTTCTTCTTCTTCCTGATCCTTAGCTGGCATTTGGACTGGATCGACTCGTAAGCCGATCCGCTGCTGTGGGTGCCACTGGTTGTCTGATTTCATCAACAAGACCACCATCGCCATGCATGGCGATCTATGGCCGTTGTTATTAAGGTTTAGCCTTCGGGTTTTTATATCATCATCGATTCAGATTGATCCATGTTTTCTTTGGAGTTGTTCGTTGGACTGTCCAAATGGCGGGTCGTTCATGCTAGAGGAGTTGGTATGGTAATCTGTTTCCACTCATTCTGCAGACATGGCCAAACCATCGCAGTTTTCGTTTTTGAATCTGTTCCTCGATTGTTGGCTGTTGATCGCAGCGATGGTGGATGTTTTTATTTCGGATGTGATCGCGAAGTAAGACTGATAATCTGGCGTAGGCATCGCATTTGGAACACTTCAAGTTTGTTCAGGTTCGTGTTAAATAGTATCCATGTTTCTCCTCCATACAATAAAATTGGCAGGATCAGGATCCGGTAAATACGAACTCGGGTCTTCAGCGAGATATTGCTTTGTTTCCATAAGCACCACTTTAGGGAAGCAAATGCTGCGGTTGCTTGTCCGATTCGACTGTGAATTTCCGCCGTAGTTTCTACTTTTTTCTCTTGGACCAATGACCCCAGATATTTGAACTCTTGCACTATTTAATTTGCATACCATCCAATTGGACGATGACGCGTGAGCCGTCTTTTGTTAGTAAATATGTCTTCTCCGCATTTATTTTCAGGCCATAAGATTAGAGAGGGGAAGGGGAATGCGGGAAATATTGTGAATATCAGTGGCCTCAGCATCACTGTCGATTAACACGCCATCATCGGCAAACATCAACTCAGTCAAAAAACCATCCTCCCCAAACTGAATTCCTTTTCTACCCTGGAAAACTTGTCGCATTAAGGATTCAATTACGATATAAAAAAGGAGTGGGGAGACAACGTCTCCCAGGCGGACTCTTGTCCGGATAGAAAAGTCCTCAGATAGCTCACACTTCGAATGCGTATCTGACTTGATGATCCATTGTAGCTCTCCTGGATAAGCTTTATAACTTTTGAAGGGATAAGCTCTTGTCTCCAATGTCTTCCCAAAGTGCTGGTCAATGTGTACAGTCAAAGGGAGATTGAAAATCGTTGAAGACGTTAACTGCTCGTTTACCACATCGAATTCTTTGTACCATTAGTTGACGAATGGCGAATATCTGGTCACAGCATCCTCGGTTTGTTCCTCGCGGCTTGTTGCTCACGAAATTTCTCCAGGGGTGAGTGACTGGATGACCTTCATGAAAACTTTGCCAACAATTGATAGAAGATTTATGCGGTGGTAGTTCTTGCAGTCTTAACTATCGCCTTCTTGTGGATTGGAATGATGACAGCCCTTTTTCAGGTAGCTGGTACCTTTCCCATGCGCCAGATGGTTTGAAGGAGCACATGAAGTCGCTGAAGCAGAACAATACCTCCGGCCTTGATGGAATCTGCGGTGATCTTTCACAGGCGCTTTTCCATCTTTCAAGGGATGGATGGTTGTTTTCACCTCCTTAATAGTTGGTTAGGCATCAGACATTTGGAACTCAAATGGTTCAACATGCGGTGGCTCAATTGATGGTCTTTCTGGTGAGTCGTGGTTGTAAGTCTTACAAAGAACTGCCTCCGGCGCTGAAGGCGCTTTTGTTGATCTAACAAAAGTTCCATCATCTTATCGGATGTTGTTTTTTGATGACTTGGCCTTTCCACTCAATTTTCGGAGAGTTCGGTAGAGTGTGTGATGTTTCGAGGCTGCTTCCTCCAAGTCAGTCGCCACTTGGTTCCAGTATGCCTCCCGCTCTTATTTCAGGCGACAGCGGATCTCCTTACTGAGTTGTCGATGTCGTTCAAAGTTTACTGGCTTGACTCGTTTGCGCTCACCTACCTACTCATCTGATACTGGTCAGATATTCACGATCGCAGTCAATGTCGTGGTTGGGCACAGCCCTTGCACAGCGTATGAGAGTATTCCAGATCTGCCTTTCTTCAATGTCAACATCTTAAGTTTGGGCCAATTCTATAAAACTTATATTAATTATTTAAAATATATACAAATGAAATAATATTAAGGTAAAGATATTAAATAAATCACAACTCCGAGCACAACAATGAAAATTATTTGAACACATATTTATGTACAAATATAAATAGGATGGAGAGAAATCTGGGGTTTTTATATTTCATTTTTTTAAATACTACATTTAAGAATTCATCGGTATAATATTGGATTCGAACGCGAAACCCCTACATGAAAGGCCGAGATGCTACCGCTCCCCCAAGGAGATCAACTTTTATTTTTTTTAAATCTGTAACCAATACTTTTAGCCAAGATTGTATATTTATAAAATATAAACACAAGGATAAGTGTACATTTTTAATTTTATAAATATTGTTCCACATGATTCATACCTTTGTACTTTGATTTTCTTAAAAACCGATAATTGAAGGAATGTAAAGACATGGTAGTTTAGAATTCTGATTACGGGCACGAAGTTTAACATTTTCACAAGTTCGATAAACCATGGTGATATGTCTTATTTATGGTGTTTGGAAGATAGGAAAGTGACAGTTAAGAAACAATTAGTTCCTTATAATGTGGTGAAAAACTGGAAAAGTTGAGGTTACAGCTGTAGCTGTAGAAGGGAAATTTTTCTATAAGAAAATTCATACCAGAAAAAATCTTAAGGAGTAGTACGCACAAAGCAGTGAGTGAATATTTAAAACTACACCCATACAAAATAACAGAAATGCATCGGATCCACGATACTATTTTCGTAAAATTGAAGTGTGGAATGTTTCAAATCGTTTTTTGGCTTTTATAAATGAAAAAGAAGACATTATAGATGTAACACTTTTTAGGCAGATTTCATAAGAAAGCTACCTATTGTAATTGATACCATGATTCGACTTCCGGAAAATTTCAACATATCTTCTCGTTTGACGTCCCCAGACCCCAAAATCACCGTCAGCTCAAAAGTTTATATATTTGACTTTCTTGTGGACACAATAACTGCCGTAATTTTGCACCAATCACTTTCAAATTGTTCATTAAAAATAACTCGTCTCAAAATCTCGGTCTAGTTGGTTAACGGCCAAAATAGGACTATGGGGATGGAAAAGGGAGGGCTTTTTCGAAAAAAACAAAATATCGCTATAACTTTTTTATTAATTAAAATATCGAATTCGTTTAAAGTTCCTACAATTCTTTGGTTAATGGCCTAAAACTTACATAAGCAAAGTTTATTGATATCACCAACCCCTGCCCAGGGTGTGGAAAAACTGGGGTTACGAAGGCAAAAAAAAATCATACCTCCCTTAATAGAGACAGTAACAAATCGGATTAATATGATCGTTAGTCCTCTAAACATTACTTATATCTTTTGCCTGTAATAATTTTTGATATGACCAACCCGTACGGCAAGGGATGATCAAAATAATGCTGGAATTATAAGAAGATGGGGTTTGTCGTATGCTAAACATGTGAAATTTTTTTTCACATGCAACCATTCTCGTATTGAGTAAATTTGAAGCTTTTCTTAACTTTAAGGTGGAAATCTTTTTTATCCCTTATTTAGCTGAGTTGATTTCATCGGAGATTGTTCAATGGAGACTGCAACAGCAAGACATGTTTCCAATCGCGTCAACTTTCGTCACTCCGCAGCCCATCTTTAACACTGCCTAATTCAAACGCACGTTTTCCCCAAACCAACATTGTTGCTTTTCGTAGTGGCGGCTTATTAAAACGTTGCCGAAACATATCACTGATCAGCTTCATTGTTTGATTTGTGTGTTGTCGTTCATGAACCCATATACTTGTCCCTAACCGCTCCTCGACGCTGTGACAACTTGTCTCAGCCATTTTAGCTTAACTGTCTTTTAATCAGTGTGTGACGTTGTAAAACACTGTTGCCAACCGACCCCAACGAAACTACCGTATATTGTAAACACACATCCTGATTTATATTTTCGTTAACTCAGGGGTACGGTAACTTTTCTGTCATACTTATGTACGAAAAAAACAATTAGAAATCGCGAAAATTACTCCCCCTTTTTAATTTTGTTCAAAATCTAATTGCATCAGTACCCCTATAGAATTTTTTTAACAGTTTTCGAAGTACTTATATTCGGAGATATTGAGATCAGTCGATGGAGGGCAGATGGACTTACAGTCTGTTCCCGGACCAGAGATTGATGGACCGCATACACGGAGAACTGGGGTATGAATTGACCCAGTTCTTTACCGGTTGCAGGTGTTTTAAATCGTATAACTGTGCGCACGGACATTCAGACCCGCAGAAGATTCTGTGTTCGTGTACGATCGATTCAGCATAAGGAAACATGCTGGAAAAAATTCGTTGTGCTTTTAACACATAACATCATAAGAGTACGCTGCGGACCGAACGGCTGTGCACGTGGTGACTACGATGTCGATCAAGATTATCACTACGAAGTTGGGGGAAGAAGTGCAGGTATTAATAATTCCCCCTGATTCTCCCTCAGGGCTGTGTTCATATTAAATCAGTCGGTCCCACTGGTGGACTAACCGAGAAAAAAAAAGTCCAGAGATAATAATCAAAATACAGGGAAATATACACTGTAAGTACATATCTTCCGGAAATTTCCATAACCTTTTTATGTTTTTATACTCAGAGCGTCTTGACAGGTCGAGATTTGGATAAACTCCGATATCCAAAGTATTTTCCGATCGCTATATTTTCGCTTACACATCTTTTGCTGCTGCAGTAGCGATATAACTACGGCTGGGAAAGTAAAACTTTGTTTTATAGAAACAATATCGGTGAATTTTAAAATAATATTAATTTTTAAAAATAAATAATTTTCTACATCCCGTTCAACGTGTATACATGTATTAAAATTATTTTTTATTAACGATTTCTAAATGGTGAATTACGTTATAGTTACTTTTTATAGTTAGTATTTTCATACGCTTATCTCAATAATATTATTTCATGTGTTTATATTTTAAATAATCAACTTATACTTAAATCATATCTATTTTTTATTTTATTATAAATTTTATATTTTGTGATGCTGCTCTGATCAAGGCTTTACCATGATTTTTCTTGATCTATCAGGATTTACCCTTTTTTATAACGGTGTTTCATATCTACTCATTCCTCTCGCGATAATTTATTATTGCATACTGATCGCACACGTAATACATTATAAAAGTTTTATTTATTTATTTTTAATTTATGGAAACAGGCAGTCCACGCAAATAAAATTACTTCTAGTGTTTTTACTCTTCTTCTATGCGTTTCTCACTTTTTCCTTTTTGTTTCGTTTCGTTCCCTTTGGTTTCGTCTCTGCTCATTTGTCCATTTTCTTCCTGTCCTTTTTACTTCCTTATACGAACTAATGGAAGTATTTTGTAATCGCAAAAAATTTCGATTTTCAAATTTCAAAGGAAATATCCATTTTGACCATCTCTGAATCCATTTTGTCTAGTTTCGGCGTGACGTCTGTACATACGAAAGTATGTATTTAGGTATCTCGCATAAATAAAAAACAATTAACTGTAGGGGACTGTTGTAACATCTAATTGTGCACCTCCCCTTTTGATTGCAATCCACTTTACCAAAAATGTCCAAAATAGCCTGAAATCCAAAAAAAATTTGATTTTGGACTTTTTTGTTAACTTCAGTAATAAGCCCTCATTGAGAGCTTTTCGACAGTATGACATAAGTGGTACTTATTTTCATGGGTTCCAGAGTTATAGACAAATGAAATTTTTATTAATAAAATATTTTCATCTTAGAAGGGGAGACACATCGGTTCAATCCGATTTCATTTCCTTTTTTAACTTTTTTAAAAATTAAATATATTGATTTATTAATAATAAATTTAAATATTTATTAAAAATTATTAAAAAACTTTTACAATAAATAATAATTCAATAACAAACAAAACAAATTATTAAAAGTTATAATGAAATTAAATTTTATGTTCCTTCCATTTAAAAAAAATGTGTATATAATTTAATAGGCGTACAAGAAAGTCTTGTGGTGTCAGGATCACTTCTTTTCTGCAACAAGAAGTTTTATATTCTAAATTATTCTTCGGAAGTTATCTCTATTGCAACATTTCCGTCTTCCATCCGTTTCAAAAATTCGATTACTTTTCGTATTCCACAGCTTGTCAAAGAATTGTTTATTAATCTGTTGGGAGTCATCCTGATCGTACCTATTTTTCCTTATCCTATTTATTTCCTATTATCCTATTTTGCCTTACCGTTGTTTCTACGTCTTCTTGATTTCGGTAGATTTCAGTCTGTATCCTTCCTCTGTTACGTTTGGATCGTGGATTTACCTTAGTAAGCTTTTTTCAATTTTAAACAATTTTTCAAGATCGGTTAATGTAATTTTTCAGCGCCATATAAGATTACCGGTCTTGCTGCAGTTATATTTGTATAATGGCCTAATTTCGCGATCTTGTAGCGTTCTTATAATAGGTAGGTATCTAAGCTTAACCCATCGGGTTGGACTATTGGTTAACGTGTTTTCGCAAATCAGCTGATTTTGAAGTCAAAGGTTCTACGGTTCAAATCCTAGTAAAGGCAGTTTATATAGATTTGAATAATACATCGTGGATGTTCTTTGGTGGTTGGGTTTCAATTAACCGCACATATCAGGAATGGTCGGCCTGAGACTGTACAAGACAAAATTTCATTTACATTCATACATATCATCCTCATTCATCATCTGAAGTAATACCTTACGGTGGTTCCGGAGGCTAAAACGTAAAAAAAGAGATATCTAAGTTTCTTCAGTTTTAATATTCTATTTTCAGGTGACGGTTTACCTATTACTGTTCTGCTTATAATATCTCCTACGTGCTTAAGAGTTATTGGTGACATTTATTTTTCCTTATTTAGTCCCTATTGTCTTTTGTGTGAATGATTTGATGTTTGTCATGATTTTCGTATACCTGTACGACTGCTTTTTGGATTATTCCTATTAATTTTTCTATTTTTACTACTGTATTTTCCTTCATTCAGCTAAAAGAGCCAGGTCGTGGCAAAGGCTAGGTATCCTATTTTGACGTTTCGGTTTTTGGATCCGATCACTGCACCCGTATCATTTATCTGCCAAAAGGAGTTCGTTATTTTGTCCAAAAGAAGTCGAACGGGATCATTTATAATCCATCACCTAGTCTTAACACTTTTGTGATTAGAAAAGATTCGCATGGTTCTCCCGTTTATATATTTTATTTTAAAATTAAAAATATTAAATAACTTATATCACTAAATAATTTATATTGTAAATAGCTTACTTTTTCGTCAACTATATTCTGCATTCTTTTGTTAACATAAATTTCCTTCGAATTAATGTATTACTTATTAGAATAATTGGTTTTTCTGATATTATTATCTATTTATATAAATCTAATTAAGTTGTTATCAATTATATATCAAGTAATACTATTATTCTACTTTTCCTGTTATTCAATTTTATTAGGAAATGTTTTTGTTCGCGTACTGATATGAACATGTTACTCCTTGATTTAACTACCGAATCATTATAATACAATTTTGTTAAGCACAAATCATTCATTAATTATAATAAATAAGTCATTTAAATTTTAAATCAATAGAAGATAAAATGTTAATATAATTTATTAAAATTAATAAAATAGAATTTTGAATCATTTTATTTCATAGACCATTGATATGTACAGTCGTCGCCACTTAATGTAATCATGGAAAATATTATTGAACTATCTACGTTATTTAAATCCGACCGGATGTAAAAATAGTCTAAATATAATACTCTGTTTATTGGAATCGCCCACTTGGGTTACTGTTCTCAGAATTATGTTTCCGGTGTAATTATAGAAAAATTCTTTGAAGAAATTTGATAAAAGACGTGTACGAAGAATGGAAGGCAATAGTTGAATTTATTACTATCGGGGCAACTCACTCAGGAAGACATTTTTGAAGCATCGCTTCTTCATCTAAAGTGAAGAATCGGATGAAGACGACTGAGCAGTTTGTGAATATAACAACATAAAATAATTCAATAATTTAAAAAAAAAATCTTGTTTAGTACATTAAAAAAAATAAATAAAAGATTTTCATAAACAATATGAATACGAAAGATTTATTAATGATCTAAAAAAAAGCAGGCAATCGACTGTAGATGAATTTAAAAAAATTTGATGTGGACTCCACATAACATCTTTGTACTCCTATTAAATTACATATACATTTTTAAAAGTACATAAAATTTTATTTTATTAATAACTTCTGTTATTCTTTTTTTTATTGTTATTTTGAATTATTTATTGTAAAAAATATGTATAATTATATGTTAATAATTATTAATAAATCAATATATTTAAATTAATAAAAAAAGGAAATGAAGTCGAATTTGAACCGATGTCCCCTTGTACGATCGAAATATTTCATTAATTAAAATTTTATTTGACTGTAACTCAGGAACCATTGAAAATAAGTACCACTTATATATACCACTATTGTTGAAAAGCTCTGAATAAAAATTTATTACTGCAGTTAGAAAAAGTCCAAAATTCATTTTTTTTTTGTTGATTTTTGGGTTTTTGTACACTTACAAGGGAGATGGACAACTAGATGTTACAACAGTCTTAAATCCAAAATTTCAGCATCCTACGGCTAATCCTTTTTCAGTTATGCGAGATACATAAACGCAGACGTCACTCCGAAACTAATCAAAATGAATTCAGGGTTGGTCAAAATGGATATTTCCGTTGAAATCTGAAAACCGAAATTTTTCGCGATCAAAATAATTCGTACAAGGAAGTAAAAGGTAAATAAATAATTTAACCTATCTCGTAATTTTTCAGTTATTCTGTATTTTTAAACACCACTGATCAATTACTCGTAAGCGTTTACAAAACGTAAACACTTAGATGATTTGTAGTTCTATCGGAAACCATCGGGTTGGTTTAGTGGTGAACGCATCTTCCCAAATCAGCTGATTTCGAAGTCGATAGTTCCAGCGTTCAAGTCCTAGTAAAGTCAGTTATTTTTACTTGGATTTGAATACTAGATCGTGGATACCGGTGTTCTTTGGTGGTTGGGTTTCAATTAATCACACATCTCAGGAATGGTCGAACTGAGGCTGTACAAGACTACATTTACACTCAAACATATCATCCTCATTCATCCTCTGAAGTATTATCCAACGGTAATTACCGGAAGCTAAACAGGAAAAAGAAAGAAGTAGTTCTATCGGAGATGTCTGAAATAGTGCTGGCACTGGTAATAATACAGCAGGGGTTACTCTACGAACTTCGCGGGTAACTAGAAACCATTCTACCGCTTACCAGTGACGTCACAACATAATAGTAGTTTTAGAGTTTTGGTGAAGAGGTGCGATTTTGCAAAACTTTTTTTTGAAAATATTTAATTTTTTCATTTTTAACAAATGTGCCCTTAAGAAAAATATGACCTTAATTAGACGAAATCTCGAGATACTGAGGGTGACCTTGCTCTACTGCCTCACCTCCTTGACATTTTAAGTTGAAAATTTAATAGCATCAATGCATCATATATAGAAGTAGTCGGATCAAGTTTGGTCAAAATCACCCCTGTAGATTTGGACATGTAAGGTGATTTAGAGGCCAACACGGAACACAAGTACATACGAACATTAACATTCGGAATTTTCCATCCAGTTTCTTGGGTTCCTTATGTGTCAAAATGTCAAGATCCGGTGAGAACCGCATATGCCCAAATTTGACCGATTACAATACTTTCCTTTCTACAACTATAGCTCTTCTACAGCGTCATCTAGATGGGAAAGTAAAAATGTTTATCATAAATACTGGACATGTAATTCTAATGTTTAATGGGTATCGTACTTAATAAAAATATGAAAATATTAAAAAAAATATATATTTCAGAACTCAAACTGCTATATATGAATTGTAAAAAAGTCAATTAAACATCCAGTAAAAACAAACATCGATAAAAAGACATTTCCTGTTGAAGCAAAGGTTTATTTGAATTGAATAATATTTTTAATTTTTTTATTAGTGTATTATTTTTTTTAGAATTTAACAGCTAAAAATCGGCCTTCGGATAATCGACTTCTCACCGATGTGTTTTGGAGAGTCGGCTACATCGATTACAACATTTTACATGCGGTTCAGTTGATCATATGGGTATAAACGACGCGACGCTGAATGTTCCGGACGGCCTCTTAAGATATTAACTACAGAAGACATTAGAAAAATTCAAGGTATGCTAATGGAAGATAGAATATCGAAACTGCGTTGATTCGATAGATATCTCAAACGAACTGATGGATCTTATTTTATACGATTATATTCAAACACTTTCCGCAAGATGGGTACCACAATCTATCAAAAGCGTGAACAAACATTTCTATGCAACTTTTTGGCACTTTCAACATAATCGAGAACCATTATAATTCGATTCATTAACAGATGATGAAACTTATGATAATCGAATTTATGTAGGGATTAAGATCACTGGAATCTGAAACCGAGATACGGTAAAAACAGTGGATTGCCTGTCAGGATGAATTCGTTTCAAAGAAAGGGAAACCCGTTAGTTCCATCCTCAAGAAAGGTAATGGCCTCTATCTTTTCGCAAGCTCATGTTACAATCTTCATTGAATTTAAGAAGGAAGATAAAACGATAATCGGGTGATATTAACCGGCGACCTTCAGAAGGAAGATAAAACGATAATCGGGTGATACTGACCGGTGACCGGGTGATATGAACATATTTGCTGGAACGTCTAAATGAGTAAATGAAAAAAAAAATGACTAACCAACTAACTCTGCTGCGATTTTAGCGGTAAAATTATTTAAATTAGGCTACGAAATTTGCCTGTATACCTCCTAAATTCAGACTTAGCAGCGTTGAACTATTGTCTGTTCTCAAATATAAAGAAATCGCTTTGCTGGAAAGAGATTCACGCGAAATGATGAAGTTATTGCCGAAATATTTGTCTATTTTGAACGCTTGTATAAACCATACTACAAGGACAGCATCGATAAACGTGAACATCGGTTGTATTAAATATATAAATTTATACTGAGTAGTAGAAATATTTTTTCCGAAAAATTGTGTCTTCTTTATTTCTACATGGACATATAAAACATTTTTGCTTATCAATACTTTATTATATCTTTACTTGTGATACGCGTTTCTTGTTTATTCGCTCTAGCACTTCAATTTTTTATTGTGGTAACTAGTTGTAGCGTGGGAGGAGGACTATCACGGTACGTAACCGTGACTATAGCTTTCATACGATTCCGCTGTTTAGCGTGTGGGTGTGCTTGTTGTGTTTTCAATGCTTTTGAAAATTGAACAGGTCGAGCAAAAGATTTGCATTTGCTGTCGCACAAGAAGACACAATAATGGGCTGCGGTCCATTGTAATTATTTAAAGAGAAATCACTAAAGTCAAAATCATAAAGAAAATTCAAAATCAGAAATTAAAAAAAATGTTCCAAATCATGAATCTTACTCATTCGTACGTACAAATATCTATCCTTTTTATTTAATTTATTTTTTGGTCTTGTGCCAAGAAACGTCGAATTGCAAAACAAACTCGTACCCCATTTTTTTAGGATACCATACTTTCCTTCTTGCAGCATAACTGTGGAGTTATGATACAAAGAAAGGAAAACTACATGTTTAAAGTGAAATAATGTTAAGGTAAATAAATAATATTATCTATCTATTAAGTAATATTATTTAGTATTTAGATAATAATTGTTTAGTAATATATATTTTTTCTCTCCCCTACTCCTCTGGCCCGGACATAGAATCGAGCTTTACTTAATTGTATGTCCGGCCCAGGGGAGTTGGAGAGAAAAAAAAATAATATTACAAAAATGTTTAATGATTTTTAAAAACTTGCTTTATATTTTTAGTCATACATTTCTAAAATTATTACCATACATTGCTTGGGTTTAATTATTAGGTTAATTTGGATTTAAAACCCCGCCTAGCCGTTTTGCAGATTTTGCAATTTTTTACACCCGCACTCTTAATTTACCCCCTTACTGGGGGATGATTGCAAAAGTAATGGTGAAAATTGTATTGTCACCCGACCTTAATAAAAGAATTACATCAAACGCCAATGTCAGGAAGTATGTTAAGTTAAGAATGCAAGATTTAAGGACAAACATGAAAAAAAATTGAAAATTGCAAAAAAACATTGTGATTTGAAATAAAGCAAGTAAATATAAAGATTACTAGATACTTACGTATTAACCCAACGGCTTGGTCTAGTGGTGAACGGGTCGTCCCAAATCAGCTGATTTAGAAGTCGAGAGTTCCAGCGTTTAAGTCCTAGTAAAGTCAGTTATTTTTACACGGATTTGAATACTAGATAGTGGATGCCGGTGTTCTTTGGTGGTTGGGTTTCAGTTAACCACACATCTCAGGTATGGTTGAACTGAGAATGTACAAGACTGTGTAAATGAAGTATACTTCATTTACTCTCATACATATCATCCTCTGAAGTAATACCTGAACGGTAATTCCCGGAGGCTAAACAGGAAAGAGAGAGTGAGAGTGTGAGAGAGGTACCTACGTATTGCCCTTCGACCAATAAATTGCAAACATTTGGGTTATTGTTAATATCACCCCATATAACCATTATATTACCATTTTTATTATAATTTATATTTTTTTCTTTTATAAATAAAATTTAACCAAACTTAACCTAAGCTCGCTAACTTTGACTAATTAACACAGTTATGTTTTGAGTATTTAAATAATAAATTCAGTAATTATTGCAATTATTTATTATTTAAATAATGAGAACATTACTGTTAATTAATTGAAGTTAGCGAGCTTAAGTTAGGTTTGGTTAATTTATATCTATAATTATAAGCAATAATACTTATATTTTAAAAATGTAAAATATGTTAATGTTCCCGTAACTTTGAAAATACATCAAAGTTACGGGAACTTATCGTTATGGTTATGGTCGACAAGCTAATACGTCAGTACCAATTACTATAAAGAAGTTCACAGTTTAGAAGATTGAAAATAATTTTAAAGAAATATTTATTATATACTTGTTAAACGCGATGCACATAACCATGTTTTTTTTGTTTTGTTTTTATTTAGTATTACATAAAAATTCATGAACAAAAATAAATTTTTTTTCTTTTTCCTGTTAAACATCCGGTAATTACCTTTCAGGTAATACTTCCGAGCGTGAACAAGGATGATGTGTGTGAGTGTAAATGAAGTGTAGTCTTGTACCGTCTCAGTTCGACCATTCCTGGGATGTGTGGTTAATTGAAACCCAACCACCAAAGAACACCGGTATCCACGATCTAGTATTCAAATCCGCGTAAAAATAACCGACTTTACTAGGACTCGAACGCTGGAACTCTCGACTTTTAGATCAGCTGATTTGGGAAGACGCGTTCACCACTAGACCAACCCGGTGGGTTTTGACTTGTAGTTAACATAAATAAAACGGTGGGAAGATTTTTCAAACGGTTCGAGAAAAAAAAGGCAAAGGATTCTTTCTAAGGCTACGTACACATAAAAGCGATTACAACCGCGCGATTGCAGTAGCGCGGTAGTGAGGTACACCGAATTGCATGAGGCGTACACATTCAATCGCACGTTTTTGCCGATAGCCCGTTCTGTTGCACGACTCGAAGTTCTGTAGCTGTTGCCGCTCGACTACCGCGCGTTCTCAAGTACACTGTGGTATATTGCTTTGTACATGTGATCGCGCGGTTTGATGGCACGATAGTAGTTTTTAATTTTTGTCATCCATTTATATTATTTTATTTCATTGTTGCATACAAAATGGACACAGAGCGATTTGATACAGAACGTTTCATAGACGAAATGGAGAAAAGGCCAGCCAGCTCTCTGGGACTTACAAAGTGTATAAAAACAGAGAAAAAAAAAAGTAAATTTTGGGAAGAATTGGTGGAACTGTTCAGTGAAGATGGCGATTCTATAGAACACAAGAAAGTTCTCGGTAAGTGAATAACTTCTATGAAATCTTTATGTATAATTATGTAATAAATTTTAATTTAAAAGGCTATAAAATAGGTTTTCATTGTTTTCACGACTTCAATTTTCAATTGTTTCAGGACGTTCAAATTTGTTCCTTAAACAGATGTCTTTCTGATTACTGAATATTAGTAAAGTTATTTTTCTATATGCATTTATTATTTTCAGGTTCTCATTTACAAAAAAAAAAAAAAAATGGAAAAATATTAGACACTGTTTTGACAGGGAATTGAAAAAAACAAGAAAAAAGGGCAAGACAGGGTCCGCAGCTACGTTTGCTTTACTCCTTACGTCTTAAAACTCCTTACGTCTTTAATCCTTACGTTTGCTTTACTCGTTTATGTTTTCTTGAAAACTCTGTTAACAATAAGGAAACAATTAGTAATCTAGACGACGACACAGCTGAAACTCTTCCGACCGACACTGAACGTCATGTAAATGAAGGTTGTAACTCAGATGTTTTTCCTGTTCCAAAAAATAAGAAAATCAAAATGAACCCTGTGGACAAGCACTTCGCAGATATTTTGGCGAGGAGTGTCGCAGTAAGGAAAAAACGGGAAGAACAACTGAATAATCTGGATGATGATAAGCTATTTTGTATGTCTGTTTAAAGAACTTAAAAAGGTTCCTGATCGTGCCCGAATGAGAACGAAAATACAGCTAATGGAAGTCTTACAACGAGCGCAGGATTTCTATAATCCGCCCCCCAATCAGTCACCCATCATTCATCCATGCTACTCAAACAATTCCAATCAAAATCCCAATCATCTGTACAGTCAAGGGTATACAACATTTCCATCCAATTTTTCCAACTCATCTACACAGTACACACCTATACAATGTAGTCAAATAATTACCGACGTTACAAGCACTAATCCAGTTGCTGCTGCACCAATACCGTCACCAGCAGAAAGCGTAATTTCTAATCTTAGTTCTGAAATAGATCTATACAATTAAAATATATGTATAATTAACTCAACTCTCACTACAATAATGAGAATTTATTGTTTTAGTGTTAGTTACTAGTATTACTGTAAGTTTATTTCGTATTTCAAGATAACATTTTTTTCTATTTCATATTTTTCTTATTCCTCTTTCATTTTACCCACGACTACAAGAATGTTTGTTTTCATTCGGGCGTGATCAGGTATATTAATTTTTTTTTGTATTTTAATAATTTTTATAATAATTGTATTCTTATTATTTATATTCAGAATCATTTCGTTTTTGTACAATATTAATTAAAATAATATCTTAAATATTAATAAAGTAAATGACTTACCTCAAAGTTATTACGAGTTTTTCTTCAGCTCCAATTGCATGTCTCACAGAATTCATACTCGGTGAAATATCGTCTTCTATCAAGTTTAATAAAGCATCAAAGGTTTTTGTGGACATTCGGAAGTTATAGAAGAATTTAGGTTTGTATTCACGTAATTTTGGATACAGTATTACGAATAAACTATGCGTCAGTTTATCTCTTAAAACTAGATGCACCCAATGTTGCCTCTGTCTTTGCCTGCGAATTACGGTATCGCTGGTAACAGAGCTTCAAACTCACAACCTCTTCAACTTCCATTTTTATTTAAAAATGACATGAAATTCCCAACTGTGGACAGCTACAGTACTATTCCGCAATCGCGCGATTTACGCTTGAATGTGTATGCACGTCTTATTTTCTAGTCGCGCGGTTAACGTGGCAACAGTCGCCTCATGTGTACGAGCCCTAAGACGCTTTTTCTTAAGTTGAGGTATTGAGTTGAGTTGTATGAAAACACTTCCGTTGTCGTCTAGCCCGCCGGGCTGGTCTAGTGGTTAACTCGTCATCTCAAATCAGCTGATTTCGAAGTTGAGAGATCTAAGGTTCAAGTCCTAGTAATGGCAATTAATTTTATACCGATTTCAATACTGGATTGTGGATACCGGTGTTCTTTGGTGGTTGGGTTTTAATTAACCGCACTTCTCAGGAACCTGAGAAGTCTTCAGTCGACCTGAAGACTGTATAAGACTACGCTTCATTTACATCCTCATTCATCCTCTGAAGTAATACCTTACGGTGGTTCCTGAGGCTAAACAGAAAAATTAATAAAGAAAGTTCCGTTGTCGTCTGTTTTGGTTAAAGGTGGATGTCGTTATTTTTTTTAACAATAAGTGAATATTCCTTTTAGGAAAGAATGTACATTTACCCTGATATAAACACAAGGAAAACTTAGAATTTTGAAATTTTACACGTCAAACTCACAGGCGCCAAATAATGATATTAAAGCCAATTTTTGTATTTTAAAAACTCGATCTGACTTTTGAAGGAAAATTCAAATGATTACACTTTCATTATAAGGGAGTAGATGCAGTCGTAATAATGACGCTAAACTTAACGTTTATTAAGGTGTTTCAGAAAAGAAATAGTACGGCTTGATTTTGTTACAAACGAAACTGATTTCACATTCCAAGAGAACTTATTATCCAATAAAACAACCAGAAATTTCGCTTTACGGGCAACAAAAATACCATCGTCATCATTCATGGAAATTTTACTCACGCGACGATACTCAACTCCGAGGAGCATAATGCAGTGGTTTTATCTATATATAAAGTTAGATGATTAAAATCGAAGCATGAATAATTTTTTGTAATGTTATCGTAGAATTTTCAATTCCTTTTAAATAATTATCTTCAGATATAGATATATTGACAAATATATCCATTTAGAGTGACACTATTTTTATTGCAAGCAGTAATTTACTTTTAGTTATCGTCGGGTTCTTCCCAAATCAACTGATTTGGAAGTCAAGAGTTCTAGCGTTCAAGTCCTAGTAAAGCCAGTTATTTTTACACGGATTTGAATACTAGATTGTGGATACCGGTGTTCTTTGGTGGTTGGGGTTCAATTAACCACACATTTCAGGAATGGTCGAACTGAGAATGTACATGACTACACTTCATTTACACTACCGCGCTACTGCAATCGCGCGGTTGTAATCGCTTTCATGTGTACGTAGCCTTAGAAAGGATCCTTTGCCTTTTTTTTCTCGAACCGTTTGAAAAATCTTCCCACTGTTTTATTTATGTTAACTACAAATCAAAACCCACCGGGTTGGTCTAGTGGTGAACGCGTCTTCCCAAATCAGCTGATTTAGAAGTCAAGAGTTCTAGCGTTAAGTCCTAGTAAAGCCAGTTATTTTTACACGGATTTGAATACTAGATTGTGGATACCGGTGTTCTTTGGTGGTTGGGGTTCAATTAACCACATATCTCAGGAATGGTTGAACTGAGAATGTACTAGACTACACTTCATTTACACTCATACATATCATCCACATTCATCCTCTGAAGTATTATCTGAACGGTAGTTACCGGAGGCTAAACAGGAAAAGAATGAAAGAAGTTATCGTCAGGTAGAAAAATAATTTTTAAAGAAACTCTATACGGTGAGTATACTGTCTTACGTTTTTTCTTTATTTTATTTTAATAGAGAATTACTAAAGGACGTAAGCGAAGGTTCATTAAATAAATAAATCTATTATTCTGATCGGTACACATAGCACGCGTAACAAATAGATCGCGCCAGGAATGGGTAGATATACCACTCCACTGAGCAGTTTCTTTCACACACGAATATTACGGCGACCAGTTAATTTATGAGGCTTGTTTGTTTTTTTTTCTGGAGGGCTAAAAACGCTTTAGCATTATCATCGGCCGGAATAAAAAGATTTTATAAAAAAACCTAACTAGAAACAGTCTAAAAAATTAAACAAAAAACTTACAACTAATATCAGAGCTAAAACGTTTTTCAAAATTATAAAATATTTATAATTTACTTTTTTTATATATATTTAAAATTTAACTAAAAATAAATAGAATTTTACTAAGTCCGAGAGTCCGAATTTTACTAAGCAAAGGGCTCCTTCTCGGAAAACAGAAAGGACTAAGAACGAACATAAAAATAGGTGTACAGCACATGACTTCCTTGTATGCCTATTAAATTACATATACACATTTTTTTTTTTAAATGAAAAATAAGTAAAATTTGATTACATTAATAACTTCTGATATTTTTTCATATTCTTTATTGTTAATACTGAATTATTATATATCGTAAAAAATGTTTACAATCAGAGGTTAATACTTAATTAATAAATCAATATATTTAAATTAAAAAAAAGGAGATGAAGTTGATTCGAACCGATATGCCATCCCCTTCTAAGATCCAAATATTTCATTAATTAAATTTTTTTTAACTATAACTCTGGAACCAATGAAAATAAAAAAGTTAAAATTTTGTGTCATAATTATTAGGTCTGTTATAATGAGAAAATTATTACTTATTTTGATACTAATTTACAATATTAGAATTAGCAATAAATAAAAACAATTAATAAATGTTTCATCGAATTGAAAGTTTAAGTGGAGGACATGAAAACAGACAAATAATTACATCAATTTTCTGCCATAACTCGGTTATTTGTTAACCGATTTAAAAAAGTAAAATTTCATGTTGTACAAAAAAAAAACAAACTAATTTCGATAAAACTAATATTTATTGAGACATAACAAATTGAATAATAAACATGGCTGCCATTTTGTAATTAGCAAAGGTATTTAAGTTCTGATTATTTATAATTTTAAAACTTTATTACTAAGTTGCTTACCAAATATGTAATGTAATTAGTTTTTCAGAACTTGAGTTATATGTTATATAAAAATAACAAAATGGCAAATAGAGGATGAACGAAGGAAAAATTGCCAGTTTTCGTAAGGATATTTTTTGTTTAGTTTTACAAGTAGAATCCGAAAAAGTATAGCCAGTCCACCATTTTAGAAACACTCTGTATAAATTTAAGTATCCACATAAAAAGACTAAATGAGAAAAATGTTCTATTCTTAAATTAAAATTTTCAGATACCGGACACATGGTGAAATTTTTTCCCCACCCGCTTGATCATTGTAGCCAAAATTAAATGGTATCAAGTGGCAGTATATTAGATTGGAATAACGTAATCGATAAACATTTTAAATAATTCTTATTATTTTTGTGGTTTCTGTCCAAAAAAAAATTGGTTTTCTGCTCTCACTCCTGTATGGGAGTTTTGATAAGAACAAACATCAGATATTATTTTAGTTAAGTAGTAGCATTAAATCATGTGAAAACATTTTATAACTTTTTAGTAAAATTTTGAGATACGGGACATACAAGTTCCGTATTTCCCTGCATCCTTGAGCACTTATGACCAAAATTAAATGATGTCAATGTCAGATATACAGAAATAATCACGCCAAAATTAATAATAATTGATCCATCCAACCTGGAAATATCTAACAAAAAAATTTCTTTCGGTACGCCGGAAGGCGGAGTTAGATTTCACCGGTGCTAAGTAGTTGATAAATAAGATTTCCATCTTATAGTTAAGAAAAAATTCAAATTTACTCAATACAACAATGGTTGCATGTGAAAAAAAGTTTCACATATTTAGCATAGGACAAGCCCCAACTTGTTACAATTCCAGCAACATTTTGGTCATCCCTTGCCGTAAGGATTGATTATATCAAAAGTTGTTTCAGACAAAAGGTTTAGGTAATGTTTTTAAAGGACTAACGACCGCTTTAAACCGATTCGATAGTATGCCTATTAAGGGAGGTGTGATTTTTTTTCTCTTCGAAACCCCAATTTTTCCACCCCCTAGGTCAATGGTTGGTGATGTAAAAAAACTTTACTTATATAAGTTTTAGGTCCTTTTCTTAAGAATAGTAGGAATTTTAAACGAGTTCGATATTTTACTTAATAAGAAAGTTATAGCGATATATTTTTTTCCGAAAAAACCCTCCCATGGTCCGATTTTAGCCGTTAACGAACTCGACCGAGATTTTGGGACGATTTATTTTTAACGAACAATTTGAAAGTGATTGGTGCAAAATTATGGCAGTTATCGTGTCCACAAGAAAGTGAAATATATATTAAAACTTTTGAACTGACGGTGGTTTTGGGGTCTGGGGGATGTGAATCGCGAAGACATGTCGAAATTTTCCGGAAGTCGAATCATGGTATCAATTACAAGAGGTAACTTTCTTATGATATCTACCGAAAAGAAGCCAACAGTTTTTGCCGCTAGGTAAAAACCTAGCGGAATTTTTTAATTTTAAAATATATTTTATAGTAAGGATGATCATGAAACTTCAAGATCTGCAAAACCCTCGACATAAAATCTGATTTGATTTGATAAGCAATAATGTGTATAAACTATGTAGCCGGATAGATAGATGTGATTAATGTCCATAGTAATTATTTAAAATATGATAAATACAAGAAGATACTAAATATAAAGAAATAACTACAAAATAATTTACAGTTCAGAATCGCGTTAACGAAAGTTATGCATGCAGAAGAAGCACATATACACATATGTATATATTTAACACAAAAAACCTTACTTAAAATATATGATGTGGGCACCACATGACAACCTTGTACGCCTATTAAATTACATACACATTTTTTTAAAATGAAAAGTACGTACAATTTTATTTCATTAATAACTTCTGATATTTTTTCATATCTTTTTTGTTGTTCTTGAATTATTATTTATTGTAAAACTTTTTTTTACAATCAGTGGTTAATAATTGTTAATAAATCAATGTATTTAAATTAAAAAAAGATGGTGTGATTTGAACCGTTGTGCCTTCTCCTTGTAAGACCAAATATTTCATTAATTAAATTTTTATTAGGCTATAGCTCTGGAAACAATGAAAATAAGTACCACTTATGATATATCGTTGAAAAGCCCTCAATGAGAGTTTATTATTGCATTATAAAAAAATCAAAAACACAATTCTTAAGAATTTTGGGCGTTTTTTGGATACTTTTAGTCCAGTCGATTGCAATCAAAAGGGTATGTGCACAACTAGATGTTATAACAGTCCTAAATCCAAAATTTCAACATTCTACGGGTAATCGTTTTTGAGTTATGCGAGATAAATACGTACGTATGCATATACGTACATACATACGTCATGCCGAAACTATGCAAAATGGATTCAGGGACGGTCAAAATGGATATTTCAGTTGAATTCTGAAAACCGAAATTTTTCGCGGTTACAATACTCCTTTACTTCGTACAAGAAAGTAAAAATATGCAGAAAGTTGAGGGATTTTTTTAATTAATTACGTTTAATGAAAATCATTAACTGAGTAATTCTTTCTACAAAAGAAATTGTATCTTGCATTCAAAAATTTGGCCAAGATAATTTTTTATTGGTTCAATAATTTTTTAAAATTACAATGGAAACATATTGAGGTGCTTCTCGTAAGCCTATTGTGAGTTACAGACAGCAAATCTGTACTCTGGATTGATAGATGTATATAGTAATTTTTCTTTATGAATAAATTATTTTATCAATCGATTTAAAAGATATAATCATATCCTTACTTTTATTTTTCAAAGCGGTCGAACCCTTCATAGATATAGTTTAAAAAAATATTTTAACTTAGTTTTCAAATATTCATACATCAGTATATTAATTTTGCAAACCTTTAACAGTAGACCAAAAAAAAAGAAGTATCAAACACGGAAATGGGAATTAAAATGATATTTTTTTTAAAATTATTATTAAAGAGACGAAACCCCCTCTATTGCGATTCGATTTAATTGTTTTATAAGACGGCTGAGAACTACGTATAGGTTATGTAGCATGGTCGGAACAAACACGTGTTTCACTGAAAATCCTTTGTGCGAGAGGACAGGTCTGTGCGGTGGTTATTTCATACGGTAGGCCGATATGGTGAGCTATTTTGGAACACATTTTCTCCCTCCATCCGGTCGCGGTCGGTACCCGACTTCTCCCACTACTTACTGATGTTTTCGGTGGGGATACGATATCGACCAATAGCGCAGCCGGATTTGAAGTTGGCGCGACTAAGCGCGTAAAGCACATGCCTCGTGGTCGAACCGTGTCTACTCGTTTAGTCTCAGTCGCTTCTGCCGGCTTTGGGAGAGTGGTTTGTTTAAAAGGAGTGTGCGGTCGTCCAACAGTTCTATTTTATTAATAATTGTAACAATACTAGCCGGTCATTTAATACTATATTTTTGTACAGTGTTGAACATTTTTATACTTCGTGACTCGATTAGATCGTCTTTATTAATAATAAATAGCGTTCTGTACCGTAGTAAGTAAATTTGCGGTATCGTAAATAAATTTTAATATTTAAGGAATTCGTTCAAAAGTATACCGCTGTTTTTCGTTTGTTAACGGTGTTAGTTAATTTTTGTTCGCCGTCTGATCAAACTGTGATGCCTGCGAGTCTGTTTTGCGATATGGAGAGCCCGGTTTCTCGGGGTACCGGACCCGGACAGACGAATACTGGGGGCGGCGGTAACGGTTTTGAAGATCAAAGAGCGCTACAGTTAGCATTCGAATTATCTATGCTCGGACTTACAGATCCCACTTCAAATCCTGCTACACCATCAGATCCGGAGCCTCCGTCTATCCTGCCGACTACTTTCGTTGTTCCTGATGAAACTAGGAGCAAGAAAAGCCAAAATATGACAGAATGTGTTCCTGTACCTAGCTCAGAACATGTCGCTGAAATTGTTGGGAGACAAGGTATGATTTAATTTTTTTACGTATAAAAAAAAATTACGTATTTTACGGTGTAGTTTCGATAATATTTTTTCATTTTGCAACTAATGTCTGTACGAATTTATTTTATCAAATTCGCTTATTAATTTTTAATATTAAATTTAAAATTACTCTTAATTTATTTCATGAAAACTGAACATTTATAATATTAAATTTAAAATTACTCATTCCTGAAACACTGAACATAAAAATATTTAATCTTGAAATTTTTTTTGTGGCTTGTAAATAAGTTTTTACATTTTGGTGGCAAATAGGTGAAAAAATCGATTATACTATAGTTAAATGTACCCGCTAGTTTTTTCATCTGATAAATTATTATACGCAATTATACAAATATCGAAACAGGAAAAAAGTTATTACTATTTTTTTTTTTATTTTTTTTTTTTATAAACTACTGTTTATTATCAAAAAGCGTAATTTTAACTGAAATAATTATAAGAAAAAAAAAGTTACTGTATAATTAAGTTTAGGTTTTCTCGTATCTACTTAAATATATATATATTTTTAACTGTAGTTGCATGCATTTTAATATACAGTGTGGATGATTTTTGCTTTTGAATTGTTAAAATACGTTGTCTGGTTGTCATTGTCTATTTATATTGCCGTAGTAAATGTCAGTGAACCGTAATGTTCGTTAAGTAAATTTAATTGTCTAAACATTTTTTTTCTTCAACTTTGTTTTTATCTATTACTACTACTTAAATGTATGAAATTCATTTGACAGGTATTTTTGAAACGGCATGAATTTTTGCTGTAGGTTTAATACAAATAAGATTTAACGGTCAAATTTAATTATTTATTTCATTAACAATAAATTTTCGAGGGACTTTTATTTTTTTTTAAAGAAGTACTTTTACAAAGTGCTATTTATTTTAAATTAAATAATTGAATATTCAAGTCCACTGTAATTTTTGTTGTAAATTTATGAAGCTATCTTACATTTTAATTATATTTTTAAGAAATTACTTGTATTTAATTATTTGCGTATTTAATTCAAGAAATGTCATGTCACGTAGATTGTCGATTGTTTTTAGATAATATATTCAATTAGATAAGTTTTGGGAAGGAAATTATCAAATAATTACTTATTATTATATGATAGAAACAAATTTTTACTCTGCCTTAATATTAATTATAATTATAGTATTATCTGATTATCGGTTAAATAGATAAAAGTTTAAGAGTGTAAATGATTTATTTTTCAGTTAATATTTGAAAATTTTATAATTAATGTCTTTATCAACGTAGTTATTCTAATATTGATAAAAATCTCAATCTGTTTAGATCACTAAGGCGTAATGGTATAGTCTGGATTTCATTCATAGGTTCGGGTTCGAGTCCTGATCGGTCATGATATTACATTAAAAATTCATTTTGATCGATAAATGTTTAGTGGTTTGGATACTCAGCTTATATGCGTTTCCATAATAAATAAACTATTAAACTCCAGTGAATTTTTCTCATTAAAATTTTATGCCTTTTTGTTTAAAAATTTATTTTGTTTATAATTTTTGTGAAATGTACCTTGAATATTAAAAGTAACAGAAAATGTATGCGCGCTTGTTTTAAGCAGCCATCGAATTATAAACATTTTGTTACTAACTTTTCCATTCTTATTTTGTTAAAAGCTGTTTTCCCCCCAGAAATTTTGCCATTAAAGTATTCGATTTAAAAAAAATTCGTTTCCAGTTAATAAAAATTAATGTTAGTAAGTAAATTATTAAAAAAAAGGAAAAAATAATTACGGTAAAAATCCCATCTAGTAATCTATTTTAAGAACTATTTTTTTCGACAGTTTCGATTTTCTGGGAAGAATTTTTTTTTAATTTTCCATTTCTTCCAGTTATAAATTAAATCGATTTAAAATGTATAATTCATTTGTTTTTAATTAAGATTACGAGAAAGGGCCTACTATTATACGTAGGCTTATTTATTATATTTCCGCCTGCCACTTGAAGATTAAAAAAAAATCTTCCCACGAAGTTATTTAAAATTTATTAGTTTTTCTTTTATAGAAAGTACAATATATTATTCTAGATAAATTTTTAAATAATATAAAAAAATAAAGAAACATTTTGCACCCCGTTCATCGTGTACATAAATATTTGCTTAAATAATTTTCATTAACACCTTTTGAATTTCCCCCTTTTTCTTTTTATGTTTAGCGGGTAAGCAATACATGCTCTTTAAAACATTCTTTTTTAATTTTACGGTTGTTCAGCGTAAAGGCTAAACTTCAGAGGATGAATCAGGATGATTTATGTATGAATATAAATGAAGTGTGTAGTCTTGAACAGTCTCTGGTCGACCATTTCTGAGCTGAATGATTAATTGAAACCCAACCACTTTTATTTTATTTTTAACCTCCGGGACCACCGTTAGATATTGCTTCAGAGGATGAGATGAATGACAAGTAGCTGTGAAAATGCCATGCCTGACCGGGATTCGAATCCAGGACCTCCGGATGAAAGGCAGAGACGCTACCACTAGCGCCACGGGGGCCGGAAAAAAATGTCAACCACCTAGACACCGGTATCCACGATCTAATATTCAAATCCGTACTGCCTTTACCTTAATATATATAAATATATATTTTTTAAACTCTGAGCATTTATTCATTATTTAATATATGTTATATCTACCTACATAAGTTCCTTTCTTGGACTGCAAAAGCATAACGAGTTTTTAATGTTATGAAATCATTATCTGGCGTCCATAAATGTGAATTTTTGTTGGGTCGTAAAATTAAAAGTTTTAACTTGGCCCTGTATTTTTATATTTAAATGTTATATAATATTTGCTAAAAGATTGGTCACCAATATTTAAAGAAAACAATATTTTTACTTAAAAACTAAACACAATGGACTTGACTGTTTTCATATGTCAACAAAACTTACAAGATAAAGCTTGTGATCTTTCCGTTGTCATTTTTAATAGATTACCGAACCATTTATTGATATATTTAAAATACAATCCGATAGATTTTATTTTTCTCAAAAAATAATGTTACTATTTACGGATTTTTATATAATACTAATTTTGAAAGATGATAAAAACTTTTTTGCATCTCGTCCAGCGTGTTCGCAAATGAGCGACTATAAAAAATTTCAATTAACTTGTTTTGAATTATTTTGTTTTAATTGCTTTTTTAAATCCCTTTTAATCTTAAGGATTCCCTTTACCATCCATGCAAGTCCTTCAGAGGACCTCCTTATTTTTTAATTTTATTATCTACCAATTTCTGACGTGATTTATATAATGTATTACCATTTTGGATTGATCAGAATATACGCGTACAAAAATCATCAGTTTATTTCCGTCTAAAAATTTGTAAAGATAATTTAGTTATAAATTTTGATTAAATTATCTGTAATACGGAAATTGATAAGCTCATTAAAAACAATTATATTTCCGCGGTGTACTGTTATTAACATTTGCTAATAAAGTAAATCTTATGTTTAAAGTTATCTTGCATCGTAGTACGCTTTTACTGTACATATGGAATATGTAGGCCGAATAATAATGATGTCTGTTTATTAGATTCTTTATTTACTTTTTACATCTGCATTTAAAAACTGCATATTTCTAATAAATTATGACTCCATTTTTATGTTTATCGATTATATTTGTTCTAATTTTTTAAAATTGTAATAAATTGTTTGATAAAGTTTGGTACTTTTTCGGAATCAGACAGCCACTTTTTTTTCAATTTTTTCTTCCAAATCAGTGGGTATTTGGAGGCATTTGCAGAGAAATTATAATCTAGTCAAACTTAACCTATGCTCGCTTGTTAGGTTAGTGAACGAAATGAGCGGTAGATTAAATTATAATTATAAACGTAATACTTATATGGACATCTCTCGGGTATATTTGGAAGACCCATATTTGAATAAAATCGATGACTAGAAATGAAAAAATAAGTTAGCGTGCGAAGCGAACGTAGGTTAAGTTTCATTAGATATTTATAATTTCTCTGTAAATTCCCACCGATTTGGAAGAAAAGAATTGAATAAAAATAAAGTAGCCGTCTGATTCCGAAAAAGAACTAAGAATTTTCGCTACAGATTCTCAGTCTCGTAAAGCTAAATCACCGAAGCAATCTTATGTCCGTCATCTACCCCCCCCCCCTCCCCCAAAATCTAAATTAAATATATATAAATTTCATAAGCTAGTTAAATAATATAAGAATGTAATTATGTTAAGGTTATAAAATTAACGTGTAAAAGAAATCGATAATAACAAAAGAAGAAAAGTAGTAGATTGATTTATTATTTTAAAAAATGCTTGCGTAGCTTCAATTTAAAAAAAATTATATAAAAGAGGGCTCCCTGAAAAAGTCAAACCAACTTTTCAAGCTATGAAAATATGGTGCCCCGTTAGTTCTTATGAATCTAGTATTTTCTTATTCCGGAAGCCTGCTTATATTGGATAAAGCTTTCTGGATTCTGGGTCTTTGGCGGTCGCGTCAAGTGTGAGTAGTCTACAAATTCAGGCCTACCGTACCTGAGACGTGTGGTTGATTGAAATCCAACTGTCAAATAATACCGGTATCCACGATATAGAATTCAAGTCCGACTACCTTTATTAGGATTCGAACCCGAGAACTCTCGATTCAACCGTGTAAACCGATTTTGAGAGAAGTAAGTTAATTTAACTGTATGTTAGTATTTATAAGGACGTGTGCAATCTTTTTGCTCAATGTTACAAATTATTCTTAACCAATGCAATATCCACTTCTTATCAAACCAGATAAGAGAACTGTAGTATAATTCGGAGGAAGGACTTTAATATACTTCCGTTGCAGTTTTTTAGTTGATTATCGAACCGTTCAATTGATCTACAAATTTATTTAAAATAAAATGTTTGTCTTTATAAGAACGATAATACTGTGTCGATCAATTTTAAAATAAAGAGATTTAAAATACCCTGAATTTCCTGTTTCCGGTTCGTCTTGGGTGTAAGTACGTGTTCAAATAATTTTTATTAACGTCTACCGAATTGATTTATTTTTTATATTATTTAGTATTTAGCGTAAGTTACAGTTAATCTTTAGTCCTTTAGTACCCAGTCTTATTCCACCAGTTTAAATTCTTGTTGTATACATTTTATCTTTAAATAATGATTTTCCATAAGCTCTTTTAAATGTTAAATGCATTTAACTTCTTCGTATATTTATTTACTTAATAGTCATGTGCTTATATTTTAGATAATTAATATGGACTTAATCCTGATTAATAGTTTTTCTCTTTGTCAATCTAGATAATTATTGAGCAGTTCATGTTTTTTTTTTTGTTATTCCTGGAGTAGCATATTTATCTATTCCGTATATGATATATATATATATAAAATTAATTTAAATGTAATTTAAGTTTATTTTCCTCTTGATTGGATAGAATTAAATATAGTAAGACATTTTACTTAAAAATATTATCTTTATTAATCTCTTTGGTTAACCAATCAACTATACAAACTTAGAAATTAAATTCACTTTAATAAGTTTGTAACTTAAAATGTATGTGTTTGTTTAGAGTTGATTGGTTAACTCAAGAGATTAAAGTTAATATTTTAAAGTAAAATATGTCATATATATATATTTATATGTGTGTTTATTATGTATTGTTCAGAATCGAAGGTTTGTTTAATGTTTATAAATTATTTTACTGTTTTAATGGAATATCTGACTACGAATTCATCACGAAAAAATTTATTTGAGCGACACGAAGCTGAATTAAAGAAGGAAGAGTAATTTTTTTATCAGTGTTAAATAATTTTTTTTTCAATTTTAATTTTTTTTAAATATGCTGTTAATAATAAATAACTAGGGCATATGATAAGTGCTTCCGTTCTGTATAGTCTACATCTACGCTGTTTTATGTGTATGTGTATGTGCGTGCGTATGATTTATGTGTGGTTGACAGCTGGCGCTCAACTCGAAAAGAATGGCGCTTATACGTTGTCAGTAGACATGCAGGAAGGTATATAGTATTTTAGACAAAGAAATAGATAGGGTTCGTTCTCTCGCGCCGCATTCATCGAGATGGTTTTTACGCTCGTTGAACTAGAATCGTGTATGCCTATTATAATTTTATATTCAAATGTAGTACTCATGTTAGTAAAATTTACCTCTTATTCAAACTTGCAACTACCCATTATCAGGGGTTTTTTTTTATTGTTATTAATATCATTATCATTCTTATCATAGATAATAATCAAATATCCTGTATTTTGACGTAAAAAAATCAGACCCACACCTTTCAAAAACTGAAAATGTTTGTAAAATTTTATTTCATTCTCCCGTTGTAAAAATTGAAACTTAAAAAAAGTTCGATGTATCGATATATATGCCTCTTGGGACAAAAACTTATTTTCGTTAAAATTAGTCACTACAACGGCTGAAAGATAACGGATCTTATGGGTGTAGTATCTCAAAATTTTACTCAGAAAAGTAGTATATACATTTTTTGTTTAACATGAATACTCCTTAAATAGCTTTGTAAGAAATTAGCTAAAGTAGCTTTGTGGGTTTTATTTCAAACCTCTCGTAAATAATTTTTTTGGTTATTTCTTGACTGTCGCGTTCTTATAGAAATCATTTGTATTAGTATTAGGATTGAGCATGGATGCTCAATCCTAATATTGATGCATGGATGCTCCTTTGAGCATTCATGGTTGATGGATGTCTAATTTTTGTTTTGATCCTTTATCTTGTTTTACTTCCATGTACGAAGTATTGTGATGGCGAAAAATTTCGGTTTTCAGATTTCAACGGAAATATCCATTTTGACCATCCCTGAATCCATTTTGACTAGTTTCGGCGTGACGTCAGTACGTATGTGTGTACGAGGCTAGGCTTATTACTATGAGGTGTACAAAGTCAGAGGGCGATAGACGACTCCCGTTTCATGGCTGTGAATTAGTGGAGGGGGGGCTACCGTTTACTAGGCAGTCTTCCCCTACGGAGTTGGGATGTACGTACGTGTGTGTACGTATTTCGCATAACTCAGAATGATTATCCGTAGTAGGTTGAAATTTTGGATTTAGGACTGTTGTAACATCTAGTTTTCCACCTTCCCATTTGATTGCAATCGACTGAATCAAGTGGCCAAGAAAAGCCCAAAAATTTGGTTTTTTTCTTAACTGCAGTAATAAGCCCTCATTGAGAGCTTTTCAAGAATATACGATAAGAGATACTTATTTTCATTGGTTCCATTTTATGTTGTATAGTTTTTCCCGAAAATCACGCATAAAAATGCTACTACACTTAAACACGTTGCGCTCAAATAACAGTAACAAGAAAACTAAATTATATAAACTATCCAAGAACATGTGTTAAAAGAGAAGGTTATGCGGAACACATTGCTGCCAACTGCACGTCACTAAATATTTTTGTTAGGGAGTAATTAAAAATAATCTGTTATTTTCTGAACAGACCTCGTACATTGTATATTACAATATAGATTTTTCCTACAACATTGAAGTTTTATACTGTTGAAATTAATAAGTATGTTAAAGCGTGAATTCAAAAGTTAAGGGCTTGTTATTAATATTCTACCGAGGGTAAAGCCTTCTGTATCCAAAATTATAAAATTCTTTACCGCTTAATTCTTCATATAATTTTGGTGTGTTGTGACGCTCATTTCTTTGATTTCGTTTAGTGAATTTAATTATTAATTTTTATATACACTCTGGTAGAATTTTTAGTATAATGAAATTATTAAAAATTTTTTTCTTCATTCCGCCTAAAATATAATGTATTTTTCTTTTATTAGGAAATAAAAGAATCTTTAGTTTTAAAATGCCTATTATATTCTATTATATATTATAACTTCAAAGAAGAAAAAAATGTTTAAGAGTAACACAACGACCTGTTAGGGAAATAGAGTGCAAGTTTTTTGATGGCTTCCTTCTCTCAAAGTAACGCTTATCGTTTATTATCATAAATATTTTAGTAAGGGCAAAACTACGAACAAGATCTAGAGAAGAAAAAATAACTTAAATAAAATAAATATAATTTGTGTAAACGAAGCTGTGGTTATATTCGGTTTCCTGTTGCGACTGATAACAAGAGTTCTCTCTTTCTCCGCTTAATGTATATCCCGTACGCATTCATACATACATACATACCACACACATAAATGCACGAACGCCCGCGCACGGTCGTAATTCGTTCGGTAACGCTGTATTTCTTTTTTTATCTTGTTCACTATTATGTCGACAAGGTGTGTTAGGTATTAACATTTTTAGTCTGTATTTCTAGGATAATGGATTTAAGGTAGTTAATATTGATAATATATATATATATATATATATATATATATATATGTGTGTGTGTGTGTATACACATACTGATGTGAATTTGCTAATAAAAAGTTACGATTTAATAAAAATGCAAAGCCTGTAGTTTATATATTTAATTGCATTAAACATTAATATACGTTTTTAATTTTATTATATTCGGATTTTCTCTATATATATTTCATTTTTTCTACTAAATATATCTTAGCTATATAATAACAAAAATTTCACGTTTCTTCGTTGAGCTTACAGTGCATATAAATGTATGGCGACGAAATAAATAATATTTCAACCATCAAACTTAGAAAAATGTAATTTAAAAAATGCTTCTACTTCAAAACTATTTTTTTCGGAGAGATCTCAACCCATCGGAGATTGGTCCAGTGGTTAAAATCTTGTCATCGCTAATCAGCTGATTTCGAAGTCGAAAGATCTAAGGTTCAAATCATAGTAAAGGCAGTTATACGAATTTGAATAGTAGATCGTCGATACCAGTGTTTTTTAGTAGTTATTTGGTATTTCAATTAATTTACATCTCGGTAACGGTCGACCTTAGACTCTCCTCTGAAGTAATACCTTACGGTGGTTCAGGAGGCTAAACGGATAAAGAGACAGATCATCTCACCCCAAGGATCAACGAGGCCTCCTTGGTGGGGGATCCATTAAGAAACTTTAAACAGAAAAGGTAAAAATGTGACGTATTATTCAGAACTAAAATGAAAATCAAAAATTTGTAAAAAAAAACAAAACACTTAATTATGATAAGTTGAACCAAAATGTCGATCATTTATTATTTTTCAAAGTTAGTTTCTCGCAAATACCTTCTCATCTAGTTTCAACCATTTTTGAAACAATCTAGTAGTGCAGGACCCTCTATTTATTTTAAATCTTTACTTTCCTTCCTGCAGGGCTGGGTTCCCTGATTATTTAAATTGTGGTGATATCATACCGAAAAAACTATTGACTTGTTTCGTTATATTTTCCTGTCCAGAGATTTGTTAAATTTAATTTTTTTATGTTTAACTTTTGAAAAGTTATTTTGGGTTGCCTCACTATAAAGTACAATATTTTATAGTGAGGCAACCACGTAAATAGTACTCTCTCCCCCCTCCACTCACTCTCTCTCTCTCTCTCTCTCTCTCTCTCTCTCTCTCTCTCTCTCTCTCTCTCTCTCTCTCTCTCTCTCTCTCTCTCTTCTCTTTCTCTTTCTATATATATATATGTGTGTATGTATGTATTATAGGACAATGCACAAAGGAATTGTCATTACCCTGGAAAAAAAATATTTTAATATGAGGCGTAATTTCTGCTTGCGTCTTGGACTGTACTCTTATGCCTTGTTATGTATTTTCGTAAATTTATTCTTAAAAAGTAAAAAAATTAGTCGGACCTTCTTTTTTACTACGACTAAAAACATTCGATTATTGAAAAGATAATATTGTGATTCAAGGACGAATGGTTTAGTTTGTACCTAATAATGAGAAAATATGTACTACACGGAAAGATTCTGCAAAAAAAAAAACTGTAGATAATCGACAACCGAACTTGTCAGGTCACATACCGTTTCGGGTTTCTTAGAAGGCCAGGCAAGAAAAGGCGGAAAGAGTGCGGTCCCTTTTGATTATTTCTAACAACCTCGACCTCGATCCCCTTACATAGGTTGCGGCAGGCATACCCTTAAGGCAAAACAGGCGCCAGTCACAGAAATACAAGAGGACTGCTATACCTTATACAAAAAAAAAAATCAAAAATCTAGCATTCATTTCCCAACCCAAAAATATATCTCTCTTAACTATAACATTCTATAATCATATAAAATGGGGTTCTATATATATATATATATAGAGCCCGTGAAGATACTTTATATAAACTGTTTTCAAGATAAAAGTGGCTCAATTGCAAGATGGGAACTGGTGTAGTATAAACATTGGCTAAATAGAATTAATGCCGTTTAACATACGACGGATTTCGTATACTTTCCCGGAACTGAAAAACTAAATCGTTCAAATATAGGAAACTTGTTATTTGAACGAATGCAGATCGTTTCGAGGTAGGATCATTGCAGAATTAAATTTTTGTGTATAGAATTAATGCCATTGAACAGTCGACAGAAAAAATTAACTGCTAACGGACATAATCCCAGTAAAATTTCAAATTTATTTTTTTGTTACTTTTCTTTTCGGCTGTTTTATAAGATTTTTACAACAAATATTTTCATTAAAAGTTTTAATTTGTAGTATGTATAATATTCCGAAATTTTCTTATTTTTAATATATATATATATATAGTTTTATTGGTTCAGAACCTCCCTCTCCTTTTTCTGTTTAGCCTCCGGAACCACCGTAAGGTATTACTTCAGAGGATGAATGAGGATGTTGTATGAATGTGAATGTAGTGTTGTACAATCTCAGGTCGACCACTCCTGAGAAGTGTGGTTAATTGAAACCCAACCACCAAAAAACACTGCGGTGTCCACAATCTAGTATTTAAATCCGTATAAAAGTAACTAACTGCCTTTACTGAACGTTGGAAATCTCGACTTCGAAATCAGCTAATTTGCGAAGACGCGGTCACCACTAGACCAACCCGGTGGGTTATTGGTTCAGAACCTGTATGGAGATAACGCTCCCAGCTTAAAATATTTGTATAGATATAAATCGCCACATCAGAATTTGTTAAGTACAAAGTTAACGAGGATGATTTGAAGAGCTGTCAAAAATAAAATTAGACCGAGCCGGAGAAAAAATTATTCTACTCGAGATGCTGATCCCATAGTTAGCGTGTTAAATTGTAAATGGCATCGTAACTTTATATTCAGAAGTCATCGTAGAAAATTTCATTAAAATTTGGTGATCCAGTCAGTACATATTAAGCAAAACCTTAACCGGTTTAAGAAACTTAAAAAAATTCGTTTTATCATTCTACCAGCGAATGAAATTGACCAGTGACATACAAATATAATGGATTATCTGATTACTATAAAAATTTGACTAGTTCAGAAACTACAAAAATGAAAGAATTCTTTGTCCTCAACCCGTTTATTGGCATTTGATTGAGACAATTGAGAAATATCTCAAACTAAGTAAGAGGCATTAAATTACTTGAAAAATTTACTATTCGAATAACTTCAAACAATATAAGTTACGGAATCCATAAGGTCTCTCTATTATTTCCCCTTTTCCTTGATTAAAGGCATCGATACGAATATACAGATATCTTCATGCCAAATTTCAACTGATTCGGTCTATGCAATCAGAAAATATCAAGAAAATAATAACCAAAAAATGTAAATACTTCCGTCCGGATCATTTTATTCCCACTGATGAAATTGATTACTACTGTAATCAAAAATTATTTATCAAAATACAAAAAAAAAATATGCAAAAATTAAGCTGGCTGTATTATTAATCTAGTATATATAATATTAAATGTAAAAAAAAAAGAAAAAAAGGATTAATCGTGTGTGTATATATATATATATATATATACGCAATCCGTAGGACGTCTATAGTATTCAATTGTTGTTTGATGTAACAATAGAGAAATAGTTCATCAGAATTACTGAAGTAGAACAAAACACGTTGCGTAATAAGTGTCATTCGATGAATACGTTAAGTTATAACATGCTTACAGATGACGCAGGTGTGCATACATCAACTAACAACGAAACATCGTATCGACATCAATAACGGAACGCCGACAACGTATATGAGCAGCAATAATTTCGCCAGCTGTTACAAAAAATTCGCCAAAATGTTACAAAAACAGCTTATTAACAAAAAATAATTTTATTTTGTAATACAATATATACATATATTTTGTATTCTTCCTTTCATGTATTTTGAATGAAAATTATGCGCGGCAATATAGGAATTTTTAAGTCTTTTTAAGAAATAAACCAAAGTTACGCGGTTAACAAAAAATTACTATTTACCGTAGTTGTTATGAAAAATAACTTCAAATTAAGAAAACAACCATCAATTAATGAAAATAAGGAAATTATTTTCATTCAGTTTTTATTTAATCATTAAAATGTTAATATGTTTCCCATAAAAAAGGATGGTGCGTGGGTTTGTCTGCTTTTTGTTTGTGCTCACATTTTTTTTTTTTAGCTGCTATTGGCGCAGAATGGACCACGTGATGCGCCGAGCAGTTGCGCGTGGCGCACGATTTATATTTCTCGAACGATTCATTTGTTCTAACGATTTATGTAAAATTATGTTTGAGAGTAAAAAAAGAAAACTTTGGGGTTAGAGCTGTGTTAAAATATCACAACTCAAGAAACAGCTAAAATTGTTGAGAATTTTAAAGCTTTTCGTTGTAAAAGTTTTTTGTTGTTAGTACGCTAAATTCATGATGTTTATTAAGTTACAGTTTGCAAACACATTTAATAAAATCATGTTTAATAAAACATAAACCATGTAACATTTTTGCGGCGGCCCGCCGTTTTTCTAATTAACATAAATTCTAATAGATAATATAGTACTTAAACAAACGATACCCAACTCTTCTGTATAGCAAATTTTTTTATTTGTCCATGTAACATTTTTGCGGCGGCCCGCCGTTTTTCTAATTAACATAAATTCTAATAGATAATATAGTACTTAAACAAACGATACCCAACTCTTCTGTATAGCAAATTTTTTTATTTGTCATGCAATTATTTTTTCAACAAAAGATGGCAGGCCTTAAATAGATTTTTCCAAGTTTTCAGAGGGCTTTTAATATGGTAGGGGCAACGTAAGAATTTTAAATGAAAGGTATAAGATGCGACATCATTTTAAGGACATTTAAAAAACCAAGTTTTACTGTTAAATATTCCTAGGTTTCAAAACGATAACCGTTAACCAATTTTTTCATAGTTTATGACCCAACCCGCCGGGTTGGTCTAGTGGTGAACGTATCTTCCCAAATCAGCTGATTTAGAAGTCGAGAGTTCCAGCGTTCAAGTAATGGCAATTACTTTTATACGGATTTAAATACTAGATTGTGGACACCGGTGTTCTTTGGTGGTTGGAGCCCCCTCCCAAGAGGGTGGGGCGGGACTCCGGTCTCTGCATTGCTTTGCTTCTAACCGGTGCCCTCCGGTGAGAGGGTTCCAGTCGGGACTACGGTTTTTATTTCCCCAGAGCCAAGAGGGGTCCTCGGTCACTCATCAAAGGTGACCCGCCTCAGCGACCTGCCTTCTCCTGCGCAAGGCTGTCCTCAAAGTCCTACCTATCATACGCCGCCCACTCCCTAGCATCCCGATCTTTAGTTTTGAGGATGTTTGTTGCTAAATTCATGACTGACTCCCACTGTCTCCTTCCATTAAGTATAATCTCACAAGTTAATTCAGGGGTGAGCCAACTCAACCCCAGACTTTAAGGTAACGGTCCCACCTATTACACAGATAGAAGATAGTATGTTCAGGTGTGTCCTGCACTCAGGGATTCTCAGTGTTAATATAATATTAAAGCGATGGAGGTAGGCCTCAAAATCCTCATGTCCAGTCAAAAGCTGGGAAAGGTAGAAGCTCACCTCGCCAAAGCTTATCTTCACCCAGTCATGTACCCGTGGAATTATTCGCCTCTTCCATTCTCCCGTTGCGGAGGCACTCTACTCGTCTTGCCACTCATCAAGTAAGATACGTTTAGCCTCAGTCTTAGGCATCCCATTATATAAACGTGATAGCATCTGAGCCCTCAGTTTCACTGCAGGAATACCTGTAATTACTTCAATTGCGTTCTTAGACGCTGTTCTATAGCAGGCTGCTACATTAATCGCCACACGCCTCTGTATCGCCGGTATCTTTTTTTGTTTCGGTCTGTTGTTTTTAATAAAAGGTAAATTTCATAAACTTTTGTACATTATACTAATTACTTCGATTTTATCATAAATTCCTTTTAAATTTTGTTGGAAAATTTTAATTTGTTTACCGCAATTAACGAAGTTGTCAAACCCAAAAAAGGTTTTTTCAAACCCAAAACACAAAGTTTTTTTGTCAATTTTTTTAATTTTTTAAAATTACTATGAACAACAGTTCTGAGACCTCATTTATTCAATTTTTTAAATCAAAAACTATATGAAATGATTAAATCTACGTCTTAATTTAAATTGTAAGAATTTTAGTACATATGTTTATTGTATCCTTGAATAAGAAAACTATAACTAGAAAAGTGTTTTGGGTTCCATGCTTATATAAATTTTTTCTGTTTTTTTTTTGTTATTTGTAGAACATGTCCTCTTTATAATCTCTTTTTCTTCGACACACATACACACACTTTATTTTAAAATTTATTGGAAAGAATATACCTAGATAGTAATTTAGTACTTAAGTTTAAGATTATGCCGGCTGTATAACAATAATTTCTCTCGTTGTGGTTTTTATAAAAAAATAAGCGGTGTTATCGGGGGATGTATATAATCGCTTAGTCTATGTTGTGAACTGTTAGTTGATCGTACTGTGTGAGAAATGATATGTCGATGAAGGTGTTGTATAACAAGCGCCGTTTAGATACATACGTAGGTCTGGAAGTCCCAGAAGAGAGCGAGCTATGGGCTATGCTGTGCTATGCTGCGGGCCGTGTAAGTGCAGCAGACAAAGAACGTTGACAAGACCAGCTGGCCGGAAGAGAAGCGAGTGAGACGGAATGATAGCGGGGTAAAAACAACTGCCATCGTGTGTCTATGTAACGTTCAGATGTTTGTTTCAAGCATCATATGGTGCCAGAGCAGGCCCGTATTTTATACCTAGTCAGTAGAATTATTATATAATTTTTAATACAGTTGCTACACAAAGACGCGCTCCCTCTCGGTTTTGTTATTTAAGTAAAGATAATACATTTTTCATATTTCCCTTTTAATCTTTGAAAGTTTACTGCAATTTATATAAAATAAAACTCAAGTAAAATCGTTCGGTTGTACCAAATCAGCCTTGTTGACAATTTCAGTTAGTTAAACCTGTTCAGTTCTGTAGATAATAAAATTGTCCAGAATTTGTTGTCTGGATATATTTGGGGAAACTGTGTGAAAATCTTGATCAGACTAGTATCATAAAATATATAATTTTAAAATTAAAAATATCTAATTAAATTTAAAAAAAGATTGACAACAAACTTGTTAATCTTTCCCTGGCATTTCTTGTATAGTGAAAAAATGATACATAATAAAAAACAAATTAAAAATCCAAAAATCTATATTTTTAAATTTTGATGGGCATTCCACCGCCATTGTTCCCAAAGTATTTATTTTGGGCCACATGGATTGTTAATAAGCTTAGGAAGACATTAAAAAAAAATGGTAAATAAATAGATAAGGTTTTTCGATTTTTTTGGAGATCGGGTGAATTTTGAGGCAAGTATATATTTTTTAAATGGTAAGATAAGCGTGTACGCAAAGAAACTCTCTGACCCAATCCTTTGAACTATTAACCCCAGACTTTCACCAAGAAATTGATCCCCCCATATTAATCAGTTTCTGAATCGGAGATATTCAAGATCGGTTTATCCAGTCAAACGTTATTAAGTTTTAAACATGCCAACATAATTGGATACATTTTATACTTACGTACAAACATTTCCCCCCATTTTTTTGTGATCCCTTGGTCATGAAAAGTCTAGAAATGCAAAACCCTTTCCAAATTTTTTGACTGATTACCTTCTTACCGCATAATTTTATCTTTTCCTTTTTACAGCATAACTCTAAAGCAGTTGTCTAAAAAATGGGGTACGTGTACCCTAGGGGGTATGCAAATTAAATACTTGGGTACGCCAAAGAAATAGAATAAATAATTTTAATTTTTGGCAATACCCACGCACGCATAAATACATACATACATAAATATATATTTCATATGAGGTACAACCTATAATTATCTTCGTCTTTAGGGGGGAATGTGATCAAAAAGTTTGATGATCGCTACTGTAGAACTATGCTTTTTCTATTTCGTGTTTAGCTAACGTTAAGATATTACATATGAGGATGATGTGTAGGAGTGTGTGTAAATGTAGTCTTTTATAGTCTCAGTTCGACCATTCCTGAGATGTGTAGTTAATTGAAACCCAACCACCAAAGAACACTGGTATCCACGAACTAGTATTCAAATCCGTATAAAAATGTACAGCTATGCTACCAGGAAAGTAAAATCCCTTTATCGTTAAGTTAAATGCTTGAAGTAAATGTTAAAAATAATTCACATTTTATAAGGTGTTAATAAAACTTATTTAGGTCATATTGATTATTGAAAGTTGTACGGGATGCAATAAATTCAGATTGCTTAAACAGAGTGATTAAGTCCTGTTACCCAATTGTAAATGTAATTTAAGAAAGGGACATTTAGGTGGAATAAAAAAATATATTTGTTACTTACAAAAGAGATTTAATAAAAAGCTATTACTTACATAATTGTTAAAGAATATGCTGAAAATGCCCACCCCTTGCGGTTATACACGCACGGACTCTTTTCAGCATATTAGCAGAAACCATTTTAAGAGTTGCATTGGAAATATTCGTGATTAAGTCTGTAATATTGACTTTTAAGTTCATCAATAATGTGAGGATTGTTTTTGAAGGCCTCGGACTTAATATAGCCCCACAAAAAGTAGTCAGGAGATGTGAGGTCTGGGGACCTTGGAGACCAATAAGCCGTTGCTTATTATTCGATCATCAAAGAACTCTTGCAGAAAATCCACGGTTTCTCGAGACGTGTGGCATGTAGCGCCGTCTTGCTGAAACCAGCAATACCGTTCTTGAGGTTCCAAGAGGGACTCAAATTGGCGCTCAATATTCCTGTATACTTCACCATTTACTGTCTATTCGAATAATGTGGGTCCGACTATACGATGACGAGATATCGCACCCAGACACCAATTTTTTCATGATGCAAAGATTTGTATTGTAAAGCGTTAGGATTTTCAACCGCCCAAATTCGACAGTTTTGACTGTTCACATAACCGTCGAGATGGAACCAAGCTTCATCGCTAAAGAACACTGTGTTTAAAAATTCGATTCCCGTTATCATTTACGAGAGACCTAAACAAACGGCAATATTGCAATCGCTTGTTTAAATCTCGAGGCTGATGCTCTTGGACTAATCGTACGCGATACGGATACAATTTTAAATTTTTAGCAGCTTTCTGAACCCTCGAATATGACAAACCGACTTGCGTTGAAAGTTTTCGTAAACTTTTCCGTGGAGAATTGAGCAATCTTGTTTTCACATTCTCTAAAACGTCATCTGTCAAGCGAATTAGTTGAGCACTACGTTTTCTGTTGCAAGCACTACCACCTGTCTCTACCTCCTGTGTCGATATCGGTTTGCTATCCTAGAAATTGACATTTTTTCTTGCGGAGGAACACCAAAAAATTTAATTTGAAATGATTCTTTTACACTCGCGTACGATTTCGTAGCAAAATATTGTTCAAGAATGAAAACTCGTTGTTCTATGGTAAAAGACATTCTGTTCGTAACACGACCGGAAACTGCACAGACGTTTACACAGCTCAAGAGAATCAGCTCACACTGCCGTATCTATACCGGTTGAGTAGCGCTACCAAAACAAAATTTCCCTTTCTTAGAAAAAAAATTACCAGACATTTACAATTGGGTAACAAAACTAAAAAATCACTGTAATTATTATATAAAAATTCACTGACATCTAATATTGTGTTTATAAAAGAAAATCTTTTGACGAGGTGTTTTCGTTTTCTTGTGATTTGAAGTACTGTTTTAACAATTCTGTTATTTTGTTTAGGTCGATATTGTTAATTTTTTTTTTTACGATATAGGGTGATTTTTTAATTTAGCAAGGTTACATACATAAATATTAAAAGTCAGTTAATGTTTTTAAATTTATAAACATCTAATTTATGGGCACCAAACAATCAACTAACAACCCGAATTTATTTCTTTAAAAACTTAAGATTTGTTAGTTTGTTGTTAATAGCCTCGCTAAATAACAGATTTTGTTATACTATTCTTTGTTCTTGAGTTCTTTATAATAATACTAATAGTAATTAATAAAATAAATAGATAAATTCCGAGAATATGACATTAGTCAGAATTTTATCATGGACTTCCTTTGTAAAAAAAAATAAAAATATTTTATATGACCATTGCAATTAATGTTATGCTATATAATCTATGTAATATTATATAACGTTCTACGACCGGTGATAAAATTGTGATATATGAAGTCCTCTAGATGACGGTTACATTTTTATGTCAAAATATACAGTGTCTGAATGAGAATAAAGTTTGCATACATACCGACCGGCCTTTCTAAATTAGCCGGTCTTTAGATCAAAGAATTCATCGTTTTATGATGTCATCCTTGCATATGTGACCTTGACATATGATTCAAAGTATGGATCTTATGTAGGTCTCTTGATTTTTACATGAAGTTGACCAGAATCTGTAAATAGCCGATATTTTATTATTGCCTTATTGGTCAGTGGCCGTTTCGATTTGTTTTTAGAATTTTCCATTAATTTTTTCATAGAAAATATTTTAGAAAAAAGTGATCAAGTACCGAGGGCAGAATGTAAGCGAGAACATTAAAGCGAGTTGTAAATTTGCGAGTAAAGATAATGTAAAATAATACTTTTCGCTTTGTGTTAAATTTTGAGGTATGAGATCCACGATGTGATGAGCTTCCACGGTCTTCTCCCACTTAATCTATTGTAACCAAAATTAATAAATTTATTGAAATTAACTAAATACATATTCGAATCGACACTAACATAATGGAACAACAATCTCATTACTGTAACCGTTTGACTGAGTTCTTGAAGACAAAAAAATACGATTGTTTTGTCTCGCCCCTTTATATATGGTTTGAAAAAATTAAAAGGTACCTTATCTACCTGAGGGATTTTAAATTACGTGAAAAAATTACACCGACCCTTAAATAAAATTTTGAGGCATAGGAACTATTAAACCCGGATTTACTTGTCGACGAATTCAGACTGAAGTTAAACGATAGCAATATCTCATACAGAAATCACGACCGGGTTGGTCTAGTGGTGAACGTGTCATCGCAAATCAGCCGATGTCGAAGTCGAGAGTTGTAAGGTTGAAATTCTTGAAAAGATAGTTGTTTACTTTTGTACGGATTTGAATACTAGATCGTAGTTACCGGTGTTCTTTGGTGGTTGGGTTTCAATTAACTACACACTTCAGAAATGGTCGACCTGGGACTGTACGAAACTACATTTCATTTTATATTTGTACGTATCATCCTTTAAAGTTAATACATTAACGCTGGTTCCGCAGGATAAAACAAAAAGAAAGAGATTGAATGTGCGAGCGTGGTAGAAGGAGGTTTCAAATTTCATTTAAATCTGGTCCATGCAGCCTGGAGATATCACACTAAGAAATACGTATATATATATAATTTCGACATTTTTCAATGCCAAAATTGTGATTTTAGTTTGAGCAGATCTTGAAACGTAAAGATTGCAAAAATCCTGACGTACAAAACTTAAGCTGATTAGCATTACTTACGTTAAATAAAATATTGTTCAGTTATTGACTATTTTTTTGAAAATTTCTTTAGATAAAAAAATTATAAGTGCAGTAGTGCCGTTTGCTCTATTATCCTTGTATACACAACTCTGTCGTAATCGTAGGCCAGCCACTTTGCATAATATTTGTAAGTTATATACTCTTATATGGAGTATAGTGTTAAGATGATATAGGTACAGTAATATATATTAAATGTATTCTTTATAAATTAGATAAAATGTGAAATTGAAACTATTAAAAAGAAAAGTATTTTCCAGCGTAACTTAATTTCTGTCACTGTTATCGAGATATATATTTATCGCTTACTTTTTTAAAAATATTTGCTAGATTATTAACGTTATCAAGAAACTTAAAATGTGTCGCCCATCGTTAGATATAAAATCCAGGCGATTATAAAACAACAAATGATTTTGATGAACCGGAAGGGTCAAGGATCTGTACAACTATTTATACGAAAATTATTCGATCGATGCGACATCGAATCTGCAATTTTAATGTTGTGTCCACGCGTTTAATAATACTTTGCGATCCGTTCGCTTATGTTGTTACGGGCGAGATGGTATGACTTAGGCATTAGGCTAGGTCAAGTCTACATTCCCTTTCTGTTAGCCGGGCCGGTCTGGTCCGCCGAGCCTTGTAGTGGCCGGGGCAGCAGGACATGTCCGATGACAGTGGGAAGGGGTAGGGAGGAAATCCGCGGCTTCCACGCCTCAAGCGTGCCGGCCATTGAACTAGTACGTCAAGGACGTCGTGTGGAGGAGAGCTATCTTTGTCTCACAAGAATGCGCACACCGCATACATTCACGGGCAGAGCCGCAGCCGCGATCTTAAGTTCTCCGAGTCGTCGAGCCGAAGAGGGCGACCGACCTATCTTATGACCTTCCTTCCAATTAAAACTCAAAACTAGAACCATCGCATCACCTTCGGTGATACTTCATACCTACCTACCTACCTCCGATACCTGTACATTCCCACACACTTGCGCGCGTGTGCACACAAATATACTCGTTCCCTTTGTGTTAGTCGGTTCTTTGTCTTCAGTTATTAGTAAAATGATTGCGTCATCGATTTTATGGGTTTTTATCGGCGCTACATAAGTTGTCTTGAAGTTACACGCACACGCGCGCGCGACCTTTTTTACATGAGGCGATTGCCTTTAATTCTACCTGTTTTCCTCCTTACTGCAGTGTTTCTTTGTCCCTTGTTAAGAGATGTATATGAATCAAATAGGTACAAATGAAGCGTGAAACCTAAACTGCGTTGATTTTTCCATTTTTATCCAAATTTTATTATCTATTTAGCTAAATATTTTTTTACGTAATTTTAAATTAAAAAAAAATCGTATAAAAGGCTTGAATTTTCTGTCTTTTATTTTTTGTCGTTCATTTTTTAATTGCAAATTTAAATAAACGTTCCTTTATATCAGTATATAGTTGTATATAACTCTCAACAACAGTTGTGTGTATGTCTCTGTATATATGTAGAGTATGATAGGAGGAAGTGATTCGTGGGAGGAACTGCGGATGTATTGTAACAGCCTGCTGCTGTACGACAGTCATCCTCCTCATGTTAGGGGAGCTAAAAGCCTAACATTACAATTGTGAGGTTGCAGACACACAAAAGGAAGAGTGTGTGTATGCGAGTGTGAGAGATTTTAGGAGGGGTGAGAACCGAGAGGAGATATATATATATATATATATACTACGTTATAATTAGCGTCTGATAATTTTTTACGGGCTTATTTTTTGTTTCTGAATTTGTGCCCGTGTGTGTGGTGTGTGCGTGCGCGCGCACACAAAAAATTGAGAATACATTTATTGTTATTGGAAAATAACATTATTAGACCACTTATGCACAATTTGTTTCGATGACCGTCTGCCAAATTCCGAAAACCATAACCCCGTCGTTATAGAATCTGGTAAAAAATTGTGACAGTTTTCACAGGCCTTTCTTGAAATTAACTTAACACCATTCAGGGAGTTCTACAGATTAACAAATAATCCGATTGTGCCAGGTCCAGGTTATACGGTAGATGCATTAAAACCTTCCAGTTAACTTTCTCGTTTTCAGACGGATCCTTAAAGAATGGATGCTGTATAGCGTTATCAGCGTGATATACGATACTTTTTCTGTAACCAGTTCATGTCGTTTCTTTTGAATTGCTAGCTGCAGTCGCGCTAATTGTTGTCCACAGTAAAGGTCTGAGTTATTCTGCCTGGCGGTAGCAGCTCGTGATGCCCTTCCGATCTCACCAAACGCACAGCATAACCTTCCTGCTGGGTATTACTGTGGCACGCCTTACCACACGTGGAGCTTCTTCTCGCGTTGACAACGATCTTTTCGCACTTTCATTGTACGTTATTCATTTATCACTCGTGATCAACCGCCTTAGAAATTGTTCGATTTCGTTACGAGTTTCAGTAGAGATTGGCAGATAAAAATTAAGAGTAAATTTTATGAGCTAGATCATACGGCGCCCAAACGTCGAGCTTTTTTTTGGAGCCAGCTTTCTCCAAATGGTTTTGCTGTTTTTTGATGGATGCTTTGATCACTGTCGATGTCATGATTGCTTACATGACGGTCTTTCTAGATTTTTGGCAGAATCGCTAACGCTATCTATTGCGTAAAAAGCGCTCTGTAGTTTTTAGACTACCTATTATATAGTATTTATATTTGTGATCTTAAAAATGAGTTAGGTTGTGACAAACTGTTTGATCGGACAGCCGTATTTACTTAATTCCGTTTGTCTTTTGTGTTATATAAAAAAAGGTTTTAAAGTATTTCATTGGTCATACACGTTTAATGAATTTACGGTTACCGGTAAAAATATTAGATTGTCTTGGGATGAAATTGATTTCGTTTGTAAAAAACACAAATCGGTACTATTTTGCCCTGAAGAGCCCTAATAAAACGCAAAGCTTGTCATAATTATTTAATATTTATTATGCCTGTTATATTTAGATGTATAATTACATCTAAAATATAATTTCACGGTAAGGGACTCCCTAAACAAATCATAAGAGTGTCCAAGATATATAAAGGGCTTCCAGATATTGATTGGCATCTGTTCGTGTGAATTATAAACAGATATTTAGAAAATTAATAATGTTAAAATCATCTGTTTTGTGTAAACGGGATTGTTCATATATAACTCAAACATCAATTTCTCGGTTTGTGAGAAAATTACTTTTATTATTATAATTAATAAATATATTATAAATTAAATAAATTATAACAAATTATAATTATACTAGTTTATAATTTAAATATATATATATATATATATATATATATATATATATATATAATAAATTATATTTAAATAAATTAAGCTATAAATTATAAATATATTATTAATTGAAATATAAACATTGTTTGTAAATTACCGAACCTTTTAAAAATTTCTCAATCAATTTATTTAAAAGACAATTTAAACGTTTCTTTTGCAGAAGTACTATTATTCTGTTGTTGAATTTTTAAATAATTAATTTAAAAAAAATATGTTTGTTCTCCCGTTTAATGTGTATATATAAGTATGCCTTCAAAATTTTCATTTTGCCTTTGAATTGTTAAATTATTTTGTAGTTATTTTTTAATATTTGGTATCATCAGTATCGGATTATTTCCAGTGTTTGAATAAAATAATTAATATGGCCATTTCCTTTACCATTATTTCTAGTGATTGTATTTCTAATGATTAATAATGAACTCATCAAATTTTTTTATGTTATTGTGAATTTTGTGTTAGGTTTACTGCGGTTTTTATTTTTCAGGGCACCGTTGATCCGTATCTAACCAGTGTTAACGTTGGTACACTTTTCTCTTGAACCAAATAGGGTATATACCTAATTTTTTATTTTTTTTAAAGGTCGATATGTTTTACATATTTTGAATTTACAACTTCACATTTAGTGTAGAAATAAAATTTTGGTAATTAAAAAATAATTTTTTTCCTCAAAAATATTTAAAACTACATTCAGTTGAAAGAGCAAAGCGAGTTAAACATCCTCAAAAAATTTCAAGTTTCTCTCTTTTATAGTACCTCTAAGAAAAGCGTACCTAATTATAAAAAAACAAGTTTCGTAAAACTGCATCTAAAGATTTTATAAACAGAAAACATACTTTTAGTTACTGTCCACCGCTATAAAATGGTGTTTCCTGGTTTTCCTGCTGTTCGTAATTATCCTCTTAATTTTCTTCTCCTGAGATTCCTTTTCTGCCTAATCTCTAGATTGTTAGATTCTATAGATGTTAGACGTCTCGTCTCGCTCACTATATCTCACTCGCTCCTCAGCTAGTTTTTCATTTCATAAAGTGTGTATTTGCCTGGATCTAACTTCATTTCTTCTAAAGCCAAAAACTTTTGCTATATTGCAGTCATTAAACTTGCAAATAGCATCGTATATTCCAAAATGAAGAGCTTTAGTACCAACAAAAGTTCTTTTTGGTATTTTCGACCAAATCGTATTGTTCAAGTATTCATTGACATTTTTGCCAGATAAATAATTTTAGCAATAAACTATTAGATAAAATTCTTGAAAATTGGCTTAATTTCATCCATGATTATTTTATTCAAATGAAAGTGCTGATTATGGTCGTAAGGTATTTTACTTCTTTCAGCATTCACGTACTTCGTTACTTCCCTCCACGTAGAAATAGTAGTATTTACCAAAGAGAAAACAGGAGAAATGTTTTGGGTTGTTTTGGAGTCGTGTAATTGAAACAACCTTTTCGTTTTTACTTCCTTGTACGAAGTATAGGAAGTATTCTGATCGCGAAAAATTTCGGTTTCCAGATTTCAACGGAAATGGCTATTCCTGAATCCATTTTGACTAGTTTCGGCCGTGACGTATGTACTTACGTATAACAAAAACACGCATAACTCAAAAACGATTAGTCGTAGGATGTTGAAGTTTTGGATTTATGGGTGTTGTAACATCTAGTTGTAATCCTCCCCTTTTGATTGCAATCGGCTAATCCAAAAGTGTTAAAAAAAAAACCCAAAATACAAAAAACATTTTTTGGAGTTTTTCTTACGTGCAGTAATAAGCCCTCATTGAGAGCTTTTCAACTATATGTAATAAGTGGTAACTATTTTAATTCATCCCGGAGTTGAACAGCCAAATTAAATTTTAATTAATAAAATATTTGGATCTTAGAAGGGGACGGCACATCGGATCAAATCGGACTTAATCTCCTTTTTTTAGCATTTTATTTTAATTTAAATATATTGATTTATTAATAATGATGATTAACCTCTCATTGTAAACAAATTTTTACGATGAATAATTCAATGGCAAAAAAATGAAAGTTTTTTAATGAAATAAAATTTTATAACTTTATTTTTTTAAAAAAAGTTTGTATTTAATTTGATAGGCTAGGCATACGAGGAAGTCATGGTTATCCACATCAGATTTTTTAAAACGAAGATTCAGTCTAGACATATTAGCAAGTACAACTATTTACACTATAAAGAACGATAACAATATCAATCCCCTTTGATAATAAATAATATCTATAACAAAACACTTTTAAGAAAACAAACAAGTAAGATTGCAACAACGGAATATTCTACTAAACTCAATAAGGTTATGTTATAAACTAGCGAAAAGTAAAGTTACTAACTTGAAAAACAAATACGGTAAGTAAAACATAAAAATAATAAAGGGAAAAATAATAAAATAAACGAAAACAGCTGAACGTCGACATATTGTGATAAAATTAAAAATATGTGTTGACAAAAAAAATCATAACTTTTTATATACAACAGATAAGTGAACACAAATATAAACAACACAAATCAGCTGATTTGAAAGTTGAGAGTTCCAGCGTTCCAAGTCCTAGTAAATGCATATACAACTTTTATGTGAACTTCAATACTATTCAAGTCACATTCAAGTCGTGGATACTTGGTGTTCTTTGATGGTTGGGTTTCAATTAACCACATATCCATCTCGCGAATGGTCGAACTGAGACTGTACAAGACCACATTTCATTTACACTCATACATGTCATCCTCATTCATCCTTTGAACGGTAATTCCCGGAGGCTAAACATGAAAAAGAAAGAAAAAAGATGATTCAATTTGCATTGGAAAGAGGACATTTTAAACTACATTTTAGAATAAAAAACTAAAAATCCCAAATTTTTTCAATTTTTCGATCCATGGTACACGCATTCTCTGACAGATGGATTTTAATAATAATAGAGCAGTTAGGAAATCTTAACTTTTTTTGTGTGAATATATATATATATATAAATATAAAATTTACTATTATGTTCCTGTTCCGATCAGAATAATTTATTTAAAATTTTAAATGGGATACCGCTATTCTAATTGTTAGGGATTTTTTAAATAAACGTCAAACGTGGTTCTGTTTTTTTTTGACATGTGTTTGTAATGTACTAGCTAGGTAAGAAACGTGTGTAATTTGTTGTATTTATATAACATACTCTTATATTTTTTTTAATTCACCGTGTCTGCTTAGTTATTACTGGGTTAGGTTATGTCGAGTTAAAGTACTTTCTATCACGTGCAGTAATGAGAGAGAGAGAGAGAGAGAGAGAGAGAGAGCGCTAGCGATCGACGGAGAGGTAGTGTCAGAATGTCTGAAAGAAAGAGCATTTTTCCTACTTAAGTGTGATAACACACCACCACTACTAGGCCATTGCAGCCCTCACAGCAGGTTTTCTTTTAACGCGTCGTATTTTTACTACTAAAAATAGATATTATATCCACGTGTCTGTTATAGTCATGTGTTAGAATATTTTCCAATTTTTTTCTGTTTAGTTTTACATCATATTTATATGTTGCACTTTTATATTTAATTCTTTTTAAAATTGATCTAAAAATATATATATATATATATATATATATATATATATATATATATATATATATATATTAAACGTTATAAAATTTAAAGAATCGTAACACGGCGCAGTTTAGTACAGTTTACGTGGCGTTATGTATTTATGTTGCTTTCAGATTTAAGTTTATTTTAAAAGAGAAATACTGTGCGTGCGTGTATTTGTTGATAATGTTACGGCATGAAATCAGTTTTTACGATTTGTTCAAGGATGTTTGTTAATGAATGCATAAAGATAGATTACAGATTTTATTATTTAAAACTGAACAGTTTGTTGACAACGCATTACTTAAGTACCTATAAGTAGTTAAAGCAAATTCCCGGTTTCGATATCGATGTATACTTAATTGTGTAAATGTATTCTTTGTTAATTTTTAAAATAATTTTGTTATTAACATTTTTAACTGTTCAGTTATGTTTTATATGAAATTAAAAAAAAAAAAAAAAAAATACTGTTCCGGGTTTTAATTACAATTTAATTAGTTTGTTTTATTGTTTTGATTGATATTCATTATTTTTTAATTTTATAGCCAAGTTTACATATTATTCTTATTAACAAAAGTTCAAATTCTTTTTGCCTTTTTATTATTTTATAAATTTTATTTACGTATTTCTTCATTTACCCGTTATTGTATTATTCTGTATGTTATACAAAGAGCCATTTAACTTTGTTAACGATGTCGTTTTATTCTATTACTAACAAAAAAAAAAAAAGATAAGTTTTAATTACCTAATTAGAATCGCCAGTCAGTTTTACATAAAATCTGTAAAATAAGACGGAAGTTTTGTTTCACTTTTTATTTTTATTGGTGTGAAAAAAAATAATGGGCTAATAGCAGTGAGTTGGTGCCTGTAATCTCAAGAAAAAAAAAAACAGTTTTAAAGAAATATCGGAAAGCTAAAATTTAGAGCTACAAAAAAAATTCTCAACGACGGTATAAATTTGATATAACATTTTCAACTAACCCTTATTTTTTAACTCTATTGTATACAAATTAATTATTTTTAAATTGCCCAAACATTTTTCCCAGTTCATTAAGAATTCGACTATTACAATTTCAAATCGAATTTAATAAGGAACAAATAGTTTTTCGTAATGTATTATTCTACTTTTTCCCCCTTTCCTGATGTATACGTTGTAATCTGTTCCATCTAGTGAACAATATGCCCCTCTCCCATGGCCCAATGAGATGAGGATGATAAGTATGACATGTAATAAATCAGGTGTAATTTGTACAAAGATAGGGTGGACCATTCCTACCTGGTTGGTCTAGTGGTGAACGCGTCTTCCCAAATCAGCTGATTTGGAAGTCGAGAGTTCCACCGTTCAAGTTCTAGTAAAGGCAATTAACTTTTATACGGATCTGAATACTAGATCGTGGATACCGGTGTTCTTTGGTGGTTGGGTTTTAATTAACCACACATCTCAGGAATGGTCGAACTGAGAATGTACATGACTACACCTCATTTACACTCGCTCATATCATCCTCAAGTAATACCAGAACGGGTAATTCTCGGAGGCTAAACAGATAAAGAAAAAAGAAAAGAAGGTGGACCATTCCTGAGACTAGTTAATTGAACCATAACCATCGAACTACATGGGTCTATTATCCAAAACCAAATAAATACAACTAATTTATACTAGCATTTGAATTTAAGATCCTTAGACTTCGAAAAATCACTAGATCGTCCTCATGGGCGATCTAGATGATAATTGGCTAAAAAAAAGTTATGTGACTCAGTTTGGACGAATTGAACGTAAGATGGTGGAGATGAAAACAGACACATAATTACAGAATCAATTTTCTGACATAACTCGACTATTTGTTAACCGATTTAAAAAAATAAAAAGTCACGTTATTCAAAATAAAAGGCTTAATTTGAGCAAATAACATAAATTTTGATAAAACTAATATTTATGAAGATATTACACATTAAAAAATAAACGTCACCATTTTTTTTATTTGCGAAGTTATTTAAGTCCCGATTTTTTTCTAATTTTAAAAATTCATTACAAAGACGCTTACCAAATATTAATGCGATCGTCTATCCGAACTTGAGATATAAATCTTCATAAAAATAACAATTGCGTACAGAGTGGGATAACGAAGGAGAAATTGTCATTTTTCGTAAGAATATTTTTTTAGTTTTACAAGTAGAATCCCAAAAAGTATAGCCAGCCCACCATTTTAGAAACTATCTGTATAAATCACGGTTTGAGTGGTAGCAGATTTGATGATACTTCAAGATAAAGTATAGGAACTGGCCCAGGATTTAGATGGATAAAGGGTAATCGTTGTAAAACTAAAACCTTGATAAAAATAGCATCATTAAAATGATACATAATTAATAAAAAAAAAGAAGAAAAAACTGGATGTAGTTACATATAAAAAATATCCCTTCCGGCAAGCCCGAAGGCGGAGGTCACCGGTGATAAGTTGGGGATAAAAAATATTTTCACCTTAGTTAACAAAAACTTCAAATTTACTCGGTACAACGGTTGCATGTGAAAAAAAGTGTCAAGTGTTTAGCATACGACAAGCCCCATCTTACAATTCCAGGAACATTTTTGTCATCCCCTGCCATAAGGGTTGGTCATATTTCAACCCCGTAAGGGTTGAAATCGTTTCAAAGTTTTTAGGTAATATTTAGAGAACTACAGATCACTTTAAACGGATTCGAGCCTGTCTCTACTGATGGAGCTGTAATTTTTTTGTCCTTGAAATCCCGTTTTTCCACCGTTTGGCTCTTTCCCAAAGAATAGTAGGAATCTAAACCTTTCCTGATCAATAGCCATTAAACTGGCTTTGTACGGCGTTTCAAAACGCTGTTACAAAATCATTTTATATGGTATCTAAGTTGGTTATTTTGTGTTATATTCACCAAGGAATCAGTTTTATTACACAATTTGAACGAGGTCTATACGATGTAAAATGTTTTATTTAGACTAAAAAGAATATGACCATTTTTTCTCAGAAGTTTGTGTGTGTGTGTGTGTACGCGTGCGCGCTCGTCTTGCATCAGAAAAAAGCTGCATGATGGGAAAGTCCTACAACTGTTTCAGATTTTATGTTTGTTTACGATTGAAAATTTTTTCAAAGATTTTAATTTTAAAATCTATAATAAAATTTAATATTAATAAAAGTTTCTCTATAGAATTCTCATTATCGGAAAAACAATTATATTGTATATGGACATTTTATATCTGCTTAACCGTAGTGCGTGTTAGGTTTTTATTTAGTTCAATAAAGGAGGGGTAGGATCGCTGTTTAAAAAGGTATTTTCAGTATTTGTTCACTGCATTTCATTACTTTGACCTAACTCGTGCTTACGTAGTAGACCATAAATATGTGTGTGCCCCTTCATTTATTTCATATTTTGTGTATAAAGTATTAATGGGACTATAAAACAAAAACAATTGTACTGTATAACGGGAATCGAACTCGGTTTCTAGTTTTTATCTTCTAATACAGTTTACGCGGTTTCGATGTTATATTATAATCGATGTTCTTTGTAAAGTTGTACGTAACGTAACATTAACTTTCTGTTTAGTTTCTTTGTTTTATAACAACGCGGTGGTTATAAATAGTTTTATTTTTCATTACTCCCGACTATTTATTAGCTGTTATTTTTTTAACAATTTTATTATAATGCTGGCTATATTTATTCGCTTTTTCTTCTCTTTTATATTAATTATACCTGCTTCTAATTATTATTGTCTGCTTTGATATGTGGCACGATTGAGTAGCAGCAGCGGCAGTAGTGCTTCGACCGCATGGCCTCGCAGGACATGACGTAACCATGCTTCCCGCCAAATCAAACGTTGCCCTCTGTTCTTTCCACCCGTCTTCTGTTTTAAGTAGCGAACTGGCCTTGATTTTAAGTTCTCTATTCATGTAAATTCTCTCTTTCTTTTTTGTTTTATTTTGTTCTTGCTTTCGTTATTTCCGTTGATAATATTACTCGCCCCCGCTTATAAGTTCTCATGGTTTTTGTTTTTTAAAATGTATAACAAATAATTGCGGTAACAAATTAATTATTCTGTGAAAAATATTTTTGTGTAAATTTGTTGAAGCCGCATATTTAAATGCAAAATTTTGCTGATTAAATTATCTCTTATGATTTAAATATGGATTTTATTTTGCATATACACTTAATTAAAAATAAAAAGTCTATATATATATATATAAAGCATTTAGCGTTTGCTCTAGGGGATTGTATATTTCGACTTTTCGAAGAAAGGTACGGTATTATTTTCGGTCGAATGGTGGGAATGGGTAGTAAAATTAATCTTCTTTAGGTTTTTGAGGTATGAGTAGGAGAACGAAAATACCATTCACTTGAATTGTGGTTTCCATGTAGATTTATTTATAGGGGTATGTATAAATTATGTGGCTCGAAAATCTACAAAACTGCTAGATAAATTTAATTGAAATTAGATATGCTATACTAGTGTATCTGAAAGTTGTGCATTTGAAAATTTGATGATCAGTCGAATTCGTTCTTGAGAATTGCGGTCAATTTAACGTCAAAGGAACGCTGAAACAAAACAAAATAACGAAAAAGTCTGTCTTTTTGCGTAGAAGTGCGTAAGATTTTTACTTCGTTGTACGAAGTATATTGTTACCTCGAAAAATTTCGTTTTTCAGATTTGAACGAAAATATCCATTTAGGCCATCCTTGAAACCATTTTCGCTAGTTTCGGCTTGACTTGTACGGACGTATGTGCGTAGTATCTCGCAAAACTAATACAATTAGCCGTAGGATGTCGAAATTTTGGATTTAGCATTGTTGTAACATCTAGTTATGCACCTCCCCTTTTGATTTTAATCTGCTGAACCAAAAGTGTCCTAAAAGCCGAAAATCCCCAAAAAATATGATTTTGGACTTTTTCTTAACTGCTGGAATAAGTTCTCATTGGGAGATTTTGAACGATATATCATAAGTGGTACTTATTTTCATTGGTTCCAGAGTTATAGCGAAATAAAATTTTAATTAATGAAATATTTGGATCTTACAAGGAGAAGGCACATCTGTTCGAATCGAACATCTTTTTTTAAATTTAGATTTAGATTTAGATTTATTAATAATTATTAACTTCTGATTGTAAAAACCATTTTTACGTTAAATAAATACACATTTCACAATGATGCATATAGTTTGGCTTTTTTTGCTTGATGTTTTAAGACTGGATTAACAGATTTGGGTGGATATTTGTACGATGATTTTTGAATATGAATGGGGGGGCATTGATTTCATTTTAATTTCGGTCACAATCTGTCAAGGAGACATGGTAATACGGACCTTAGCCGTGATGCTCCCCTATCGCAAACTTTACGAAAGTAGCTATTTTTTCTCTCTTAATTTAATGTCCCTTATTTATAAAAGATACTTTCTTATGATGTTTAATGTTATGTAAATTCCGTATAAGTTGAGGTCAAAGAACTTATTTCTTTTGTTTTTATTTTGGAACTAGTACTTTTTGTACTAATTTGAATTTAACATTTTGTATATTTTTCTGAATACAGGATCATTGATGTCAACCCACCGGTTGGTCTAGTGGTTAACGCGTCTTCCCAAATCAGCTGATTTGGAAGTCGAGAGTTACAGCGTTCAAGTCGTAGTAAAGCCAGTTATTTTTACACGGATTTGAATACTATGATCGTGGATACCGGTGTTCTTTGGTAGTTGGATTTTCAATTAACCACAAATGTCAGGAATGGTTGAACTGGGAATGTACAAGACTACACGTCATTTACACTCATACATATCATCCTCTGAAGAATTATCTAAACGGTAGTTACCGGAGGCTAAACAGCAAAAAAGAGAGGATCATTGATGTCATTTAATTTTGGTTACAATGTGTCAATAGAGTGGGAAAATACGGTGACCGTGGGTCTAGCTTTGACGGGAAAATTATGCGACTCTTGCGTTTTTCATTTTCAACTGGCCGAGAGGGCTGTCAATGAAAAAAAAAATTAAGAAAAAATACTTTAATAAAAAAAAAAATCATTATAATTTAAGTTTATTTAAGAACCAAAAAAAAAAAACCAATTAAATAAGATTTTATATGGCACAGGGATTTCTGGTAATTTTACAAATTTGAAATTTTTCTACCTAATTTTACGACCTTATTTAGAAAAAATATGGTGTTTTATAAAATAGAGAAGTATTACCGTTTATTTTATTTTATTAATAACAGTGAATGAATGCGTAAGGTACGCGCTTTGATGAGATAATAATTCCTATCATCTTTCTATTTAGTAGTTTATGATATGCGAAGCACTACGCAAGACAACTGTTAGTTAAAGAGCTTAGTTTATCAAGGTCATGTAATTCGTTTCATTCATACCGTCGGAAGGTGAAGTGGTGGTCGAGGGGGAGGCAGCGCGATATGTTGATGGTGGGGGTAATACGTTTTGTTGCCTTCTTTTTTTTTTTAACAATTAGTTGACAAAATTATAATTAATTTTCAATTGTTAAGATTATTTAAAAGTGAAAAATAAACGTCAACTACTTTCCAAATGTATCTTGTTTCTTGTTGTCTATAAAGGCATGACGCGTATAGGATCGTTAAAATTAATTGTCTTGATAGATGCGGTTGATACGTGTTGCGTGTCAACTTGTTTATATATTTTGTCTTCTAAAAAAAAAAAACAAAAAAAGTGTTATATATTATATAATTATATAATTGTATATTTTGTTTTTTCAAAAGAAAACATTTAAAATTTCTTTAATATCGGCATTTGCTTATCAATGCAGTTTACGTTTTGAAGTATTTTACTTATGCGTTTATTCAGTTTATAGAAGGGGTTTAATAGTTGAACCGGCGTTTATTTATTTGGAGGATTGTTAAATGGAGCGAGTACGTTTCTGCAATATTAAACTTTTCAGATTTAAAACTGGTTGCTTACTGGTAAATAAAAAAATTTACATAAATTTTATTTTAAAACATTGAGGAGATAAATAATTTTTGTTATGGAGTTAAACAATTTATATTTAAAGTCTTGCACGTTACATATTTCACTCTGTACACGTAGTTTCAAATTGGTCATTACGTTTAATTTTGAGAACAATTGACTGTCTGATCTTTGAAGTGCGTGCACGCACACTCTGTTAAAAAACCGTTTACCATGAAAAAATAACATTTAGTAAATGGTTTTAAAAGGAAAAAAAAAATTCGGCTTAGCCCAGCCTCCACAGAAGGTGTGAAAGTTAAAATTTTTAAATTTGATGTAAAACTTTAAGGGTAGTAAACCCTTAAATTTTTTTACTCCTCCTTTTCAGTTCTGAGATTTTATAGTTTTCTAATAAATAGTCTTTACTGTATTAAAAATCACGCATAGTTAGTTTTGTCATATGAGCATTTACTAAATTTGAGAACATTCCTGTTAAAAGAAATGATGCCATTATTCAGTAAATTGAGACATTTTTTAACGTTAAAGTTTTGTAAACAAAAATTATAACTGCAATCGAATTTTGTATCCTTTTAAAAATCACTGAAAATACCAACGTTTTCAAATTTATTTTTATTAGTAAAAACTTTAAAACCGAAGCAGTTTATAACAGTTCGATTTCCATTTTATCTATTTTTCAGAAAATGCAATTTTCTTGCTTTATTCGATCACCATAGATAGGTAACTACGCATGCTTATAAAACTTCGCAATACATTCATACATGACAAACATCATAGTTAATTCGTTAGATTCTTAAGTCCTGGTTTATTGAATTATTCATGTCATCAAAATTACTCCTTAATTCAAGTTAGGAGTATTTCAGTATTGGTTCGTCCTACTTTTTGTAATTTTTTTCTTTATTTTCACTTTTAGAACAATGTTCTGAAATTTCTTTCTGTTTCTTCAAGAGACGTCTTGTGTAATTGTGTGTGTGCGCGTGTGTACATATACACACAGAGTAAAATGAAATTAGTTATATCTGTTGCAGTAATATTTTCTTGTAGATAATCACTATGTTTTCTTGTTGTAGATAATGACTTAAGTCGAGATTTAATGTCATTCCCCAATAAACAATTGGTTAATTACTATGAGTAGTTACTGAATATATTTTACATGATTATAGATATTACGATGGACCATTTGTTATAGCATGGGATTTACCTTATTTAAATTTATTGTTACTTGTAAAATATTAGTATATTCTCGAAATACTTGGCACTGAACTTGAATAAATAATAAATTCATTATTCCTTCTTGTAATTATACTTTGCGATAGGAATTTCTCAATATTTCACTCTTTTAGGTGCATTGTTTTTGTATTCATACTAGCTTAGTAAAAGAGATACTCTGAATAGAGCCTAAGTTGTAAAGTATTTTGTTGTATTTTCTTGAATCTGTTGATTATGACATATTTACTATTACTTTAGCTGATTTTATTGCCCAACTACCTTTTTTTTTATATACATACGATATTTTTTCCGGTCTTGATTTTAGGTAGATTTCATAAGAAAGCTACGTATTGCAATGGGTACCATGATTCGACTTTCGGAAAATTTAGACATCTTCGCTTTTCACACCTCCAGACACCAAAACCACCGTCAGTTCAAAAATTTATATACCTATTACATTTTCTTGTGGATACGATAACTGCCGTAATTTTCCGCCAATCACTTTAAAACTTATGCATAAAATATAACGACCCAAAATCTCGGTCGATTTCGTTAATGGGCAAAATCGGATCATTGGGGTGGGTGGAAATGGGAGGACTGTTTCGAAAAAATAATTTCACTAACATTCCTATTAAGTAAAATATTGAATTCGTTTAAAAGTTCCTACTATTCTTTAGATGAGGGCGTAAAACCTATCTAAGTAAAGTTTTTGGATATCATCAACCATTGGGCCCAGGGGATCGAAAAAATGGGGTTCGAAGACAAAATGATCATACTTCTAATAAGCACTGTATCAGACCGCTTTAAAGTGGTCGTTAGTACTCTAAATATTTCCTGAAACTTTTTTGTTAAACAACTTTTGATATGACCAACCCTTACGGCAAGGGATGACCAAAATGTTGGAATTGTAAGAAGATGGGGCTTTTCGTATGGTAAACATGTGAAACGTTTTTCACATGCAACCATTGTATTAAGTAAATTTGAAGTTTTTCTTAAGTTCTAGGTGGAAATCTTTTTTTCCCTCTACTTAGCTTCGGTTAAATCTACTTCCGCCTTCCGGCGTGCCGAAAGGAATTTCTTAAAATGGGGTTTTGGCATTGAAAAAATTCTGGAAGGATTTATGTACAAGTATGTAGGACTTTTCGTATTTTTTATATTTCCAGGCTCGATTTTTCAAAGTTTGGGACCTATAATTTTGACTAGAATTTAATATTATTTGACACTGTGATTCATATATGTAGGATTTTTATGCCTCTTTTTCTAACCACCGTAAAGTGTTACTTCAGAAGATGTTGAAGATAATATTCATGAATGTAAATGAAGTGTAGCCTTGTACAATCTCAGGTCAGTCATTCCTGATGTTATTTGAAACCCAACCACCAAAGAACCACCGGTGTATGTACGACCTAGTATTCAAATCCGTATTAGTCCGAAATGCCTTTACTAGGATTTGAACCTTAGAACTTTCGAATTCGAAATCAGCCGATTTGGAATGACCACTAGACCAAACACCGGTAGATTAGGATATTGATGCTATTTGATTTCGGTCAATGTGAGTATTGACTCCTTCAACGGTTTTTATTCAGAGTTGCGAAACATTTCGCATAATTTAATGCCTCCTAATTTGCTAAGATATTTTCTATGGTATTTATTTGGTCTTTTTTTGGACCAAACGTCGTCGTTTTTGGGCTCAAAATCACATTCTTTTATTAATTCGCTTATTCCGTTACATTAATGTGTCGCTTGAGTTTTGTGTTCAGTGATGTGAGGCCTAGATTTTCTTTTTCTTTTTTTGTTTATAATCCTGAATCACCTTCAGAATTACTTCAGAGGATGAATGTGTGGATATTTATGAGTGAGTGTAGTAAATGAAGTGTAGTTTTGTGCAGTCTAAGGTCGACCATTCCTGAGATGTGTGGTTAATTGAAACCCAACCACCAAACAACACCGGATCCACGATCTAGTATTGAAATCCGTATAAAAGTAACTGTCTTTACCTAGGACTTGAACGCTGGAACTCTCGACTTCGAAATCAGCTGATTTGCGAAGACCCGTTCACCACTAGACCTACCCCCGGTAGGGAGAATAATCCTAGATTTTGCTGTTAGATTCTTTTCAAAATCCGCATATAGTGTTGCGGCAAAAGTTTTTTTTTTTAATAGTTTCTAGATTCAAAATCACATTCTTGTATCAGTTCGATGATTCCATTATGTTTGTATGTTTGGTTACGTTTGCTGAAAATTTTATTCGGGGTTGGCGTGTATAAGCCTAATTTTTTTCGTATTTTTTTTTCTCTTTACCTATCTTTGAATTTATCGCGCAATAACACAATCGTTTGACTCGTAGCGGCCATTCTGCTGGAAGCAATCTTCGCCCCTTCATCCGATGTAGACCAAAAGATCTGTTATGTCATAGTATATTAGCGCTTTCCATTGTTTATAACCGCAGCACTTTCATTGTTTTACAATAAAAATAAGGAGATCACACTATCTAAAAGCAATACCATTCACTTGTTATCACCACTGATACCTCGCTCGCCATTCTTATTTTACTGTTTTTGGAGTCCCGTATTCGAAAGTTTTGTTTATTCATGAATCTATCCATGCGGTTGGAAATCGTACCATATGAATAATTTTGTTTAAACATGGGGGTTACTTGATTTCATTTCCAGTCATTTACCTGTCGACAAACTCGTACCATTGAACATGATGTAGTGGTGGCTGCAATGTATGCGTCATTTATGCTTTGTAATTATCGAAAATTTTTATGTAAATGCGATTTTGGTAACTCTTTGAGATCGTTCATGTTGTGAAACTGTTTGCATTTGTAAAACCTGGGATTTCATGGGCGCTTTCAAATATTACAGCTGTAATATTTTCATGTTTACATAAATAACTACCAGTTTTTTAAATTTAGCACTTTTCTAAATTCTATACTGTCTTGTGTCTCATTACGACAGTAAACTCCGCGAACTTAGCGAGAAATCTTCGAGAAATGTTTATTATATTTCTAATAGGGGTTGTTGGAAAATATATTGTTCCATTTTCCTACTTCGTATTGTTTTTAAATTGTGAGTTATTTTTTATGCAATAGCTTTTAAATAACATTTTTGTGATTGTTTAAAGTGATAATTTCAATGGATAAGTCGTGCACGCGCCCGAACACACACACACACAGATATATATGAAATGTTTTAGTAATTTTATATCTCTGTCAGTGGGAGAAGAATGAAATGTTTTCATCAATTTTATTTTATTCCCGTTGATCACACTTTTAGGCTGTTGTAACGTATGAGGAATGCGTATAGGATTTTCCTGTTGTTGGCGTTGAATTTTTTAAAATTGATTTTCGTTAATAATTATACGCCCAGCTCGCGCAAAATGGCACATTAATGGAATTTTAGGGTTGAAATGTAAATGACTAAAATAAAAATATTATTGTAAAAAAAGGTTCGCTCAGTAACAGGGTTCATGATGAGTCTAATGGATGGAGTCTGTCGTCGGTGGACTGACTAAGCTCGAACGGCAGTGGAAGCGACGTTTGTTTGTTACTATGGTTACAAGAAACTGCTTTGGGTGTGAGTCAACTCAGCCGCACTGCGTACAACTGGAAAGATTGAAGGGGTGAGAAATAAATTGTAGAGGGGGTACAGTAAAACAACCGTTGCAAACTCATACAGTGTTTTATTTTATACTGTACGTAGCATTTTGTAGGTAAAATATACGACCGTCAATTTATTAATTCTGATTATATAGTTGATGCATCCTTATCGTTTAATTTTTACAAATATTGATATTTTTGACGTTTTTATTTACACTTTCACACCGGTTATTTCATATTAAAAAAAAACCCGGTCTTTGTAATACGTGTAATTAACTTTTTTCATTTTTTTTTTAATTACCATAAAAACTTATTTAATACTGTTACGTTAGCCTTATATAAATTTGATAACTACCAATTTTATGAACACGCGCACTCCAAAAGTTAGTACTTTTTAACTTGAACGAAGTTTTTTATATATGCACCTCCCACTCGCACTCACACATTTCGCGGGTTCGCGGCTCGATCAGGATATTGAGAGACTGACAGTTGAACATGTTCGTATAATTAGAATTTATGGTTTAAAAACAAGTAAAACAAGACATTATTGTCAATGGTAATAAAAATAATAGTAAACGACAATAATAAAACAAATAAAAAAATGTGTACTAATAACTACCACAATAATAATTAGAATGATGACAATAACGGCAACAGAAAACAATAATAATCGTAAATGTCAATAACAATCATAAGTGTCAGTAATAGTAATAGATTACATACAAAACAGAATTTAAAGTAATCAAGATTTATTCACAGGTAGATAAATAATAAAAACAAGAATTCAGTCCCATCGACAGAAGACATTGCATGACTGCTAGTTTTAACACTTTTAACCACTAGTCTTGTATTAACAACAGTACAATAGATAGTTCTTCAACTACAAATACCTTTGCCGTTCGCAAATAAAATTAACCCTAATAGTTTATGAATGAAATTTAATTATCTCGTTCACTTACAGTCTTAACAGTAACTCACCGGAACCATTTCTTGTTTTTATGTACTGGAGTAACGTAATCGTAATTGTGGTCGAACCTAAACTAGAAATTCGTTTCTTCACTGACCTAGCATAATACTCTTCTGACTGACATCTCGCGGACTCTCATTTCGCAGACTGACATCATAACGTCTTGCATAGACTTATTTTGCAGTTCTGTCCTCGCGGAACTAACATTTGTTTAGGTGCGTCAGTAGGCAGTATTTCAAAGGACCTTTGTTAAACTGACCTGTTACCTCTACTAAAAGGGTTTCTTTTAGTCCCTATCCGGATTTCTCCCGTTATTATATTTTCTATTATCTTTTTAATTTGTAGGAATCCGTTACTCAGGTCCGTTATACAGGTCTGGTTACAATAAATTATATATATAGTAGTCAGGTATGGAAACCTTAGATAAACTTTTCACTGTACACCCTAGAAAAAAAATATTTAGCAAGTCGCCTTAACCTCGAAACTATCTATTTTTCAGTTTGAGAACATTAAGGATCCCTTATGTCCACTCCCAATGAGGAAGGTTACTAAAAAATTAAGTGGAAATCATTTTAAAGGGAATTAAGGAAAAAATGCTTCTACAACTGTATCAAGTGGCGCCTACAATACACTAGAAAATAACTGTTCCTCCGCCAAAAAAGAGATATAGTATTGTTAAATTCCTTTCTCCCCCCTTTTTTTCAAAAGTAATGTTTTACAGATGAGGTAGTATTTTTAAGAAGTATTGAGGATAACGTGTGAGAAACTAAACCTCAAATTTTAAATGGCTGTCATTTTTGGTAGATTGTCGTAGCAGGATGGTTTTTAAGCGACATTTTTGTTTTTCAAAATAATTTTGAGAGGATATCTCTTACCCATCCTACTCTTTATCATATTTAAGTTTTGAGTTACCCATCCGTGAAGCCCTGTCTGGTGCTTGGGATTTCGTGTCTGATATCGAAAAATAACTTTTTTCGAGGTAGAAGTATTTGGTTAATTTCATTTTTCTTTAACTATTGAAAGATTACTTAATAGATAATATATTATTTTTCATTTCCACTAAGTATGGAATTTAAAAACTGCAATTCCTCTTCCTCATAAAGATATTTGAGTACACATCTTTGCGAAGGGTTCAGTATATTTCAAACGATGATATTACGAGTTTGGTTTTCATATGAGATAAAATGATTTTGAGGTGGTCGGGTGGATGGAAAACTCTCCGTTTTTGGATTTATTATGTTTTATCATCCATACAATTTCTTATCTCCTCTTAATTTGTAACTACAAGGAATTTAATTTTTTTCATATAACAGCATAGAATTCTTATGTGATTGCTTACGTCTCCTTACGTCTGCTTACGTATAAAAATATAGGATTGTCAGATCATCGATCAGCCCGACAAATATGAATCGAGTCGACCGATATTAATAAAAAAAATTAAAAAAGTTATAGTTTGTTTATATTTAATTATAAACAATAACAATTAAAATAACACGAGAAAAATCTATATTGTGCTTGCGGTGGAATTTTTAATAATTACACAAAATAAAAAAAAAATCTTTTCACAATTTAAAATACAATTAAAACGATTTTATTTTTACAGAAAATGTGTTACTCTATCGATAAAATATTAATAAAAAATCTTTGAATCTTCAGCACTTTGTTAAATTTATACATTTTGTGTTTTAATTCTTTCTGAATGGTGAATTTTCTTTTGTAATTAGAAACTTACATTCTCATGTAGATAGCACTATACCTCTAGAACGGAAAGTATTTTAATCGGTCCCGTTTGGGCATATGCGGTTTTCACTGGATCTTGACTTTTTGACACCTAAGAAACCCAGAAAACTGAATGGAAATTTTCCGAATGTTAATGTTCGTATGTACGTGTATGTTTTCTTTGTCCGCCTCTAATTCACCTTATATCTCTAGAACTACTGGACCGATTATGACCAAATTTGCGTAGATTACTTCTATACATGGGCCATTTATGCTATTACATTTTCATTGTAAAAGGCCAAGGGGGAAAGGTTATAGGACCAAGGTCACCTCCAGTATTTCAAGACTTTGTATAATTAAGCTCATATTTTACTTAGGTACATTTGTTAATTACAAAATATCAATATTTGCAAAAAAATTCTGTTGTAATCTTCTGCTATGTTGTGACGTTACAAGTGAGAGGTAGAATTACATAAATAATAAATATTTAAAGTGTAAAAAAGTAACTCGGTCCGCCTAGGTCTCGTAGTTGATCGCCCGGTCGACTCGGTATCTGGTGTGTTAAGCCGTGCCAGTCTGCCGACCGTACACGCAACATTTGTTCTATGCAAGTTCTAAAATTACATTAGTTAAGTTATGCCGACCGTTGCTGCTAGTACCGCCACACACGTGCGAATTAAATACGGTATTCGCTTGCGCTTTAGTTCGAATCATCGAATTAAATAAATGAAAAAAAAAAATTATTTATATTTTAAATAAAATTATAAATATTTTAAATGAAGTTGTATGTTTTAGTTTAATGTGTGTAAGTCGTGCGTCAGAAACAATCCGCATATATGTTGTTCTCTTTTTTATTTTATTTATTTTATAATGCCGCTCTGAATCATGGGTTTTACCACGGTTTCCATTGATCCATCAGGCAAATATTGGAACAGTTTTTCTAACCGTCGGCTTATTCTTATATAATTAATAAATGTATTGTTTGTACCCATCAAAATAAAATTGTTTATTTATCGATATGTGATAATAAAATTATTTTGTAGAAATCTTCGGATTTTTTCCCGATCTATAAAATTTAAAGAAATAATTTTTTGTGCTACCGTTTATTTATTGCAAATATATTTGTAAGATAATTCTATTATATATAAATATACTATTCATGCAATCATTTATTGAATTATTTAAATAAACTTATTAATACTGCATAAACTCAAGGTTTTTATTTCTTATTCGATTAAATAAAACTAAAAAAAATGTATATACTATAAATTTTCTTCTGTTACAATGATACATGTTATATATCACGTTTATATTAGATGTGGGCGTTAAAAGAGACATTTTTGCTAAACAGATATCAATTAATTGTGCTAGCATTGGCTGTAACATTGTTGCAAACTTTGTGTTCATCATTTATATTTAATTCCTGGGTGTCAGCTGGGTAGTGGGTGTATTTTACTGCTTTATTTGTAATAATACAAAGTAAGAGTATAGTGTATGTGTTGCGTGTCGCCACTGTCGATCGTGGGAATCTTTTAACACACACCTCCTAGATATTTTATATTTTTTATATGCGGGCATGATATAAACAATGTCTTAATGCTGAATGAATGTTTACGCGATATATTAGTGGAAGTTTACGAACACACACACACATTTAGAGTGAGAGAGAGAGAGAATGAGAGGGATTGAGAGAGAGAGGGTGAGAGAGTGAGAGAGAGTGAGTGAGAGTGTGTGTGTGTGTGTGTGAGAGAGAGTTTTGCATTACGATAATTTAGCACATTCCTATGTTTGTGATCAGTGTTAAGTTTTAATTTACATGTAGGCTCGTGTAATAATTTTATGTTTGTTTTTCACAGTAGATAACTGATGATAATAGCTCATATTTCATACGTTGCAATTTCATTCAGTAGGCCTTAATCTTGTGCATATAAACATTGTTGTAATTTGATCACTTAAGATGATGTTATTATTCATGTTTATAATACGTGTGTGTGTGTATATGTATATATATATATCCTATTACAAAATTTCTTTCTTCTGGCTTCATTCAAAACAACACGAAGAATATTAGTTTTCTAATTATTACAAAAATTATAATTAATCGTTCAACACCACCATCTTTATTAAATTGAAATTATTTTTCTTTTAAATTGTCTTAAAATATATGAGGCGTTTGATAAATTGGTGCAAAATAAATGCGCAAGTTTCCTTACAAACATTTTTTGTTTGTATGTAATGATAACCATCTTTGAAGCCTAACTCTCAGTCCAAAGAAGCTAAAGTTTTTCTTTTCCTGCCCTTACAGTGTGATTTAATTAAATCTTTAAAAATGCTGATAGATTTGTTGGAAATAATATTTCGCGTAAATCGCTTTCGAGCAGTCTTCTTTTTCGTCTTAAGAAACATATAATAAAACCTCAGTTGTGCTAAGTTTAGCGTTTAGGGGCGATACGGACCAATTTTTTAGCGTTATTGCCTCTCCCCCCATGGCAAAAGAGAGAATCGGTGCGTTGTCTCTAGGCAAAATAGAGTTTCTTCTTTCATGAAATGTGGTAATATTTCTTTTATTGCCTGGTATGAACGATCCAGCAAATATGCATCCTTTTTCGTTTTCTTATCCATAAAGTTAATGAAGATTATGCTATGAGTGCCACAAAAGACGATGACCATAACATTTGCTAATTGAACAGTTCGGTTCGCTTTCCCGAATTCACTATTTTGACACCGTTTTGTTATAAATTTAGTATAGTTACGATCGTAAACGGGTTGTGAGTTCTGATATAACAAATTGAAAAATCAATGTGAAATGATGGAGATGCATAATAGATGTATATTTGAATATTTATGAATTTAAAAGGCCTGCCTGGAACGGCTGTGTTGTCTTGTTCATTTAAGGGATAGTTTCAATTGGATATACGTACCAATGTAAGAAATAAAGCACGATTTAAGTTCATAGTAGAATAAAAAAAAATTGTAGATACATAATGCATGTAACCATGACAGAACTTTCCGTTTTTCTTTCTTGTTGGAAGTAAAGGCAAAAATTTCGGTTTTCAGATTTCAATGGCAATATCAATCTTGACCACCCTTTGACTTCCTTTTGACTAGTTTCGGCTTGACGTCTGTACGTATCTCGGATAACTCAAAAACGATTATTGTAACATTAGTTGCCAAAATCCCCCCCCAAAAAAAAAGAAAATTGGGACTTTTTTCTACTTAAGTAGTAAGCCCTCATTGAAAGTTTTTTTATTCCATAGTTTTGAATATACGACCGTCATATGACTATAATAAACCATAATTTCAATTTGATTTAACATTATTATAATAGAATCCATGTTACGATTCAGTTCCCATCCCCTGGACCCCGTGACAAAGGTCGACACAGGACAGGCGAACCCTCCGGCCGACCGCATGGCTGCAGAGCTCTCTTCGCTCGCCATTCCCGTCTAGTCAGGACCCGCGCAGTGTTCGTTAGCCTCATGGTTGTGAGAAGCATGCTGATAAATAACAAATAAAAGTAATTCAGGCTTCACAGAAATCTCAAAAAGAAAATTGACTATTAAAGACAATAGTAACTATGGTAATTATACTACACAGACCTTTGATGATCCCTCATCAAAGGTCTGAAATAAGTTGTAAACTTTGGAAAGTTTACAACTTATTTCTGTTGTCATGATGAAAATTAATTTTATTTTTTTCTGTAATAAATATCTTTAATTGACAACTTCGGTAGGGCTCAAACGTTTCCTTAGGATAACAGGAATGTATCCTGAAAATTTGAAAGCAAACTATCGAGGTTTGATCTCGCATGATGCGAGTATTTACAAACACAGTGCATTGTTTCGGAGCTGACACCACGTAAATACTACATAGTGGTCTCACTTACACCACATTACTACACAGTGCATTGTTTCGGAGCTGACACCACGTAAATACTACATAGTGGTCTCACTTACACCACATTACTACACAGTGGTCTCACTTACACCACATAACTACTTGAGCGACGTGAAACAAAATTAATAAAATATGCTGATACGGACACCACAAAGTGTTTGCTAATTGGTGTCTACTACAATGAAATTGTGTAACAGTCCACTTTTTTTACTAACGGAACCACCGTTAGGTGTTGGCTTCAGAGGATGAGATAAATGATTTATAGCGTGTGTGAAAATGGCATGCCTAACCGGGATTCGAATCCGGGACCTCTGGATGAAAGGGCGAGACGCTACCACTTGCGCCACGTAGGCCGGATTATTAAAGTACTGGAGGATCGTATCTCGCTTTCAAATGACATAAGTTTAAATGAAGTGCTGAAAAAATTGTGTATATGTAATTTATTATATTAATAGGTAATTTAAGGAAGTCATGAACTGTACACATCAAATTTTTGTTTTAATTATCTAAAGAGAAAACATTTCTCGTTTATTCTTGATACCATTAAATTTTCTTCAGTTTCTTTCCTGTTTAGTAAAGGAGTTATTAATTTTACCAGAATGGTGAGTGTAGAGAAGTGGTAGGGAGAATTTGTTTGTAAAACAGTAGGTTGACTTCGGTTTATATTTTTTGTGCGTGTTTACTTGTACGTCTGATGGCGCAGATATACGTTCTTGCGTATACGCTCGCATTTAACACAGCCTATCGTCAGGTCGATGACGCTATATTGATCTGTAGGTCATATTCCTCCCCTCTCTTTATGTTCTTCTCACCCTTTTAGCGTCTAGCTTCGTACCCTGCCGGTTTTCCTCTGCTATCAACCCTCTCTCTGTTTCTAATAAAACCGCTACTAAAATATTTCTATCGTCATTTACTATTACTTTTTCTTTATTTTAAACGACAGCTCCCATTTTGTTGTAGTAATATTTAGAATTAGGTTTTTATTTTATTTATTTTTAAAGTTACTTGTATTTCAAAATTGAAAACGTAACTTGCTAAATACTACCGTAAAAAAACACTTAATAAACTGTTAAAAATAAATGGTTCTAAATTTTTAACCAAATTCAGAATTTTATGCGATACGATTTAGGAATGTACGAACGATTTTCTTGATAAAACAGTTATTATCTCAACGTTTAAAGTAACTGGTAATTTTAAAAGATGTACTTGAGAATTTAATCTATATTAGTGAGTAAAACCCGGCTCTTTTTACGTAAGTAATTGTTTTGTAGTATTATTAATTATTTGCATGCAATTAGATAATTTTCAACTTGCGTTCTCCATTTTGTGTTTCTTCAAATTTTTTTCTCCTTTAGAAAGACTGATTAAATATTTTGATATACAAGAAATTAAAATTACAAAATATGTTGTTCTTTAGAACTGGGAAGAGGAAGTTACACTTCGTCAGATTAAAAAAAATTACTAAAAAATGATTTATTTAAGCCTGGGGGAATTGAACAATTTTTACCGTACATTAGCAAGTTAAAATTATGCTAAACTGGTTAAGTGGTAGGGTTTTTGTCGATCTTAAAAGGCAGAATACCAGTGCATATGTTGATCTTTTTTTTCTTTTTCTTAACATCTAGATAGGATGGACAAATTTGGGTGAAATTTGGCTGATCCACGGGTTGGTCTAGTGGTGAATTCGTAATCGCAAGTCCGCTAATTTCGAAGTCGAGAGTTGAAGGTTCAAATCATAGTAAAGGCAGTTACTTTTATTCGAATTTGAGTACTAGAGCGTGTATACCGATGTTCTTTGGTGGTGGTTGGGTTTTTCAATTAATCGGACTAATTTGTGGCATCTAGAATACGTAATAAAATTAGTCAAAAAATATGCCAAGCGATTTTACGAAAGTATAAAAAGCTTTAATAATTTTCCTCTTAAGTAGTAATCATCCCGAAGACGAAACCCTCCAGAGTTACTGGTACCAGCATTACTTCGCCAACCTTTTTTTATATATCCAAACGCTTACCGAGATAACAATTGAATTATTAATAATATCGAGTTCTTGAGTATAATATAGGGTAGAAAAGTAAAATTAAACCAAAAAAAATTCATTTGGTAGTATAGCGGTTGGTAGATGATTATTTTTTTCTATTTGAAATGCTATAAAATCTTATATCTAGTGTCACGTTTTCTGTTCTGTTTGTATGTAGACTATCTATCTTTTATTAGATTCTAATTACAGTCACATCTTAGTACGGTGAATCTTAGGCTGTACACTGCTACCTGAATGCTTAACGAACCAGGATTACCGGACTCTTTTTTATCATATACAGTTGAGTAAAACAGGTTGTTTATATTTTATACACAGGATAAAATTTACCTTTATTTTTGTGTCTTGAGCGGGAGACTACTCAAATATTTTTTTCTATAGAACTGGGAGTAGGAAGTTTACACTTGGTCAGTTTATTTAGTTTACAGTGAGGGGTACTTTCGTAAATTTTCATAGAATTACATTCATTGCAACCCCTAAAATAGGGGTTCGGTTGATAAAACAGTTCTCTACAAGAAAAAATTTATCCCGTTTGTTACTAAAGATAAAAACTTAACAAAAACAAAACACCAAAATATAGAGAAAATAAGTGTCTATCGCCTTGTGTATACACAAAAAATACCATCTTGTTGAATTTTTGTTAAAAATATTTAAAGAAAAATTCCCATTTTAATTTCAACCCCTTCTCGTATACAAGAGGATTATCTATCACATGCATACACATACATCTGGACAAACATTTTCTGTACAATGTAAAAAAAAAATTCATGCAGTTATCACATTTAAAACTAAAGTTATGTGTTTTTTTATTTTTAACGAAACAGAAATTAAAGTTTTCGAAAAACATAGATTAATGATTACAATATACCATAGCACCTGCCGATTGTATCGCATGGTTTTAACAATGTCCCATGAACTTGAAAGTGGCGTAACCTGTAGGATGAAATGTGAACTAAATATAATAAAAAACTAGGTTTAAAATAGCGAAATATTCATTATATATCATTTTTCACTCGTGAGATACAAGGTATTGAATTTCGTATTTACACGGAGAAAATAGATATTGTCATGGAAATAGGCGTATAATTTAATTAAAATTTTTGTGATCAACGGAGAAAAAAATAATTACACAATTAAAAAGAGCACGTTCCGTATAATAGAAATCACTAAAAAAATTGTTAATTTTATTTTATAGGGTTGGACTATTTGTCACTTTATCCACCCATCTGGGTGGATAAAGTGACAAATGAAGAGGTATTGTGGCAAATAGATGAAGAAAGAAACATTTGGAAAAATATAGTTAAAAGAAGAGACAGACTTATAGGCCACATACTAAGGCATCCTGGAATAGTCGCTTTAATATTGGAAGGACAGGTAGAAGGGAAAATTTGTGTAGGCAGACCACGTTTGGAATATGTAAAACAAATTGTTAGGGATGTAGGATGTAGAGGGTATACTGAAATGAAACGACTAGCACTAGATAGGGAATCTTGGAGAGCTGCATCAAACCAGTCAAATGACTGAAGACAAAAAAAAAGGGTTGGACTCAACTTAAATCTTTGACTGGTTTTTTAAATCTTGGGTTGTGTTAATTCATTCAATTTTTTGTACTAGTTTCTGTGAATTGTATAATATTTCTAGTTACGAATTTATATTTTGATTTTGGCTTGCTATATTTCTTTTACATTTTAATTTGTTTAATATACTACTTTATCTTTATTTCCGCGTGAGCACATAGAAAGAAAGAGTTAGGGTGGAAGGGCGAGGGATGGAGGGGCTGCATAAAAAATGGCAGGGTTTCAAATATTCATGGTTTTGCAACAAATTTTGACAGACTTGGAGTATACGTCAAAATAAAGAGAAACTTCCAAAAATCCTAGAAACGTTTATTTAACCTCTTACCATACACAAGGGAGAACAACTGGTGTAATAGACGAATGGCTTCAATGATCTGTTTCTTTTTGAACAGGGAACAGTTTACATGCTCCACAAATAAAAATCCATAGGAGTAAGATCTGGACACCCCGGAAACTAAAATATGATCCTTTTCGACCGAATCCAACGTTTAGAAAATTTTTCGTTTAGTTATTTATGTGGTTTATGCGTCAAATTTGAGATACCTCTATTTAATTTTACTCAACAATGAAATTCTTCCGGTATTCGGGACACTGCACATCTTTATACCATATCCAGGAATTTTTATCCAGTTAAAATGTTACCAACAAAAAGAAGCCACTTTTTACGTCTGTGACTGAATGCGCGCAACACAGTTTTAATTTGTCACTTTTGATGTTCCACATTGACATGGTGGAGGTTCAGTATTTTCGTTTTCTCTGACAAATTGGAAATATACTTGTCCCAAATCATGAAAAATTTCTCATTACTGAAAATAGACCAGTTTACTTCTATTTTGCGGATAAATTTCATATAACTAATAGCAGTACTTTAAAAACGTTAAGTCGTAATTTTTTTCCCTTTTTTCTTTTTTTCCTTTTAGCCTCTGGAACTACCGTATGTAATAATAACATACGGTAGTTCCACTTAAATGTGGATGATATGTATGAATGTAAATGTAATGATGTAGTCTTGTACAGTCTCCGGCCGACCATTCCTGTGATTTGTGGTTGATTGAAACCCAATCACCAAAGAACACTGGAATCCACGGTCTAGTATTAAATCCGTATCCCTCTTTACTAGGATTTGAACCTTAAGAACTTTCGACTTCGAAATCAGCTGATTTACGGTGATGAGTTTTATCGGGCTAATTCTGGTGGGCTAGGGTTCCCTAACTTGGCAAATAACTTGCTCACATGGATTCAACAACTCTATACATATTGATAGTCGCATTGGACGGGACCGCTTCAGTCGGGCTGCTTGTTCCTCTGAGTTTGTCGCATCGGCAAATATTATTTTCCTTCTGATAGTTCTTTGAAGTGTGCTGATTTTAGAAATTGTTTACGTAACAAAATCTTGAAGTTTTTCTTAATTTTGATGTATAATTCTGATATTCTAGCGTGCTTTTATTCTAAAACTATTTGACACTTAAAAACCTCACCATTATTTTACGGACATTTAATGTAGATACTTCACAAGTAATTCTTAATTGTAATATTTTATAGAGGTACTTTGTTTTTTATTTTTAAACTATACATTTTTTCCTAAAAATTATATATCTGTCGTAGTTGCTTATCTAATAATTATATTTAGCATGTTGTTTACGAAGGCAACGACTTTTTGTGTTTTAAGAGAAGAAAGAACGACTTATGAAAAAGAAGTTTAGTTTTATTATTTTTTTTTTTAAAGAAAAATTGGTTGAATTTTTATTTTTATTTTATTTATATGTCCGGAAATTTAATTAAGTGTGAAATTAAAATTGCTTGTGAGATAGAATTTATGAATAAATAAGTAATACAATTATTATGTTTACATATTTTGGAATAGGAAAGCAAACGTAGTTTAAAAAAAATATATATTTTTTATATTTGATTGCTGCTTAGGACAGCCACGTGTCATGTGATAAAAAAGGAGAGGGTTGTTTTGTATACGCCAAGGGTGAAACGTAGGAGTATAACGAATAGAGGTGGAAGTAAACCGAGGAGAAATACATATATATATACGCCAACTCTCCTGAACGAGGGGTTGACTGAGCAGATACACCATACCACTCTTTACCCATACTGCTGCAAGCAGCAATCAATAATGCAGTCTGTAGTAGAGTGGAGTGAGCAAGGTACCACTTTTATCAACTAAGCTCTTTGGCGATACTGCACCAGTTGTATTTTCTATAGAGACTGACACCGTTGCTTCTCTCGTCTTGTCAACTAGACAAGATTCAGTTCTTCCACTTAACCCTGGTTGTTTATATTTCTGATTCTTTCGTATATATATATAGAATGTTATTTAGACAGAATCTTTTTAATAGTATGACTCCTTGTATTAGGATCATAAATTTCAAAATGAAAAGAAAAAAAAAAGAGTTATTTTTCTATCACAAACCCTTTATCGTTAAAAAGATATTATGATAATAAATAAGTCTTTTACTCTGGTATAACTATATATTATAGAAATACATCAGAAATGAACAGAATTATTAAAGGATAAAAAAAAAAAGCTGTTCAAGTATTTACGTGTTTGGATCAGGGGGAAAAATTGTAATAATATTGATCATAATAGCATGACACAATAGACAGTTGATTATAATATTAAAAAATTAATTTGATTAAAATCCATATTAATTATGCACAATATATAATTACATCAAATAATATTAAAATGAATACAAAAAATAGTTTAAAAAAACCAAATCAGAAGACGTTAATTTAAGCATATATTTTTTTACTCGTCGAATGGGAACAGAAAATTCATGTCTTAAATATGTTCTCGTCTAAAGAAGAAAGATTTTAGTGTAATGGGTTCCATGATTTGACTTTATTCGGAAAATTTCGATGTATCTTCGTATCACATCCCCCAGACCCCAAAATCCCACCGTCCGTTTAAAGGTTTATATATATATATATTTCACTTGTTTGTGGACTCTAACTGCCGTAATTTTGCGCCAATCACTTTTAAATTGATACGTAAAATATAACAATCCAAAATTTAGGTAGATTTCGTTAATGGGCAAAATCAAACCATAGGGCTTTTTCGAAAAACAAAATATCGCTATAACGTTCTTATTAAGTAAAATATCGAATCCGTTTAAACTTCCTACTATTCTTTGGATAAGAGCCTAAAACTTATCTAAGTAACGGTTTTTGATATCACCAACCATTGGCCCAGCAAGTGGAAAAATGGGGTTTGTGAGACAAAAAAATAATCATTCCTCCCTTAAGGGCACAGTATCGAATCTGTTTAAAGTGATCACTAATTCTCTAAGTATTACCTAAAAACTCTGAAATTTTTTTTTGATATGACACTCTTACGGCAAGGGATAACAAAAATGTTGCTGGAATTGTAAGAAGATGGGGGCTTGGTTGCTAAACATGTGAAATTTTTTTCACATGCAACCATTGTCGTATCGAGCAAATTTGAAGTTTTTTTACTTTAAGGTAGAAATCTTTTTTGTCCTCTACTTAGCACCGGTGAAATCTACCTCCGTCTTCCGGCGTGCCGAAAGAGATTTTTTTTCTGTAGTAACAATACTTCAACCGCTTTTAAATAATACTTATTAAAATTTAAAAAAATCCTAATTTTGTTTGCATCCAATTCAAATTGTTAAGAAAATTTTAATGGTCTCAAATAATTTTCATTAACTTTCTGAATTGTGTGAAATGATTTGTATATTTAGATCATCATGTATTTACTTTAACATTGTTTATGTTATACTCTTATTTTAAACAATTAATATGGTTTGTTGTGTAACTAAGTTTCTGTATTACACTCTTTATCTATTTTTTTAATTATGTTTGCTTCTGATAAAGAGATGTCTTAATACCGATCGATATTAAAGAAAAAGCAAAACTTACAACTAATAACCTATTTGCCACAGTGGTATATTATTTAATGTATTTTTGCAAAACTAATATAAATATTCCGTAAACGATATATTCTGACATTGACAGAATACATTTGGTCTTATTCAAACTTCCACAAAGGAACAATAAACATAAAGGTTGGAACAATAAACATTTTTTACTATTTTGTAATTTCTGGATTCGAAGGTTTATTAATTAGATGATTCCATTACATTAGTAAGTCACTTTGGTTGTGTATTTAGATAATTTCATTCCTTAGTGGGGGATAATAAGCTATTTTTTGTTATATTCATTTTATTTCAGTTGTCGTTTTATGCATCCTGTTATTTCATATATTAATATTTGAAATAACATGAATTTTAAGTACATCATTTTTTTAATTTATAAAATATATTTTGTAATAAATTGATTTGACTGCGGTTTCCTTTTATTCATCTAGGCAAATGCCGGGGAGTAGTGTGTATGTGTGTATATATATATCCGTTCATGATGTGATCTTTGTAACGTATTATCGTGTTCCAATCCAAATAAAAGATTAATCGGTTATTCTTTTGTATCTAGTGAAGCCATTTTTTCGTTATATTTTAACTTTGGTGTGAAGTTATATGATGTAATCTATACGCAGTTGTAAGCCGTACGAGTTTAACCGATTCGTTTGAAAGAGGGGTGTCATGTGCGTAGGGAATTGGGTTGTGACTAAAGTAGTAGTATTCATACTAGTACTATAAAGCAAGAGCTCTCCCAAAGTGGTCTGACCAGATCAATAACAGAACCCGACAGAATTATTTAGCTGTTATGTTAAAATGGTAGTTTTCTATATTTTTATTTTATGAATTAACAATCACAGATAATTTTTTATGAATAGATTATTGTGTATAATAATCTAAACGAGTAGAATTGTTATAACATTGACAGGTTATTTATTTTACGAGTATTATTTATATATTCAATTGTGAAGGTCTATTTTAAATTTTTGTTTAACCATCCATCCATTAAGCTATTTCGCAGTAGCCTTATTAAATTGTTATCAAAGCGAAATCTCTATTTTTTCCACATTTAATAAAAAAATGAATAAATCTTTGAATGGAATAATTAATTTATTGAGGTAATAAATTTTCTAAATGCTTTTAAATTATAAATGTTTAAGTTTATTTTTCTATTGTCCTCCATTGTTTATTATTATTATTTTGGAGGCTGAACTGTTTTGACGTTCAAGGGCGTTTATATATATATATATATGCCCTCGTACTAAATTACTATATGTGTGTGGTGGTCAAGTCTGTTAAAAACTGCCGGCGTACTTAGAAGACAGGATGGATCATTGTTATTTGATAGGAATGCATATTGATCCGAATTTGGCTAAAAAAAAACCTTTAGTTGTCACATACTTGTTTTTTCCTTGTTAAGATATTCCCGCTTGAAATGTCTTCCTCTCCTTCCCCCGCCCGATCCCACTCAACAATAGACTAGATCGAGCAGAGCAGACAGCAGCGGTAATTCTACACTTGCCTTGCTCAACTTATTTTTTTCTTTTCTTAAAGAACAAAGAAATTTCTTTGTTTGTGTCACCATTAAACAAAGAAGTATTCGACCATCTATTGGTGGCCCCCTTTATTTTTTTTATGTATGCTTTACACGTGGAAGAATTTTTTTTTGTAGTTTTTATCTGGTAATTTGGTATGTAATTTTTGTTTTTTAAAATAAAAAGATTTAAGTAGGTTGTGCTAGCACACATTAAATTCAACACACGCACAATGTTCAGACACGCGCGCATGGGTGTGATTAACGCTTTTAATGAGAGGGGAAGTGCGCGCGCGTGCGATTTAATATAAAAATATTGGTATTAATCACTGATTATTGACCGTTGAAATTACATTTTAAATTATTAAAATAATCCAATATGTGACAAACAACTTATTCTATTTTATAATGACAAAGAAAGTTTTTGTTTTTTTCGGGATAAAGAAAAAACCACTCGATCAATCGCATCTAAATTTTTACCCGTGTTTCTTGGCATAATTGAGGTTTTTTTTTATATATTTCATCTCTAAAAATCTCGAAGAACCAACCGATCGATTAGTTACAAATTTTCAGGATATTTTTGTATACCATGGCATCAGTGGTTTTTAAGCCAAACAACGAGGTCCTAGCTCCCTTAAAGGTTAAAAGATTAAAAATATTCATTATTTCTTCACCTTCGCCCCCAAGGAGGGTGAAGTTATGCATTAAGGAGATTAAATTAATTCTTTTACTTCATTATTATCTCTTCTTAAGTTTCGGAAATAGAGTATTTCGTCGTCAAAGATGTGCGTTTATTTAGAATAATACTATTTTATCTTTTGCAATTAAGTTTCTTTTTCAGGTTTTTATAAAGCCTTAAATGCTTTAATGGTTATTTATCAGTATTATTTTTACAATCATGGGGATAACGAACAGTACGGTGATCCAGGGGGCGGAGCCCTTTGGGTTAGACGTGAATGGCGAGCTCTGCGCGTGTCCAAGGCGTCGTTCCCCTGCAACACAGGAATGGCGAGCTCTGCGGTCCCTGGGGTAGGCCCCGTGAAACCCCGAGGAGCCCCTGAGTTGGCGCCGAGGTTCGCCTGGGCAACCTAGGGTCTGATGGTCTAGGTTCCGGCTAGTGATTATATATTAGTTTTTCAATAATGGATAGAATTAAAAAAAAAAAGTGTAATACCATGTATCGGTCAACTTATTCGGGAAAAAACTTGAGGTGTAAAAATAGATTTTCTTTTCTATAATGAAATAAAATATATACACACGCGCGCGCATACAAAAGAATTAAATATATTTTTAACAAGTTGATTGCTACACGAAAAATAGCAATACTTGTTTACATTGCTACCAAATGTTTCCCCTACAATTTGTTTGCTTTTTAATTTACATTTTCTACACATAATTTCGCCAAAATATTATAAATGGTAAAACTTATTAATTGTATTGTTTTATTTACCGTATATCCATTAAATCTCTTAACTAGTAAATCATTTTCTCTTAATATCTTTATTGTTTGCGGACAACAATGGAAAATATCTTTTTGCCTTACATCTGGTCGCTCACAATCTTTTCGGTACAGACCGCACCGTACAGGATAAAAATAAGGTTGTATATAATTGGAAAATGGTTTATCGACGTTTTGAACTGTGCTTGAATGTGTAGTATTTGCAATCTCTTAATCGTGCTATTACTTAATTCTGAAGCAGTTACTTATCTAGGTCAGGCGGATGAGATGATCTTATTATTCCGTATAAAACAAAACCGTAAGTTTTGGTCGACAGGAAAATTTGTTTTCGTATAAATATTTTTTGTTTAAATGAATTATTAGTTTATTTTGTAAATTTAGGTATGACTTCTAATAATATAATAATGTTATATTTTCGGAAAATCTTATTTGTATTATTTAGTTATCTTGATTATATTATAATCGTATTGCAGTTTATATTTAACCATATAAAGATTTCATTATATATTATTCTTTATTTTGTTGGAAATTTATCTTTTATTGTAATATACTTCATATTATGTATTGTATAAATTTTAGTTTGGCCAATAAATTGATTGTATTGTATTTATATTTAACGTGTAAGAGGGGAACGAATATTTGGTGAATTACAATTTTTTTATGATTATGTAGAATAAAGCTTTCCCCTTTATATATTCGATTATCATTTAAGAGACGATTTACAGCGTAAGTTAAAAACATTTGTCGTTGGATTTATTCTACTAAAAAAAAGATACCTGTTTTTCTGTGGATGGTTTTTTTGTCATTAGTCCTGTGGGCGCAAATTATTTGACTTATTTGGTTAGGGGTTTAACATTTTTCCGGGATAACTTGGCCAGTCACGTAGCAAGCATCATTAATCAAAGCTTTACTTGTCATGCGCAATAGTTCTACCTTCTGCGCAGGCGTCTGATTTGGTTTATACTCGCTGGTAATATTATGGAGGGTTAGAGATACTAAGATAGGTCTAGCAATCTATCTTCACCCGGCGCGGCGCGTCAATTGAACTTACAAAGTTTTGATGAGTAATACTTCATTATTGAAACAAAACAAGGTTATCTTAAAACCCGAATGAATTTTTATTAATAATTGATAGATCGTTGTATTTTATATATAACAAATAGCTTTCAAATTCGATTTGCAGCGCTTAATAAAACGTTAACATGGTCATTATTGAAAACTTTATTACTCTACTCTGTAAAGTATAATATTTTCGTTTGAGGTTCCCTCATAAAATCAGAACCAGTTTTCAAGACACGAGAATATGGCTGTCTAATCTTTTTTCACCCCATTATTTAAGTATGTTAATCATATAGATCAATATTTTTAGAATTAAATACGTTAACATATCACCTAACGTTAACAAGGTTACCGTCTGCATTTCGTGATTTCGACATTTCGACTGTCTTTTCTTAGGCACACTTGTTAACAATTAAAAAAAAAAAAAAAACAAAATAGTTGCAAAGAACTATTTTCACAATCGCACCCCCACCCTAAAAAAATGCTCTGAACTAGTGGCTAAGAGAGTTTACTGCGTCAATACCTCCTGTCGTCGCAAGAAAAGCTAGTGTAGCAGTGGCGTTTAACTGTACAAAAAATATATTTAACTAAAATTATAAATATTTTAAATTAAGTTGTGTCTAGTAAGCCGTGCATCAGAAAAAAGTAGTCCTAAAACTGTGATGTCAGTTTTGTTGTTAACTTCTTTCAACCTGTATATTTTGTATTTTTTTTTTTGATGATGCTACTCTGATTTATAGCTTAATTATAGTTTTCGTTAATCCGTCCAGGCAAACTATTTGTAATTTATAAATAATAAACAACATTTTATTGTTAATATATTTTAAATAATTGATGTTTAATTAAATTCTAGCGTAACATATTTAACATACGTATTTAACATATATTTAACATTCGTAACATACGAATTTTGTAATTGCTTCCCTAAATAAAATTTAAGAATGTAAGCATGTAATATTTAAATATAAAGATTTGTTTATTAAGCAAATCTATATTTTCTCTCTCCCTCTCTCTCTGTGTGTGTTTGTTTGATCGTTCGTTCGTTTGTTTGTTGGTTGTAGTATTAATTTTTTTACTCATTACATTTTCTGTCTTCTATTATTTTTTTCTCACGCCGTTGACCTTGACTTTGCTATTACATTATCCAGGAGGCTAACTACGTTGCAACTAATGCGTACTGTTTATCTTATTAACTTATACATTAGGTTATTAACCTATCTTAAGAGGTTTTTTTTTATAGTAATGTTACTTCCATTGACGTCTGTTAAAAAAAACGAACAAATTCAACAGCAAGATTTCTAAATTAATTATGACGTATAATTTATATAAGTTTTTATTTTTTATTTTTATGAAGTAATTTTTAAAAGGAATTTTGGCTATTCACAAGCCTGCACAAAATATATACTTTTCCATATCTGTAGAAGATAAGACGTTAGAGTTGTTTACGAAATTACTTTTCGTATAGTTTGGGTGGATTTATCTATTTTGAATTTAATTTCAGATGTAAATATTTTTCACGTTGTATACCTATTTACTTTCTACCTATTTAATTATTCATTATGCGCGAGATAATCTTGTTTCGTAACGTCAATCGATTTCAACAATATTATCGAGTTTTTTTATCTCGATTTTATTTGGAATATTATTTCGTTTTTAATTATTAATTTATTAGGTAAAAAATTTAATTTATTAAAATTTATTTATATATTAATTTTACTTTAAAATTTTTAGTAGTATTTAGCAAAAACTTGCGTAACATTTTGATCGGTTAACACATATGAATTGGTAATAACAAGATAGTTCAATCTTATTGCTACATAATAATAAAAAGATCGCATCAGTAGCCGATTTAAAAATTAAGCATCCGTAGCATTTATCGGGATGGTTAAATGGAAACTGTGTGTTGAAATGTTGATAATAGCGGTATCACAAAACTACAATTAATGACAAAAATAAAAAAAATGATTTATAAAAATGAAAAATTAATTACCAGTAAAAACAGGGGGAAAAAATTTGAAGAAGTAAGGTTAGGATCAGAAAGGATTAAAGGCTTCTGGATAGATTACATTTTTAGACGATCTAACAATTCCAGAATATGATTTAATTCAGCCTGTAAATAAATCAAAACAAAGAAGGAAGTGGTTCAAAAATTTCTTAAGAAATATTTTTCGAAAGGAACATAAAAAAAGTACCCAAACTCAAAATATGGTTTAATCAAGATAGCTGACAGCATCAAATACTATGAACAAGGAATACACGAACATTCACAGGGATCACAAAACAAAACTAACAAAAACTTATGGAGTGACGAAAAATATACGTAACAAGAAAGAAATCTAAAGGACGAGGAAACTAGATATTAAACTACAGTGGGTAAGACTCTGGGTCTAACCACTGTGAAAAATACACAAAGTGAAAGTATAGAAAGGAAAATATGATCCAGAAAAGTAGAAGATAATTAGAAATGACAAAAAAGTGATTTTTAACCAGAACGTAAACAACACATGCGATTAGGAAACTCTGACTTGCGTTACACGGACACTTAATGAGAATTCACAAAATCATATTAACTAATGAACTCTGACCAAGGAAACTACAGGAAGATAGCTACCAAAACGCTTAAAAAGAAGAAGATTTTAAAGATAAAAATATAGAATGCAGACACACAAACAAAAACTAAAAAAACTGTCGGAAGTGTTTTTTAGTTTTACAAAAATATTTCTTGTAACTGGTTTGATAGAAGTAGTAAAATTATATATTTTTTTTAGAGTTATTATTTTTAGAAAAGATTGTAATCTTATAAATAGAAATACTTTGATAAATACAACATTTTTATTTACCTTCTATTAATCTATTAAATTCATTCTTAAGGGCACCAAACGGTGACAGTTTAAAAACTATTCGCTTGATGTGTATAACAAAAAAGATATGGTTTGCTTTTCCAAAGGTAAAATTGAGAAATTCCATTGAGGAAATTTTTATTTTTTTATAATCTGTCGTAAATATTTGGTGTTCTGCCTGACGACAGGTCCCTTGCGCATCCACCGGGTTGGTAAAGTGGTGAACTCGTCATCGCAAACCAGCCGATGTCGAAGTTAAGAGCTCTAAGGTTCAAATCCCAATAAAAGATAGATTTACTTTCATACGGATTTAGATACCGGTGTTTTTTTTCGGTTGGGTTCCAGTCAACCACACATGTCAGCAGGAACGGTCGACCTGAAGCTGTACAAGAACTTCATTTACATTCATGTCCCTTACGCCATCGTCTTATAAAATCTATATCTGTCCAAGCCAGGCTATTTGAAGACGAAAGAACCTTCGTCCCCTTCTGGTTTACAATCTTCATGTCATCTATTAACTTCATCTTTCTCTTCCTCGATTTCTTTCAGCTTCTTATTAATCCTTTCTATGCAGTCGTCAAGATTCCACTTGCTGTAACCATTTGTCTAAACCAATTTCCTTCTTATTTATATTTCCCACATCATTTTTTCCCCTTTAATCCTGTTAATTACTTCCTTATTCCTTACTTCGTCAATCCATCTTTCACTATATCCACATCTCAAAAGCCTCAGACCAGTTCCTCTTCTTTCCCATTCTGTCAACTACGTTTCACTTCAAAAAGACATAGTAGCATTATGTCTAACCTCTTCCTTAACTCTAAAATACAAACTTTTATTACTTTAGTAATTTCCTCTTCTTACTGAAGGCTTCCTTTGTTTTCGCTGTTTTTCCTTTTTATTTCCATTGGGCTCTTTCACTTCTTTTTTACCGTTATTCCCAAATATTTGTAATTTTAAACTTTTTCTATTCTTCCTTCATATGTCCTTATCACTAGATCTTTGTTATTTACTCCTTTACTTTACGTTTTCCTGTATTTATTTTCATTTCTTCCTGTACGGCCGTTAGCAATCTTTGAATCGCATGTAATTCTATAGTAGTATAGAATTAATATATTATTAGCCAAACTTATGCATCTTATCTTTTGCCCTTCTTTACTTTTACACCTTTTTTTGTAAACACTTTCCTTTATCGTACTTCAATTATGTAATATCCGGCATTTTATAAAAAAAAAATTATCTATCTGGTACCTATTTTTTTTTACTCCCATGTACGAAGTAATGGAAGTATTGTGATCGCGAGAAATTTTGGTTTTCAGATTTGAACGGAAATATCCATTTTCACTATCCCTGAATCCATTTTGACTAGTTCCGGCATGACATCTGTGCGTACGTATATATCTCGCTTAACTAAAAAACGATTAGCCGTAGTACGTTAAAATTTTTGGATTTAGGACTGTTGTAGCATCTAGTTGTACACCTCCTTTTGATTGCAGTGGACTGAACCAAGTGTCCAAAAAAAAATCCCGAAATCAATTTTTTTTTGGGGGGTATTTGGCTTTTTTTAAACCGCAGTAATAAGCTCTCATTGAGAGCTTTTCAACATAAGTTGTACTTATTTTAATTGGTTCCAGAGCTATAGCCAAATAAAATTGTAATTAATGAAATATTTGTGTCCTACAAAGGGATGACAGAGATCGGTTCGAATCAGAGTTCATCTCCTTTTTTTATGTTAATATATTGATTTATTAATAATTATTATCCTCTAATTGTAAAATAAAACGTTCTAAGATGAATAATTCAGTAATAAAATAAAATATCATAAGTTTTTAATTAATTAAAATTTTACGTGCTTTTCATTTTAAAAAAATGTGTAAATAATTTAATATGCGTACAAGGAAGTCATGTGTTTTCCAAATCAGATTTTTTTTTTACACAACACTTGTAATAAATGATTGTAGTAGGCTATTAGACACTAGTAGTAACTTTTGTTTAGATAAAACAAAGAGTACTAACAATTATTTGAGCTTAGTGAACAATTAATTACTGCTCTTTAAGTATGATATTATATTGATAAGTATGACGATAGGTTATAAAGAACAGTCAAAAGGCCTTGACCTAGGATAGAGGTACGGCGTGTGCCAGCACGTACATTCTAATGAAGTTACTTAGATCCATCCTTAGTGCTGTCTTGTTTTTATATATGACTTGTGCTCTAGTGTTATACAATGCTTTGCCCCTACTATTGACCTCCGAAGTCTCGCTCCTCCTTTTCTTCCATTGTGTCTGTTTAATCATCTCAACATTTTAAAATATTTATATACAATTATTATATCAAACAAAACAACCCCCCTCCCCTTCCGGGGGAAAAATATTAATCTTTTCTTATCCAGTTTATACTGTATAGAGTCAGTATAACTATATATTAGGAAAAGTAGGATAATCAGATCAAAGTTTTGCATATTTGGGATTTTTGAGCCCTTATTCCTCTTATGACCGTCTTCAAACAGCATTGAAAAATTCGAAACGATGTTATATAATATATATTACCTTGTTTTTTTCCATATTTCTTATTGATAGTATTTAATTGTTCATCACAATCGATCACTGGGTATGGCTTATACGAACCTTATGATGTCCCCAACTCAAAATTTGATTCCATGCCCCTGGTAACTTTTAATGCATTTTCTGATTCTATTTGGTCTTGCTCAGATTCTTTTAAAAAGGTTTACGGAGGGGGAGGAAAACACTTTCTTTTTTGTGTTCTCCGAATTGCAATTTACGTCCTTGTAATAATTGCATTACTTCATTAGATTAATAGTCAGTTTTATTACGCATGTTGTAAAACGTTTAGGTGTGAAAGATAAGTTATGTTTTTTCTTTTCTCGATTATAGTTTTGCTTAATATCTTTTGACTGTGTTAACCGAATTGATTTCTTATCATAAAACACTAATTTAGCACTGAAAAATTCTGGAATGTTTTTACATACATTGGGTCTGTTATTTGCTTGATTTCCTTTTAATGGTTCGACTGATTTGGATGAAATTCGGCAATGATTTCTGTACATTATGGAATTAAATTTTGGTCTTGCTCATGAAGAAAGGGAAATACGAAGATGAGGGGCAAGAAACATTTTTTGTACTTTCTGACGAAAACCTCCGTTGCATCCTTTATGCAAATTAAACGATTCTTTTACATTGTCATTTTTGTTATATGTTTAGGAATTTTCATTTTGAGGATGCAACAATAAGCTAAATTTCATTTCCCTCTTTCCTCACAGTTCCTTATAGTTCTGTTTTATTTTCAGACTAGATAAAACTGATTCTAATGAAATTGAGTTTGATGATTACGTCTGTAATATGGGTCATGATGGGATTTAATTTTTATCACAAGTTGTCAAGTGAACGGGAGGGACATTCGGGGTTAATGTTACCGAATCTCAACTTTTATTCAAAAGTAGAACAATGTTTTAAACGTAATTCCTTTATTTATATACTTACATACCTTAATAGTAAATAATAATAATAAAAAAAACGAAGTGGCAAAATAACAATAAAATTTCTATTGTGCGATTTATATACTCCGCTAGGAGGAAATTTAGTGACAAATTTATATTAGACTGTTTTAAAATAAGTTATAACATACGCGATGAATCCCAGCAGTGTCATATCTATTATACAATCGTGCATTTTGTGTAAGTGCCTCCGGGCTAGTCGTTCGACGCTCGTTGCTGGAGCGCCACGACGCGCTATTCTTAGTTCCAAGGTCAAAAACACACACACACACAACTTATAATATAAAACACTCTACAATTCTTCCTTATAACTTTTTAATAAAACTTAATTGCTGCTTTTAGATGTCCTAGTTCACTTCATTTTAATAATGAAATTATTTGTTCCTTGTTTTATTTGATATTAATGACTGTCACTTCTACGTACACAATTTTACTTCTTTATATATATATATATATATATATATATATATATATATATATATATATATATATATATATGTGTGTGTGTGTGTGTGTGTGTGTGTGTGTGTGTGTGTTCGGCAAGAACTCGTGGGTTTAAATTAAGTTCACTCTGTTACATTTAAAATTACAAATATATGTTTTATTTCTTGAAAGTACAAAATAAGTTTTTTTTTAATCTTTTAATGTAGCTACATATTAAAACTTGAGTTACAGCCCTGCTGAAGTCAAATCAATTCACATTCTGGCGAGTAGAATCGTTTCCATGGCTGCTGCTGTTCTTTGGCGCAAATGCTCAAGTGACTAGATTTTTTTTTCATATACTATGTATTTTACATAGTCTCAGAAAGAAGAATCAAATCGGGATTTTGCGTTGGCCGAACGATGGAAGCTTTTTTCTGCCTATCCAGTTTTCTGGGAACCTGTAGTTGAGCGCAATCTGCACAAGTTTTGGTTGATGTGGAGGGGCTTCATCCTGTTTTAAAAGTAAGGCCTTTCGTATTTTCAGGCTACGGAAATGTATAAGTCAGAATATACTATGCTCGTGAAGAGTGGCTCAAAAATGTTATTCTGATGATTTCCGTTATAATTCAATTTCGAACAATTGTGGAGGAATTCTACAGATTCGTGTAGATTTTCTGAGCTTTTCACTCGACAATTACGGCTTCTCAGCGATTCCATGAACGTGAAATGCTACGTCATCAGATAATAAAGTGCGTTGTTTTCATCAGCAGAAATGAAGTCTAACGTGGTCTTAAAAAAAATTGTACTCTGGCTTATCGTTACGTGTTGTAGCTATAGTTTATAACTACGAAGTGTTTTATTAGTTGCGAATAACGCCTTGGACAGTGCTTTCTTTTTGAATATTTACTTTACCACTGTTACTACGAACTAAACGTTTTAATCCAAAAAGTTTGGAAAGATAGTCGAACCCCTCTTCGAGGGGCTCTCTTGTGTCTTAGGCCTATCCAGCGAGTGTCATTTTCAAAACTCCTTCCGGTTTCCAAAAACTGTTCGTACAATTTACGTATTCTTTGTCACTTGGAGAATTTCTACGACTGACTTGAGTATATACGACCCTGATTTTAATGATTTTAACCTTTCTGCGAACCGGTACACACATTGTGCTGTCTTCTTGCAGTGACGACATTATATTTAAGCCTGGACTCATAAAAGCTTGGCGTATGAAACAGTCTAACGCGGCTGGTGCTGAAGACTGTAAACTAAAACCTAAATGTTGTAGCTTTAATAGTACTAATAAAACACTTCTAAGTACTGAAACATAAAAATTGCATTCTTTCTTGAAATCTTGGTCACCCGATATATATCTTCAAAGTGCGTAAGTAAGGAATTGCTCAAAAGAAAAAAAAAACATCGTACTAGAGTAAAAGTGAGATACAGGACTCATGGTGACTTATGGGACCTATGGTGTTACTTACCTTTTCATTCCCTTTGACCAATTATAAACAAAATTAGAAGCTTCAGTACGCTATATTCTCGAATGTCGTCGTACAAAATTATTTAAAATGTTATTCAGTTGTAATTTTCAAGAACGTAAAACGTTAAAAATAAAAAGTTTGAAAATATATATCTAGTATGCAATTAAAACCCCGAGTTATGGAGAAAAAAAATATGCTATCTTCCTTCCTGAATAAAATGACCTGGAAGGGAGACATGCCTGTAATGAAATCATTAATTTGTGATTAGTTGAAGAATTTTGTATGTAGTACAGAAACAACAAAAGAGAAAAAAAGTTCTTTTGTCTCCATCTTAAAAGGGATTTAAGATCCATCTTAAAAGGGATTTAAGATGGAGACAAAAGAAATATATTACCTACCTAAGAGGCATTAAATTTTGCGAATATATTTACCATTGATATACAAATATGGTACGTAAGGTGTTCTGTATCTCGTTGTTCTTTGATAAATTGTGACTATAATTGAACGGCATCGATTCCCATATACAAGAAATCACGGGACAATTTTTTTCCAAATCGATAGACATGAACAACTTGATGTGATAGATATATATTTAAAACGACCATGTGGATTTTAAACTTATATTAACATACTTTTCCCCACCTTCACTGTGACGTTACGATGGTGTCAGACATATGCGAATATAGAATACCATGTTGGGCATTAGGCCAGTGGTCTCTTACATAGCGTTTGTTTCATGATCTTTTTTTAACGCATGCGCTCTCAGTATCCCCGATGTCGTTCACATTACGGGTTGATTGTGCCTTAGGTTATTTGATGTTTTAATTTCTTTTTTTGTTTGTTTATTGAAACCAGAAAAATAAAAAGGATGTTTATTATACTAACATTTAATTGTTAGAATTTATAATATAAGATTAGAGAATAGAAAAATCTCAATGCGTGGATGTTTAGTCATTCGTAGAAGAAGATTATTGTAACTTGTATCTAGTAGCATTTCCGTGATTTATTTATAGCTTGTGATTTTTTGTGTCTTGCATTTTTATTTATCCTCGTACTTTAAGAATTAAAACTTTAATACTTCTGCACAGTTTTTTTCTGGTTTAAACGAGGTGATTGCAGGGTGATAGAAATTTAATTTAATTTTATTTCATATGAATGTATATATTTTTTTTAGTTTCTTTGTGGTGGTGGGGAAATATATATATATATATATATATATGAAAATACAGATAAATTTGTATTTAAACAATCTTCAATTCTAAAAATCTATTACGTTCAGTTTAAGAATCTTAAAAATATTTCTTTGTAAGTAGGATTTAAAAAAAAACTAACGGACATAAAATAAATATTTTTGTAACTTCTTTCATCTATATAAAGATAGATTTGTAGATAATGCCACAAAAATTAAGAGTACTCTTTACCAGAACAGACTGGATTTAATATATATTCTCATAGTAGGGAAATTAGAAGGGCAACATATAAATTTTAAGAGGATCCAGGGCATAAATAAATCTTTTTATTCTATTTGGGCATAATTCATTATATGTGAACATATCATAAATAAGTAGTAGGTATGTTACTTCATAGATTAAAAAATGGAAACTGCTCAGCATTTGCGTGGATAGATCAAGGGAAACCGTGGTTAACGTTTCATGTGATCGTAACCACGATCACAATAGCAATATAAAGACCATTATTATTTTGTAAATAAACGTAAATAAACGAAGTAAATAAATGAAAGTACTAAATATATAAAAATAACTATTTAAATTATTTAAGCACTTTTTAAATAGATATTGGAGAATAGGATACAGAAAATTCACGGTTTTTTCCGTTAACATTGTTTCTTTTAAAAAAAAATTTTAAATAGCTGGGTAATTTATTAATATTGGTAACATTAATAAGTGGAAGTATATGAAAATGAGTTCTTTTTAACTCACCGTGTTGGTCTAGTGGTGAACTCATCGTATATCAGCTGAATCGAAGTCGAGAGTTCTAAGGTTCAAATACCAGTAAAGACAGTTAATTATATACGGATTTAAATACTAGATCGTGGATATCGGTGTTGTTTGGTAGATGGATATCAATTAACCTTATACATCTCAGGAATGGTCGACGTGAGGTTGTACAAGACTAACATACATTCATTGAAGTAATATCTTACAAAGTAAGATATCCTTTGAAGTAATATCTTACGGTGGTTCCGGAGGCTAAACAGAAAAAGAAAAAAATTCTTTTGTGTGGTTTATTAGAGGTAGACATTGGTAGTATGCCGGTCTCCGTGGGATGAATGGTAGCCTTTCATCCTGAGTTCCCGGGTTCGAATTCCGGCCAGGTATGGCATTTTCACACGGTAAAAAATTTTCATTTTATCTAATTCTCGGAAACAATACCTCTAACGGTGGTTCCGGAATCAAAATAAACAAAAAATGTAAGAATACTGGTCTATTTTATTTATTAACCAACAATCGCAGATTTATAAATGTAACTAAAGTATAAGTGTTGACATGTTTAATTTTTTCGTATATCGATCTGTGTGATTCATGATCTAACGATCAGTTTATTTTTATTTTCATTATTTTTTGTATCGAGAGCTGAAAAAGGTATCATATTTTGAATATAATAAGACGTAAGCATCTTTCCCGTAAAAAAAGAATGGTGCGTGGGTTTTGTTTGTATGTGTTCACATTTTTATTTAAGTTTCTACTGGCGCAAAGCGGACCCAATGGTGTGGATGGTGCGCCGGGCGGCTGAACGTAGTGCACGAACAGTTTATACTTAATTGATACGAAAGATTTACCTAAATATATTTGTGTTTTGGGGAGAAGAAAGGAAAACATTGCGGTTAGAGGTTTTTTAAAAATCACTACTCAAGAAACGGTTAAAAATGTTACAGAATATTGACGCTTTTCGTTGTAAAAGATTTTTTTTTTTGTTTTTAGTATGCTAAATTAATGATCGTTATTTTTTTTTTGGTCTTCAGTCATTTGACTGGTTTGATGCAGCTCTCCAAGATTCCTTATCTAGTGCTAGTCGTTTCATTTCAGTATACTCTCTACATCCTACATCCCTAACAATTTGTTTTACATATTCCAAACGTGGCCCGCTTACACAATTTTTCCCTTCTACCTGTCCTTCCAATATTATAGCGACTATTCCAGGATGCCTTAGTATGTGGCCTATAAGTCTGTCTCTTCTTTTAACTATATTTTTCCAAATGCTTCTTTCTTCATCTATTTGCCGCAATACCTCTTCATTTGTCACTTTATCCACCCATCTGATTTTTAACATTCTCCTATAGCACCACATTTCAAAAGCTTCTAATCGTTATTTAGTTGGCAAAAACATTTTACAAAATCATGTGTAATGAAATATAAAACATATGACATTTTCGGGGCGGGCCATAGGCCCGCTTTTTTGTAGTAATACATATTTTATAATAAAGACAATCCTCAAACGTTTTATTAGGGCGGTTAAAAAAAAAAACAAAAACAGTAAGGACGAGTGATTAGACCACTCTGGAGTTGTCGCTATTCGTCACATCCTGTAAACTCATCACGCAAATTTCCTGCCCGTTTACCAGACAGATTTCATGGAATTAGAACTAGTGTATGTTATGAAATAAACAAACATGACGCTATAATTCTTGTTAAAAATTAAAACCAAATACAAAAATAAAATAGCGATCTCATCATGTTTCCTACCTAAGAAATTAAATATAATATTTAGTACAGGCAATTTGTCGTCAAAATAGGCTGTATTTGAAAATCCTTACCTACCGATTGATCTTTTGTCCATGCGTTAGGGATGATGAGGGAAGCTTAACTCCAGATTTTTAACATCCGTTCCCATAGATTTTTGAAAAACTCGAAAAACTAAAAAAGTTTTTGAATGCGTTTTTCTCTGAATCTATGCATTTTAGAGAAAAGTTTTTCAAACAAAAGATATAGAGGACATTCTCCTTTACAATTAATGTCTTTGAAGTTATGCAGTATAATTTGAAATTGAAATGCTATGTGGCGCTGAAGTTGTTAAAACACGTTGTAAACGACTAGACCGGTTTCGAACACGTGCCCAATTTACAACATTTTTTGTTTGAAAAACTTTTCTCTTAAATCCATAGATTCAGAGAAAAACGTATTTCAAACATTTTTTTAGTTTTTCAAAAATCTATGGTAGGGGATGTTAAAAATCTGCAGTTAAGCTTCCCTCATCACCCCTAACATATGGAAAAAAACATCAATCGGTAGGTAAGGATTTTCAAATAAAAATACAAATTGACTGTACTACTAGTCATCACATCCTGTAAACTCATCACGCAAATTTCCTGCCCGTTTACCAGACAGATTTCGTGGAATTAGAACTAGTGTATGCTTAATAAACAAACATGACGTTATAACTATCTTGTTAAAAATAAAAACAAAATACAAAAATAAAATATCGATCTCATCATTTTGCTACCTAAGAAATAAAATATATTCTGTTAACCAACGTATGAGTACTCTCATTATTTACAGCTTATCAACCGTTGACCGTAGAAGAATGATATTAATCAAATGTTCCTACTCTTAAAATGATATATTTTTAATGTGTCCCAATGTTAAAAGAGTAAAGTTATGATACACAATTTCAATGACCATTAAGATTAATTTTCTTTATCCGGAGGTGTACGGGTTCCAATCCCGTTCAGGCATGAGATTTTCACACGCTTCAAATCATTAATCTCATCCTTTGAATTCTAACGGTGGTCGCGAAGGTTATAAAAAAAGACCTTTAAGAACAAAATAATATTTCAACGTTAAAAAAAAAAATACTTGAAAAAAAATTGGCGGTTGCGCCTATCTGAAAATTGTTTATTTTTCGGTGTGAGAGTACTTCAGCTGTACTGTAGTTCAGTTATGAAACCAGATGTGAAATGTTATTAAATGGTGTACCATAATTGTTAGGATTGAGGATGCTTGTACATTTTTATCAAAATTTTATTTTTTCCTTGTTTTTTAAAAGGGTATGTCAAAACCCATTTACTGTTTGCATTTAGAATTTGTGACTTGGATCCTCATGAATACTTTTGGTGGGTTTTCCTACTGAAGAAATAGATCGTTTGGCGGTAAAATTTGCTTTATTTAATTTTTAAACGTATTTTATCGTTGTCATACTTTACAGTATTAACTCCCGGTGTATTTTATTTTTCGTTTGTGGTTAGGATAAACCATAAACAAATTAAATGGTTTTCGTTTCTTGCGTTACGATAAGGTGTTTTTTATTTTTAATTCGTTGTTTATACTTTCCTAATGTTCGTTGTTTATAACTCTAGACTTACGCTGCAAGAATGTGTGGTTTTCAGTCAAAAAATGGGGTACGGGTTGGGTTTTTTCATCTCTCGACATTCATTACCCGTGGACTCTCCCTTCAAAAAAAGAAATAAGGATAATGTTCATATGTACGTGTGTTGAGGTGTTTGAAGCCTGGTTATACCAATTTTGTTGAAAATTGTACAGAATTTGGTGTACACTGAGTGAGCTGTGAAGGTTTCCCACCTGTCTGCCAACCGAACTGTGATCTGGCCCTTGCCGTGACGGGTTAGCGAGATTTGTTCTACTATCTAACCAGATGATATCATCAGGTTACTAATAACGCATTTGGATATAAATTGCAAACACAACAGATTAGTATCTAGACACAACAGTTGGGGAAGGGTAAAAAACTTCAGCTTATGTATATTGGAAAATATGTTATCTCAATTTTGACGTCAGTATATCCAGGGATGGGGTCAATTTTCTCAAAATTTTGCAAACATTACGCCACTTGATATTAAGCTCTGTACGTGCATGTGTCCATGCTTATATTAGTAAAAAAAAATATTCCAAAATTCCTTCCGTTCCCCAAAAATTTAAAACGGCTGTCTTTATTTATTGCGTATTTTTCAACTCATTTTATTTTATTTTTTCGTATCTTCCTAGGCATAATAAAGAAGTGGACGTGAACCAACAAAAATACTTTGCAGCATCAGGTTGGGGGGGGGGGGGCAATCAAAATTTAAAAAGTTTTTTCTTAATTTTTTAATTTATTTATTTAAACTTTACACAATTAAAAGTTTAAATAAATGAATGTTTAATTATATTACAATAAAATTGATACTTAACTCCCTACCACCAAAAAAGAAATTATACGTAGTTTTTTTATTGGTCATACATTTTTCAGTGGAATTTTTTTTTAGTTCTTACTATTTAACTTAACAAGCATAGAAAAAAAAAAAATTCTTGGAAGGTGATTTTGGATAAAATAACGATTTTTTCTCTTATTTTTCAACTTTTTTATTTTTATTTAAAGATATAATGATTTTACTGTAAAATTTAATCATAAATTCTTTCCACCCCAAAAAAGAAGTCTTAGTTAACTGTTTTGATGTATCATTTCTCCACTATATAGGAACAATTAACCAATGCCAGGAAAGTATTTGTTGTCGGCGTTTTTGGTACATGAAATTTTTTTTATCGTTCTGTAGACTTTGGTTTTAAAAATGTATGTGCATATTCTGTATTAACAAGATTACTCGTGTTTTATTTGAAGCGCGTATTATTACGACGCGATAACTATATTGAATAGTAAATACGTTTTGATAGACGTGTTTAACAGTCGATTGTGGTATTAGTCTAGCGATGTATGTTTTAGAATGAATGACTTGACTCCTTATAACAACTATACACGTGACTTTGTATTGTTTGTCGTTAGTGAATAGTTGGGTGATCTCACCGGTTTAATGAATGAAACGTCTACTGCTAGACTGTCAGACAGGCCCAGACCCTTCCTTCTCTTTCTTTTTCAATGTCTTCTTAATTTACACTCCCTCGTAATAAACTTTATTTATCTGATTTTAAGACAGGCGCGTTTTTAATTTCTTATTTATGTGTAAAATAATTTTCCTATTTTTTAAAATTTTATTTTAAATTTACCACGTAGTCAAACAAAATTTGTGAATCCAAAACTTTGATATTCAATTTAAAATTATTAGCTACTCTGCGCTTTAAATTTCTTATTCATTAAAGAAAAAGAAAACATATTTTTTAATAAATCCTTGAATATAATTTTTTAATAAATCCTTGAATATAGATATCAATTAGGCCTTTATTTATTTATTAATTTCCCTCCCCCCGAAATTGGCCAACTGGACCACGGGAAATGCAACTCAATTTTATTTTGTTAAATTTTCTTTCTCACTTTCATTATTATCTAGCTCTTTATTTTTTCTTATATGCAGGTGGGTCCTGATATTTTTGGTTTTTTTCTTTGGTTACCTCATCATAATTTTTTTTCTTTTGCTTAAAGTTTTACTATCCAGTATTAATTACATTTTTACTTCCTGGTACGAAGTATTGTGATTGCGTAAAATTTTGGTTTTCAGGTTTCAAAGGAAATATCCATTTTAATCATCCCTGAATCCGTTTTGACTAGTTTCGGCGTACGTACATCTGTATCTTACAAACTAAAAAACGATTAACCTAGCCGTAGGATGTTGCAATTTTGGGTTTAGGACTGTTGTAACATCTAGTTGTGCAACCTCCCCTTTTGATTGCAATCGACAGAACAAAGTGTTCAAAAAAAGCCTCCCCCCAAAAAATTGATTTGGATTTTTTCTTAACTGCAGTTAAGCCCTTATTGAGAACTTTTCAACAATATATCATAAGAGGTACTTATTTTGGTTTTAGTTATAGACAAGTAAAGGTTTAATTAATGAAATATTTGGATCTTATAAGGGGGAAGTCACATCTGTTCGAATCAGACTTCTCCGTTTTTTTTAACTCTTTATTTATTTATTTAAATATATCGATTTATTAATTAACCTCTAAATGTAAAAAAAAAAAAATCGATAAATAATAATTCAACAATAACAATAAAAAAGAAAAAATATCATAAATAATTTATGAAATAACGCCGCGTTTTAATAATAATAATTCCGGCCTCCATGGAGCTAGTGGCAGCGTCTCTGCCTTTCATCCGGGAGGTCCCAAGTTCGAATCCCGGTCAGGCATGGCATTTTCATACACTAAAAAATTCCATTTCCATATCCCATGCACAAGCTTCAAGCTTGTGTGGCGATATCAAGCACAAAAAAATAGAATTTTATATGTCAATTTTCAAAAAAAAAGGGTATGTAATTTAAGGCGTACAAGGAAGTCAATGTAGTGCCCTCTTTAATCATTTCACTCTTGTATTTTCTTGTTACAAATTTTCAAAACATTTTTAGTAAATCTTCCAGAATTCATTGTCATGAAGTGTTCTTTAAAACAGATTCTCCTTTTCAATCTAATAATTTAACTGTTTTGTTTGCCCTGAGTTTCCCATTTATATCCAGTCATACCTTTTATTATTATTATTATTATTATTTTTTGTGATTTATCATATCAGGAGCGATTATAATTATTCAACAGCATAGCACACACAAAAAAAAGAAGTGAAAGTTATTAATATTGAATCTTATTTTGAATACCCGTGGTAGTATTATCTGTCTTCCATTCTTTGAGAAAAAACTGTGGCGAATAAATGTACTTCTTAAATTTATTGATGATTTCTTTAGTACAATGAAACTTTTTCTCTTAGAAACTTAATTAAGCTCTGAACTCATTGAAATCTGATTGATTGAGATGAGGACTATTAAGAGGATACTCCACTTTTGTTTTTGAATTTTACCATGGTCATGAGTGGTGACTCGGCTTTTTAAATTATCTATAGGACAGCTGTCTGTCTGTTTTTACCTTGCCGTTTAATAAATTGGAGATTCCTTTTTTTTAAATTACGTTTTAAAGGACATTTTATATCCCAAAATAATAGATTTTCCTTCTGAAGTAACCATTTTATCATGTTTTAATCATAACTGCGTCAATGCTCTTTATTTTCAGAGTTAAAAGTGATGTACCCAGGTTTCATCAGTAGAACCCACCCGACCGGATTGGTCTAGTGGTGAACGCGTCTTCCCAAACCAACTGATTTGAAAGTGGAGAGTTCCAGCGTTCAAGTCCTAGTAAAGTCGGTTATTTTTACACAGATTAGAATACTAGATCGTGAATACCGGTGTGTTTCGGTGGTTGGGTTTCAATTAATCACACATCTCAGGACTGGTCGAACTGAGACTGTACAAGACTACACTTCCTTTACACTCGCACATATCATCCTCGTTCATCCTCTGAAGTGTTATCTGAAAGGTAATTACCGGAGGCTAAACAGGAAAAAGAAAGGTTTCATCAGTAGAGGTACTACATTGTAGAAAATCATCGATCTTCATGCTGATTTCGGATGGGCTAACTTAGACGCATTTCCGCTTTTTTTTATCTGTTAAACATTGTTTCAAGTTTGTTAGGGAAAGTATTTATCATCTATTCCGAGTAAGGAACCAGAAGTAAATCCTATTTCAAAAAACTAAGATGGGTATTCAGCGACAACCGTCAATAAAACGTACATATACATAAAAACACATGCACTAAATAAGACCACAAAAATTCAAGTGATCGCGTAGATCTAATGAAAAAAAAAAAACAAAAATTGACAGCATCATTAAGCAATAGACAAAGATAAATAAGTAACGTAACAAGCACCTTAGAGATAAATGATAAGAAGATAGGCTAGGCTCCTCATCAAGGCGTCGAAAGGTTCTAATCACATATGTGATACTGAACCAACTTAAGAGCCACTCAATCCCCCAATTCCAGCACCTATAGGCGTTTCAGTTGCAATTGCTGTTTTTAAGATGCGTTGTTAAAAACAGTTATTGCAGTTATTGTTTTTAAACGTTGCATATCCTATTTCCTATTTCAAAACCCTTTAACTTTTATATTTATTTGTATTAATACGTTGCTTAGATCGGTAGATAGACAGCATTTAAGACAAAAGTGATCTTTTCTCTTTAAAATGGGATATTTCAGTTCAGAAAAATCGTAGAGAGACAAATAAAACAAGAAATTAAAGGTAATGTCTTAAGCTTTTAAACTATTTTAATGCAGTTTACTGAAAAAATCTAGTTTCCCCAATGCGCTCGATCAAACACGAAGAAAAAATCGAATTTGTAAAACCCTTTCTTCTTACTGATTTTTTTTTTAAATTTTGATTTTTGAGATCTGAAGTATACTGTGAAAAAATAGATTATTCAAGTTTTAATTTTTTTTATTCCGCTCTATGCCTCTTGATTGCAAAGTTAAAGTAGTTTGAATACTATCACTTTTTATCATAAAATATAGGTGTCCTTTTAATTTTTTGTACTAGTGTAGTAGGTATTTAATTTTATTTTGAAATATCAGGAAAACATATTTCTTGCCTTCTTTTTTAATCAGCCACAGCTATCCTGGACCACTTGAAACCCCCCCCCCCCAATCTTCTGTGGTCCTCTAAACCCCCCCCCCACCCTAAGGCCTCCAGCGCCTACGAGGGAGCGGTATCGCTCACTTTGAGAACGAATTTTCTAAACTATTTTATTTCATTTCGTATTGATATTTGAGAATTAGTTTTTTCTGTATGTAAGAAATTTATACTGCTGTTACACACTGCAATAGAAAAGTAATATTACACTTATACTTCGGGAAGCAAAAAGCATTTATATCTTTTTTTAAAAAAGTAGTGGGGTGAACAGATGAGAGGAGGAGACATTACTTTTTCTGTTTCGAGTCAGGAAAGTAGCATAAATATACCCGGCTTTGTAGGGAAAGTTACGTAACTTTGCCGGCTTCTTTTGTTGTTAAAATTTTATAATCCAATTTTCTTTTTTCAAAAAGTTTAACGGGCGCTTTCGTAATCTACTTTTTTTTGAAAAAGAAAAATAAAGTTTTATTTAATTAAAATATTATTGAAGGGCATTAATTGATTACTTGTTACGTATTTAAATGTTTATTAAAAACTGTCTATCTAATGATACGCCCGGCTTGTTTGTTGTTTCTCAGTCGTGGGAACGTCACCCTCCTCACTGTGATTCCATCTCGCTTGCTCGTTTTACTCTTTCTTCATTTCAAGGCTATTTTGTATAATATAACTTCAACTAAAGCTATGCGTGTGGTGCGGCCGGTATAGATTAATGAACTCTAAATTACTGTGAACTTAACCTTGTGTACTCGGTGAATTTGTCGTGTTGTTTTTTTTTTGTTTTTTAAGTATTTTAACTTAGAATTTAATTTTAAATATATTATATTAAAATATTTTGTTTTATCGCAACACAGGTAACATTAAAGAACAAAATATAAATGTTTCATCCTTCTGTGTTTACCAGTATTGTCGTACGCCTTGTTTCTTTATTGACGTCAGCGTAAAAGAACTTTTTCTTACTTATATTTAAACGATGCCATTTCTTGAGGTACAAAGATTAAAAAAAATTACTATTTTTAATTTGTTAAACGTACATACCAGATAAACATTTTTACGTTTAAACAATAAATTAACAATCTCTTTATTCCCCTAAGTAAGTTTTAATTAATTATTTCTTATTTTCTTTTCTTTTTAGATTATTAAATACTTCATATTTAATAAAACTACCAACCCCTACATCCTTTCCTTTTTTGTTTTTCTCGTATTTATCAGTTTTTCGTTGTCCTTTATTCTTTTTTAAAATTATGTAGTAAAGACTGACGACTTGAATACATTTCCCGGTTCAATCTGTACATTTTTTAACACCCTATTAAATGTGTAAAATTTATAAATTAAGAGTTTGACGTACTGTCAGATATTTTTAATTGTATCCCTAAGTATGCAACACTACCTCAACACTCCTGTAATATATAGATTTGAATAAATAAATTCACGTTTTTTTGTTCGTTTTTTTTTAAATTCATAAAAATGTAATTAATTTTAGCTATTAAATAAGAAAAGTAAATATATCAAAAAATTTTTTTTAATGTACTGCACCCAAGGTGAGGTATCTTTCACTCGTTAACCAATTGTAATCTAATATTTAGATGATAGCCAGCTTCCGTGGCGCGAGTGGTAGCGTTTCATCCGGAAGTCCCGGGTTCGCATCCCGGTCGGGCATGGCATTTTCACCTGCGCTACAAATCATTCATCTCATCCTCTGAAGCAATACCTAACGGTGGTCCCGGAGATTAAAATAAATAAACATATAATATTTAAATGACATCCGGTTTCCGTGACGCGAGTGGTAGCGTCTCTGCCTTTCATCCGGAGGTGTCCCGGGTTCGAATCCCGGTCAGGCATGGCATTTTCACACATGCTACAAATTATTCATCTCATTCTTTGAAGCTCCCAGAGGTTAAAAATAAATAAATGACCGATGTACCCCCAATCAGAAATCTTTCAAAGTTTCATGTAAGTCTGAAAATCCATTCTGATGATATAAGGAAAAATATTGACAAGAAAGCCATCAAAAATTAATAAATTGAGTTAGAATGAAATTACCCAAATGTATAATTATTATACTATACTACTAAAAGGGAATCGTCTAATTAGTACAAAAATGTATGTGGCTTTAAGAAAATACAAAAAAAAAAAAAAAAACAGAAAAAAAGGGGTTTTCTCTATACCTTTGGAGAGATTTTAAATGAGACTGAACACCATCAGAAAGCATCTTAAGCTACCAAGGACGTATTTAAATTACTACGCAAATGCAGTTTACCAATAGTTTTGTGTAAATTTTGAGATACGAGACCAATTAGGTCTTATCTCTTTGTCCACCCACGGGCATCGTTACCAAAATTAAAACTATAAATTTCTTTATATACAGAAATTAATATATCAAAATTTAATCCAAATCTGTTCACCCAGTTTTGTAGATGTTAAGCAAAAAAAGGCCAAATGATGTTTATACATCTTAACAAGTTTTTTTTTTTTAATTAGTCATGAAAAATTAATTTCTTTTAAAACTATCGATCGTGAAAATGTTAACTATTAGTATAATATTTTCCCGTATACACTTTTAAATAAATAACCGGATAAATAAAAAAAATAAATTGAAAAAAAAATATTACAAATCTCATCTCGAAAAATATTTCTATAAGATTCTTTGTTGAAATTAATATAACGTTAAAAAATATATATATATACATAGTGATCGATGTAGAGGTACATTTTTATAACGCTTTATAAAAAATAAGAAACTTGCAAAATCGTACTCCATTGTTCTGATTAATAATTTTGTACTTTTTTGTATTAGATGTTGTTTAAGGTAGTTTAGTTATAGAAAGGACAAAGGATTATAAATAATTCCATTAGTTTACGCGTGTTTGCGTGCGTGCGTAGTATACCACCACGGTTAGGTGGATATATTATGGTGGGAGAAGTGCGCTGTGCACATTCCTGGCGCGTTTTCTTCGTCTGGCATGGAAGGGACCTCGGACCGGATGGATCCGACGGATAGATCGACGGACGGACAATGTCGAGAGGTTGAACGGGGCGAGGTGAGCCGCGCACAACAACGCGTGTTGTTGCTTTCTTTCTGTCGGTTGTGTAGTGGGGGTATTTTATACCAGACAGACTAAGAATACGAAGCAAAAAACATGTATCGGTTGGACTGGGTTTATTAAATGCAACATTATTCTGTCGATGAAAAACTGCACCGAGCCGATTATCTTTATTTATTTATTTATATTTTTGTTACTTAATTAGACTATTGCAAAAATTTGATTAAGATCAGGTCGTCTATGTAAAATCATTTTATTTAGGAATTCATTAGCTATAAATATCCGAAAGTGCTGGTCACATTAAAAAGAATTAAATTATACAAACTCCGGTAATTTTAATTCATGTTAATATGGGTAAATCTATTCTGGCCGTATATTGCTTAACGCCCGTAAGTATTATAGTGTCAAAAAAAAAAAAAGATTTCGTTTAACGCTACTCTTTGTAGTCTTATAATGATGCTTTTATTGCCATTTTTAAAAAATTATCTATCGAAGAATTAAAAAAAAATTCCTCAAATATATTTAAAATTAAATAAAAGATTTTCTTTTACAGAAATTTTGCCAATGAAATTTTTAAATAATACTCCTTAAGAAATTATCAAAGAATCCCAATTTTTATGCATCTAGTTCAACTTGCATGTGTGCTCAAATATTTTTTTATTAACTCCTGGATTACGAGTATTTGTAGTTATACCGGGTGATTCAAAAAGGACTTTACAAATTTAAAAGCATATAAAAATTTATTGAGTAATTTAAAGATTCGGTTGAGTTCTTATTTCATACAGAAATACATCAAGTTTTTCCCGCAACATTCACTTTGGTTGGATATGGCTCCATGCTTAATGCTTCATACATCCCACCTGAAGTTGATTCCATTCCAGACTATAATCGGAAAATCTGGCGTTGTCAATGCAGCTGCGGCGTTAATTCGAAGTGTTAGCACAACAAGATCGGCAGGCAAATCGGTACATAAAATTGATTTTTAATGAACCACCACAAGAAAATATCTAGCTGGTTCAAATGTGGGGAGTTAGCTGGCTGTGTGATTGGATTTTCACGACCGAACCACCGACCTGGGAATCTAGTATCAAGAAAATCTCTTGATTTCTAGCTGGTACTGAAGTAAGCCACTGGGTCGGTCTATTGGTGAACGCGTTTTCCCAAATCAGCTGATTTGGAAGTCGACAGCCAGCGTTCAAGTCCTAGTAAAGTCGGTTATTTTTACACGGATTTGAATACTAAATCGTGGACACCGGTGTTCTTTGGTGGTTGGGTTTCAATTAACCACACATTTCAGGAACGGTCGACCTGAGACTGTACAAGACTACACTTCATTTTTCACTCGTACATATCATCCTATTTCTCCTCTGAAGTGTTATCTGAACGGTAATTATCGGACTAAACAGGAAAAAGAAAGGTGGTACCCCGTCTTGCCGACAGTAGTAGCGCCCATCCTAGTCATCATCGTTTAACTGAAGAATTAAGGAATTTTGAAGCATATCCAGATAAACGATACCGTTTACGGTTGTCTCTTGAAAAAAAAACGTGCAGTAGGGTCTGTTTGCTTAGGGCATAAAAAAATTGACCTTACGGCTATCACAAATGAGCTCGAAAGTTTTATGAGGATTTTCGCTACCCTATTCGGCAGTTACGGGTGTTCACCTTGCCACTGATGTGAAATTTTTGACTCATAACCTCAAATTACGTAGTGTAAAAATGTATCGTCTGCAATTCTAGCCATCATTTCTACAGATGACTGCAGCCGAACAACTTTATCGTAAAATATAGTGTTGAACCAGGTTATTTTGTACGTCTTCAAGAGCAATTCATGATACGCTCCAAAAAGTCGTTAGTGGAATACCAGTCTCACTTGACACGTCGAGTTGATTTCTTTGAACTACGTGCAGAACTTTCTCTTGAGTTGTTACCCAGCAGCTTCAGGGCCGCGTGGGCGTCCGGGAGATTTTGTATGGTTTACAGAACAAACTCTGTCAACGAAGGTTTGGTGTCCAGAACAAATTTTACGCCTAATACCGTACGCTACGAAAATTACGTTGCTGCAGTTATCGATTGCAAAGCCAACAGAAGGTTCCGCACCAGTAAATGTATCCATTTTAACAACATTGCTGACAGCGCTGGTAGCTGAATTATGTACTAATGAACTACAAGAGTCAAATCTTGGTATGTTTTGCTATGAAATGACACACCTCAACCGAATCAGTAGAGGTTATTTAAATTAAATTTTTTATGCGTTTTTAAGTTGTGAAGTACTGTTTGAATCAGCCGGTATTTAATATCTTAATGTATTTACATAGGGAATATCATAAACTCTATGATAGGCGTGTGTAAAAAATGCCATGCCTGACCGGGATTCGAACCCGGGACCTTCGAATGAAAGGCCGAGACGCTACCACTCGCGCCACGGAGGCTGGCAGGAGGATTTTCTTAAGTCTTTTATCACACGCCCTTAAAATGTGTCTTTTGAAAGTCCTTATACATTTTTTGTCCTAGTTTAGCATTTTCCGGAGGGGAGGGAGACGAGTTTATATTAAGTGTGTCGTTCTTTAAGAGGATTTTCCTTAAACGTTTTTGCATTTTTAGGTTTCTTTTGAAAAAAAAAATATTTTGATCATTGTTGAACATCTGTATGAATTTGAGTAATTTTTTCGATCGAACGGCATAATTTTGGATTTGTAGATAGGCTTTTTTCTTGTATATGTTTTGTGTTAAGACTAGGTCGTTCCATCCTATAATTCTTCCTAGATATTTGAATTCTTTTCAGTCTTTAAAAAGTTAAAACTGTGATTCCCAAGCTGCGCCGCGGCCTCTGCAGTGGCCCCGCGAAATATTGTAAAAGCTTCATAATTCATTGAGGAAGATATTTAATATTATTAATTTAACGTTTAGTAATATTAAATTTAAAAAATCATATAGATACGACTTATATTTATTTTTGTCTCGTAAAACAAAAATTGTACGTCTGCCTCATTTTTTCTTCTGCTGTTTCTTGAAATAGAACTGTTTATTATAATTATTTTGTATTTTTCGAATCGCACAACACGATAATCAAAATCATCTTAGATTTGTTATTTTATAAACTAAAGTATTATTTTAATTTTATTATTTTAACCGCTCTAAGATTTCCTTTTATTTTTTTGTTGCAGGTTGCAAGATCAAGGCTTTAAGAGCAAAGACTAATACGTACATAAAGACACCGGTACGAGGGGAAGAGCCGGTTTTTGTGGTAACCGGTAGGAAAGAAGACGTAGCCAAAGCAAAAAGGGAAATATTATCTGCAGCCGAACACTTTTCACAGATTCGTGCGTCGAGAAAGAACAATCTATCCGGAGGACCAGGATCGTTGTCTCCTCCCGGGCCGCCCGCTAACGTACCCGGACACGTTACCATCCAGGTACGAGTTCCGTACAGAGTCGTCGGGTTGGTTGTCGGGCCTAAAGGAGCTACCATCAAGAGAATTCAGCATCAGACTCATACTTACATAGTGACTCCATCCCGAGATAAGGAACCGGTATTCGATGTCACCGGATTACCAGAGAGCGTCGAAGCCGCTAAAAGAGAGATAGAAGCCCATATCGCCGTAAGGACCGGAACCGGTACGGTTCCGGATTCCTTGTTTGCAGCCGACGCTTCATCTTTCTTGAGTAATACGCCGCAAAATCTATTGAACGATCTTTACAAATCTGGCATCGGAAGTCTGTTCAGTTACATGGATAATCTTTTGACCGACAATACCACCGTTGGCGGTTTGTCTTCCTCGTCGGACTTCTCTGCTGGTAGTTCGGGTTGCAGCTCGGCCTCTTCTAGTTCTTCCGCATCGGGTACAACAGGACTTGCCGATCTCGGTTCTATTTGGAGTATGTCACTCGATAGGGACGAAGGGATCGGTGAATCTCCGTCGTTCGAAACCGCAACGGCATCTTCGAGCATCTGGTCGTTCCCGTCTACGACTAGGCCTTCGCCGCCTCAGAGCGCATCGCCTGCTGAATCTATTACTGGAGGTAAAAGAGAATGCGTCGTTTGCGGTGAACGTGAAGTTACAGCCGCTCTAGTACCCTGCGGTCATAATTTTTTCTGTATGGATTGCGGTGAACGTCTTTGTCAAGCGTCTGAACCGACTTGCCCTGTCTGCACGATGCCGGTTTGTCAGGCGATACGAATCATCTCTTAATTTTCTTACGCGTCAGTCGTAGTCCTTTCGACTTTTGGACGTTTCCATGTCGTGTTTTTAATTGTTAGTAATCATTAGAAGTTTATATTTAAAGTACGACGTTCAGACCTCATTTTTTATATAAATACCTCTTGTTAAATTTAATGAATAAATAATGGACAGAACTTCTGGTGATTATCTTTCATAAGGATTTGTTTTTTCATTGCAGTGTTATTATTATTATATATCGCCTAACCAAAGTATGTAAATAACGAATGGAAACGAATCAAAAGTCGAAGCTGATAAAAATAATTTTATTAATATATAAATTTATATTATATTAATATCCTCCTCACAGAATGTGGCCAGTTCCCCCCATTCGTAATGTAAGATTGAAAGATTTATCTTTTATTATTATTCATATATTATCTCTGTTTACAACGACATTTATTAAATTATTCGTGTGTATTATTATTTTTATTGATGTTGGATTTATATTATTGTTTTCTTTTTAGTTTATAAATAAATGATTGATATTGTTTTTATATTTTTGTACATTTATTATTATTTTTTCTTTTTTATTAAGATTTGGTTTATCATATATATATATTTTTTTTAATAATTTTATTGTATTATGTGTGTCTGCGAATAGTTTTATCATTATTTCAGTAATTTTTTTTTAGGTATTAATTATTGTTTAATAATTCATAATTTGTATTTATAATAATGATACATTGCTCATGATTAGCGCATTTAAATAAAAAAAAAAAAAAAAAAAAAAAAAAAAAATGGTGCGATATTCTGTGAGATTCCTAGCCACTACACTACCACAATATATATGTATATATATATATATATATGCATATTTTCAATTAATTTAACTTCAGTATGCTTTTTTGTATAAAATATAATGCAGTGGTTCCCAAACTTTTCCGAGACGCGGCACTTTTTTCAATGAAAATATTTCAATGGCGCCCTACCCTAAGTAAATTATGACTACTTGTAAGTAAGAGTTAAAAATAAATAAAACACTTATATCTTTTCTTTTTTTTGCTTTATTAACATTAAATTAATAATTATAAATGTCTTGGTTCAATTAATTATGGAGCTTTTAGACAATATTTCGCGGCGCCCCTATGAAGAGGCCGCGGCTCCCAGGGACGCCGCGGCGCACGGTTTGGGAATCGCTGATATGTGTAAAGTAGTTTTATTTAATTCTTTCTTCATTAAATATAACCAAAGTTATTTTTCTATTTTTTTAAATTTTATTTTCATTTACCCCTCATTTTTCTTATAATAGCAATTACCTGTAAAAATTAATTAAAAAAAAATTATCAGTTTTATAAATAATGAATTTAATTAAAATTTTTAAAAATTAACGCAATTTTTCAATATAACAAAATATTGTTCCAAAAATGCTCTGCATGTTACTATTATTTTTATTATTGTTATACTAAAAAAAAAAAAATAGAATTAAATAGCTGACAATTGTAAATAAATACATTTCTTATATACATAAATATATATATATATCTATATTTTATTACAATAAAAAATATATATATTATAACTGTATGGTATTGAAAATAATAATAATAATAATAATAATAGTAATAATTATATGCATAACAAAGAATAAAATAGTTAACTGAATGAACAGACAAAGGGTAAAAAAAATTTTAAAAAAACAAAAACAAAATGAAACTAAGAACCATGTTTGAGGAATCTTTTTTTAAAACAAAATTTGTTGAAGAGGGTCCTGGCATTTGACAGGCTGTGATTTATAAAACTGCCAATATATAATTATTAAATATATATATATATATTAATCTAATAGAGAAAATATTTGTAACTTTTCATGTAATTATTGTATGCCTCCCCTTCCTTTCATACAATGTCACTCCCACCGCTGCAAAGTTTTTTCATTTGTCATTTTATTGATTTGATTTTATCTATAATAAATAAAACACTTTTATGAATGGATGATGTTTATAATTTGCAGTAATAAATATATTAATAAAAAGTAATTAATAATTCAATACAACCCAAGTTTTTTTTTTTACCTATTTGTCGTCACATTAATTATTGAATGGAAATATATGATTCGTGTAAATGGTTTTTATTACTACTAAATAAAAAGTAATAATTATAAATAAATAAATAGTATATTATATAACATTATAGTTATGCTTTTATTATTATTATTATAATATATATATATATTTAATTAAAATAAATTAAATTTATATTTATGACTGACATCGCTCTGCTGGTAAACCATTCCTTCTTGTTATAATTCGTAAATTATATTTAGATTTGTAATTAATAATTGTAAATTGTATGTTAATTATTTATAATTATAATATAATGTAGACTGCAGTAGAGCTATATATTATGTAGTATAATTATAACAATCTTTATATAATATTTAACACATATCTGAAATAATAATAATTTGTTATTCATTAATTTTATGTATATACTTAAAGAAAGGAAAATTATTTATATTAAATTCTGTTGTTTTTATTTTTTAATTGATTTTTATATATTTATTGTGATAAATGTATGTTTATAATTAAAATTTATTCATAAATAAATTTATTAATAATTATTACAAATATTTGTTGTCTGGATTTGTTTCAAATCTTATTTTTAATTTTTTTATTTTCATCTTGGTTGTATTATCTTTGTGGATATTATATTTGTTTATTTTTATAAGTAAAGTAAATAAATATTTTAATACTAATAAATATTAATATTTAATAATAATATATAAAAATTGTACATTTAATCTTTCCTGGGTTTTTTTAAAAATTATTTAAGAAAAAGTCTGCTTGAATTAATTACCCTTATTAAATCGCTTTTAAAAAAAGAGGGAGAATAAACAATCGGTAACTGTAATATTAATAATAATAATTAGTAAATATGTTGCGAAATATTTGAATATAAATTTTTTATTTTGTCTTTTAACATTTCTTTTTTTATATATGACTTCTGGAAATGAAAGTAAAAAAAAAAAAGGTATATATTTGATCATTTGTAAATATATTTTTTTATGTTTCTGATTAACTTTGACACTGTTAAGATAACTTCTTTCTGTTTCTTATCATCCTTTCCCAAAAAGTTTTTAATTTTCATGAAATTACATTTTTTCTGAAAGGGATCTTCAGATCAAATTTCTAAGCCAACCTAGGCTTTAATTACTGAATTATTAAAATATAGCAAGATTGTTCTCTTAGTAAAACCTTCAAATTTATTTTTTTATACCTTGAATTTATCATCTTGTACTCCATTTGCATTTCTTTTTCTCTTTACTATCTTCATTATCTGTTTTTCCATGTGGAAGAAAGTTTGTTTTACTTTGTTAATTTATTATCATTCATCCTTGATCTAGATGCATCTCCATAAAAGTTAATTCTATGTGTGTTTTTGATCTCATTACAATTATTTTACATTAGAATTCATAAAAGTTCTTTGAATTTGATCTCGAAAGATTACCTCAATGTTTTTGGTCAGATGTAAAATATTTTTGAGAATTGTTATCCGGTTTTTTCAAGATCTTTTAATGCTAGTTTACATCCAGACAAAAAATTTCCAAATTGTAATTTGATGTAAAGTTGTTTCATTTACGATTTTAATATATATAAAATTATTTTGTTTAATCAATAAATGTAAATATTTAATTTTTTTTGTAGTTAACTATGCTCAACAAATCTGTATATCAAGCATAAATAAAATTTGTGCATAAACATGTTTATAAATATATGCTTGTTACTTGTAAAAGAAAAAAAATTAATTTGGTTTATATTTTTAGTAATAAAGAAATCCGAGAAAAAACCCACCCCATCAACAACACCACTACCACCACCAGAGCTGATTGCTTGAATTAATTTCATTACCTAATTTTAGATACATGAATTACTGTTATATTTATGTCATAAAAAATAGTTATTTATGGCGTGCCAGTTGATTACCCTCTTCACAGATTTTGTGACTGCTATATATTATATATATATACACATATACATCTAGTAATAAAATAATATAAATATTTGTCCAAATGATAACAGTACCACTACCATCAGTATGACGCTGTTTATTCAAATATTTAAATAAGAAAAATGTAACAAAATGCCTCACTCTTGTGGGGCGCGTGTACACACACACACACACACACACACACACACACACACAGAATCAAATAAAATTAGCATACCTTTATGTAATACATTTTCCAATATTTGTTTTCTTTTTATATGAAAGGAATGTCAACAGAAATACTATTATTATTATTATAAATAGGTGTTTTAAGATTTATTATTATTATTATTGAAAATTATATCATTGTGTTTTATTATTATTATATTACTGGAATAATTATTAGTGTTGTAAATTTTATTAAATTGTATATTATTATTATTATTAAGTAAAAATAATTTAAAAAAGTTTATAGAAATGAGTGTATGGTGCATGTTTTAAAAAAAAATTTTTGTTATGTGTGAAAAATGACGTCATATTATATATATATATATATATATATAGGCAGTCTAGTTTATATTTAAATAAAACAATTTTCATTTTGTTATAATATAAAATAAATAAAAAAATTACAAAAATAAATATTAAGAAAAAAATAAATAGAATATTACAGTTGATATTTTAATAGAAGAATATGTAAAAAAATTATATTTTTGTTGTATTATTTAGCTAGATTTTAAAGGAAAAAAAACAAAATATTTTTAGGCCTAAAATTTCTATTTTATATTGAATTTTTTATGTATTTACGTAAAAAAAATTGTTTTATTTTTTATTTTTTTTTGTTCGTTTAATTTTAGTTTAATATGTTTGTAAAAAGTTATTACATTTATTTTTTTATTAGCTTTTATTTTTTTACAAGAAATTTTGATGAAGCATCATTAAAAAAATAAAGTAAAAAAAAAATGTATATTGAGTACAAGGAAGTGTCGTCCTGGCATGATAGGTTTATTACATTTAAGAAATATAGTGAATTTTATTTTTTCACCCCCTTTTTTTTAATATAGTTTCCATGCCAACGACAATTTTTTCCCTATAAATGATGCACATCTTTAGTTAAATTTGTTGTTATTTATATTATTAATTAATTGTTTGCATTTTTAAGTTAACTATTTATTATTAATTAAATATTTACATCATTATTGTAGGAGTAGGTAGAGATGCAAGTTCACTGTATTAAATTAAAAAAAAATATTGTGATGTATTTTCTACCATTTTTTCTCTTTTTTAAATTGTGGTTAATTTTTTTTGTTAAATATTCACTAAAATGTTGAAATATAAAAATTTACATAAAATTTTTTTTATTGTGAACGGTCATGTTGGATCGATTAATAGGGTATGAAGTAATAATTCGTGTCGTGTTGGATTTTTCCAATTTTATCCTTTTAATTAGCTAATTTATATTCATTATAAATAAAATATAAAAATTATTCATTACTGAAATTATATCTTTATGAAATATATATATATATTTATTGTTTAAAAAAAAATTCTATTTGTGTATCCAATTTTTTGTCTTCCCTTTTTCATTATTTTTCATATTTCATATATTCTGATTGTTGTAACAAAAAAAAAAAAAAAGTTATACAAGTTATGAAATGTTTTCTTCTTTCCTAGTATATTTGAATTATTAAAATTTATTATCATATATTAGGTATGGTGTTTCATAAATGGCGTCTTGTGTTATCGTGTAATAAGTATGATTATATATAACTGTTAACACCCGAAGAGAATGCGCATCAGTGACTCTTGATATGTATAATCGTTTATATTCTTCACTTGTCACATTTTTAATTTATTCATTCTGCTTTAATTTAAAAAAATAAATAAATTTATTTTTAATAAACTATAATTTATTTGAATTAAAAAAAAAAAAATGTTATACTTAAGTTCATGTTTAATTTTTCGTTTTTAGTTTTCATTTAATATTAATTATTAAAAAAAAATTAAGGATGTAAGTTGATAATTCATTAATATGATTGTTAACTTTTTTATGCTTTAAGATAATTTCAGGCGACACGATAAATTTATGTAGTTTTTTTAGTTAAATCTTAATTTTGATTTTAACTGTTTAAAATAAGGTAGTATTTTATTAAAATAAAATAAATTTATAATTTATGAAAATAAAGACTTATATTAATATATGTTAATTTAACGTGTGCTAAATTCTACAAATATGAAGTTATTTAATTAAATGTCCAGTAATATTTAAATGCCCAGTTGAAGATTTAAAGTTTAAAGGAAATGTTCATTAAAGATTTTTATTTTTGATTTTTTTAAATTAAATGGAAATTGTTTTTTGTTTCTTTTTCTCCATTTGTATATTATTGTAGAGTCACTTATGCCAATAAGTTATATTTATTATTAAGAAAGTTTAAAGTTAGTGATGGATATGCTGTATTGATTGTATTCTGCACAACTTTTTTGATTAATTGTAGTAACTTTGAAATATATACACATAATATATGTGCTACCTGTTTGAATTACTCAATCATATTGCATAGCGGTTAGTTTATATCATAATATATATATATATATATATATATATATATATATATATATATATATATATACGATATTCAATTAAGTTGTGTAGTTGTAAAATGTAAGGTGTCACATTTATTTATTCTGTCATAAATTATACTAGTAATTGTGTGTATACATATATATATATATATTTTTTATTTTATTTTATTGCTTGCATAAATTGAATTGTGTGTTAGAGAATTATCCTGATAATAATATTATTATTCAGATTAGTAATTTTGAATGAGCAATAATTTGATCACAGTATCAATAAATTTATAGGTAATTGTTCTGTCCTGAATGATTTTTCTTTTTGAATTCAAAACGTTTTCTCTTAATTCTCTTCATTTATTTGTTTAATATAGAGTTGTGATAATTGGATCTGGATGAGAAGAAATTGGAAAAAATTCATTGCATGAAATAAAACTGAATAATAGTCAGTATTATTGTGTTGTTTAAAAGTATGTGATATTTGATGCTATGAAATTTAAAAAAAAAAAGATCGATGTATGATGGTTTCTTTAACAAAGACATCTCTCCCCGTCATTGACTGAATATTATTTATTATTTTTAATGATGAATAAATGTCTTCTGCAATTTTGATGTATTTTTAATTTTAGTTTAGAAATTATAAAAAAAAATACCCTGTTGTTGGAATCATGGGTTTCTATTCTGCAACGTTGTGGAAATTGGAGAGATCATTGCACTATTACAACTAAAGATTTTTTTTTAATTTTGAAAAATTATTGTTCCCTCTAAAAATGTATTAAAAAAGTATTTTAAGTTTTTGGTTGAATTTTAATTCATCCTGTTCTTTCTGTGAATTAAATCAATTAAAAAACATTTTTTTATTGAAAAAAAAAGAATTTTTATTTGAAATCAATTATAGTGGTTTTCTAAAATAAATCTGAACAATGTTACAAGAGCTGTTTGTCTAATAAGGCAATCAGTAGAATATATAAAATAAAACCAAACAATAACTAGATTACAGGTTTAATTGCAAGTCTCATTTAATTTTAATCAGTGGAAAGCCACAGACGAAACTACACTACCTCTTAGTAACCCATCCAAAACATGTGGTAAGGTTTCCCAATTACTTCAATTTCTAGGAACGCTGTGTTGCACAGATATCTCAAATGAATGAACATGTTAAAAATTAAATTTTTGTTTATCGTTTTTGTTTTGCTTGTTGTTATCGCGACATAAGCTTGAAGCTTGTGCGTGGGATATGGAAATGTAGCTTACAAAGAATGCCATGCCTGACCGGGATTCAAACCCAGGACCTCCAGATGAAAGGTCAAGACGCTAGCACTCACGCCACGGAAGTTGTGGAAGAAGTTGAAATGAAGACACTGTGCCGGTACGGCAGGATCAGTTATACACGAAATACAGTGTGGCACAAGGAAATGGGAAATTTTGAAGTAATTCTAGCATAAATAAAAAAAAAACGAATATAAGTTTTATTGTTAAAGACAAAAAGTAAATTGCGTGCCATTAGTTTTCCCAACACGAAAGTTTCAATTCCTAAAAAGAATATCAATTGCATGATGGCCATTCAAACTTGAAATTCCTGAAAGCAAATACTGAGATTTTGAGATTTTTCATGGACTTTGAAACACATCTATGGGACTACATAGTCATATGGTTTCAGTTACTATACAACTTAAATTTTGCAAGTATGAAACTTCAAATCGCTGTGGAGGATTTGGTGAACAGTTGGTTGTTTGGCTTAAATTTCAAGCTGCTAGGTGTTTCCTTGCCAATCATCATGGGATTCTTTCAATTGAGTCTTCAACTACTTAATATTTTCTGGGGGTTCGTTGAGTTCTTTGACCTTCTGGTGGATTCTTTTGTAGAGCTGAACTTGTCTCCTTGAAATTCTCAATCCATGTATTGATGGTGATGCAAGATTGAACACAAACATGATTTTCTGAATTGTAATGATATTATGTTGGAGTTCTCTTTGAGCAGCACTCACAGTCACCATTCTTGTAAAATTCACGCTGTGTGCTGACCCACTGGTCCACAATTACTAAGTGGCAGGTAGTTGGACACAAAAGATGCCACTCCCATCTTTCTACCAGCTCCTTAGGGCTGCTATACTCTCTTTACAAAATTTCCCATTTCTGTGTACTGACCTGTACAAATAAGGCTGTTTCGATACGGGATGGAAAAGTTATCACATATATAAATTTAGTCTCCTGTTTGAATTTTTTTTACTTCTACAAATAGTCCACAGAAATTCATTTTTTTGAGTTGCAGATGATCCCAAAATTGTTTTTTTTTTTCTATTTTATTTCCTTCTCTTAAAATAATGCCGCACTTTTTTCGTCAACTGAACCCATATTTGACATGCATGCACAATATAATAATAAGTCCTGCCAAATGTTGCCTTACTTGTTGCAACCGGATCAGTTACTGTCACTAGGGTAGCTGAACATGTGGAGCTAACTGGTTATTAATTCAAATAATTAAGTGGATCTGTTTCTCTAGCTCTTGTGTGCAGACAGTCTTAATTCTTTACATAATAAAATATTCATTGTTTATTGTAAAGAGAGAAATAAAGCATAAACCCTTTGCGTGCATCCAGTCCTGCCATTAAATTTACAATTTTTGCAATATTATTTTTTAATGAAAAAAATCTTTAACAATTATTAAAATACTATGGCCAGTTCAGTTTTTTTTTTTTTAAATGGTGATCGAAGATTATTATGTGCTAGTGGGAAATTATACTCAAGAATGATATTGATCTTCTGATATAACAGAATTCTTAAGTCATTTTTTCTATAAGATTAATAAATAAGTTGCTGTTTACATTGCTTATATTTACATTCAGATTCTCCGATCATAACATTTCGATTAAAATTATATTTATTATTTCTAAAATGGAGTTATAAAAAGAATGGTGTATAATGATGTTAATTAATAATGACAGAATATAAAATTGTTTTTTTTTTTTTTAGAATTTATGTACAAGTATATGTATGTTGTAAGTTTTATTTAGAACTATTATTGCAAGCACAAACTTTTGTTACTTATTATTATTACTATTATTATTAGGTAAGTAATGTATTAATATATGTTTTGTTGTCATTCTTTATTAAGTTATTATAATTATATATATCTGGTTATTTGTTTATTAAAGAGTGTTGATTACCAATAATTAATATTATATATTAAATACGATACAATAATTTATTATAAATTTGTTTTTCATATATATTATTATTATTATTATTAGAAAATATGTATTATAAATAAAATATATATATATTTAATCATTAATATAAATTATATATATATATATATATATATATATATATATATATATATATATATATAATAAGACAACAGAGCTAGATATGTATTTATTATTTAGAAAAGGTGAGGAAATATGTATGCATGTATTTATATATAATATATATATATATATGTATATTTTTTAATAATTAATTGCGTACGTACATTTATGAAATAAGTAAATAAATAAACATTACATAGCTTTTGACTGATAGAATTATATTTATATTTATTATTACTATTATTACTTCAAAGTGTCAACTTTTTTGTAGTCAATAAGTATAAATGGTGTTTATATAAAAACAAAAATCAAGAGGCTAATTGTATTTTCGTTAAAGTAATAGAAATTGGCCTAATTTTTTATTTTTATTGTTAAATATATATAAAAAAGAAAAAAAACATTGAATGATCTTAAGAAGAATTTATTTTTACAATACATGAAAGTTTGTAAGATTTTAAAAATTTTTGTTTAATTACAAAGCAATATTTTATTAATTTTTTTTTCTTTAAAAAAACATTCGGTTGTACGACTATTATAAACATTATTGTTTTTTTATTTATGAATGAGCACAGTACATCATATGTAATGGTATATATTTTAAAAAAGCAATATTAAATCTAATTTTTTACTATTATATATTAACATAAATAGCCCGACATGATATATATATATATATGTATATTATAAAGTTAGTGGTCAAATTTTATAATAGAATTGTTATTTAACAATAAAAATTTTTTATGCTCACGATGTAATAAATAAAAATAAATGAACAAAATGGTTATACTTATTGTCTCTATATATAAAATATTAATTTATGTACAGATGCTGGAAAAATTATTAATGCTATATAATACATTTTTTTTTCATATTAGATTTGGCATGGGTGTCTTAAAAAAAATCACACATGAAATGATAAGTGGTTAATGATGACGAGTTGTTTATTTATTAATATTTTTTTTATATTTTTATTACTAGTATTAAAAAATATTTTAAATCCGATGGAATTATTTTGATTCTAATGACAATCAGTTTTATTCACTGCTGTTACTAAAGAAAAAAAACCTGCAGTTTTGAATATTATTGAAAAAAATTTTTTTTATCATAAATGTCTGCCTGAAATTTTATATCTTATCATAATATTATAATAATATATATTTATTAAACAAATAAATAGTAATTTCATCCATACTGTTCTTTTTTGGGTGATATTAAAAAAAATATTTATATGTATTATAATTAATCATAATAATTATAAAATAATTTAATTTATTCTTAAAAATTTTTATATTTTTGGTAAATTTATTTTTTCAATTTTTTATAAATAGTAATAATTAAAAAAAAAAATCAGTGTCATAATTAAATGTTATATTTATGGTATAAACTATAAAAAAAGAGAAGACTGGTTTCAGATCTCGTTTCAAAAAAACACCTGTGCTAATTATTACTGTTAATAAATATATGATTATCTATAAAGTAATATAGTATTAAATAAATTAATATTAAGCCTTAGCAGATAATTTTTATTATTATTAATATTTATCGTTATGTATTAGAATATAATACAGTATCATAACAATGATATAATATTTAAGGTAAAATTTTTATTTCTTTGTTGTCAATGTGTTAAATGTAATTTTATTATTATTATTATTATTTTGTATTCTTTAATATGTGTATACATATATATTATATATATATATATATATATATATATATATATATATATATATATATATATTATTAATTATTGTTGAAATCAAAGTGGTTTTTCTTTCTATTTTTTTTTAATTATTTTTTTTTGTTGTAATATTTACTTTTTGTTAATTTAATGATAATAATAATAATAATAATAATAATAATAAATAAAAACTGAAAAAAATTACAGATAAATAATTTTTTATATTATATATTTATAGATATATTAAGTAATTGTCTTTTTACTATGAATCCAATATTTGATTATATATTATATATATATATATATATATATGATTATAATTATATTATATATATATTTATATATACACGATTTATAATAATAAATAGATGTTCAGTTATAAAAAAAACCAAAAACGTGTTATTAGTTAATTGCTCATTAATAAAATATATCCTCTATTATTAAATAACTAAGAGAGGTGAAAAAGAAACAAAATTAATATTTAATATAAAAAAAAAATATTTTAATGAATTAGTTTATTTATCTGTTTATTAATATTGTATTCAATAAAAAAAATAATAAAATAAATTTTTTATTAAAGTTTATTTACATGAACAAATAATATCAACAGATTTTCAAATTGATTTTTATGAGAAAAAATTCTCTTTTTAATTGTTTTTAAAACTGATTTTTTTTTTTTGGTACAAATGCTTATTTTGAGTTTTAGTTTTATTTATTTATTTATTTTTTAATTTAAGAATTTATTTTATTTTATTTTTTGTTTCTTTTGCACCTTTTTTTGGTATTTAATTTATCCTTCACACATTTATATTTAATACCTTTGTTACTGTATTGTAACAAATGGAGTGGGGGGGATATTGATGACGGGTGTTTGATATAGCTGTACAAAGATAGTCTTTTTTCCAAAAAAAAATTATCTTTATTTTAGTTTTCAACATAATCAGTTTACAAGTTTGTACATTTAGTCTATTGATTCTAAAATCATATTTTTTATTATCCAGTTCTTCAAAATAGACTTGTTAATTAGTTTTTATCATTTCATATAAATCTCTTTCCAACAAGTAGAGGGGCTTTCTTAGAATAATTCAAAAAAGTTTTCTATCAATAGCAAAAAGCATAAACTGGTGCATTGTCTTTATAAAAAAGAACATTCCTGTTTTTTTTATCAAATCTGGTCTCTTTTTTCTTCATGTAGATGATCCAGCAGAGATGCATCAGATTCCTCTGTTTTACCCTTCTCCAATAAGCCAATGAGGATTATGCCAGAAAAACCCAAAAAATGGCTGATCTACTTACGGTGATCAAAAGTGACCTACTTATGTAGTGGATTGTTTTCCATAGGATGTGCTCATATGATGCATCGTAATCATTAAAATAACCAAATCATTTGTAAAATTCTAATCGATAGACCTGATTCATTGTAATCTGCCTCAGCTTTAGTTTCCTTACAGTTTTGGCTTACAAAAAGTAATGTTGGTTCATCACATGAAGGTGGTTCAACTTTGACGTTATTTCACCAGTTGCAATGCTTGATCAACTTACCTTCAACAGAATTCTAAATGTATCTGACTTTAACTTTGTACATATGCCTAGTGGAGATATGGGAACATAAAAATTATCTTAAACAATATAATTTCAAATATCATATTTTGAATTTCCACAGATTTATCAAACGCTCTTCATTTTGTGTGTTTGGTTAAATTTAATTTTTCTCTTGGTAATTTTTTACGGCCCTTCAAAATTAATATAATTAATTGCATTTACAAAGGAAACTAATTAATAATACACAATTATTTTTAAGTAATTTTGGGATTACTTCAATAACCTTGTGGGAAGAAAGTGGTATGACATTCTTTTTAACATGTCTCTGATTTTGAGTTTAATATATGAGGTTTATCTATTAAATAAACAATAACTCACTTTTATTTACATGTATTACAATTTTATTCTTTGTCAGTTTTTATCAATTTTTTTCTGACTCAGTTTTTTCAAAATTTCCTAATAATAATGCTGGTTCAGTATTTTGCCTTCAAGAACCCTTTCTTCCTAAATTGTGCTATTTATAAAAAATTAATTTGTATCAGTTAATTATTGTTTTGATGAGCTATTCTCATTCTTGTTGACTGCATCTATAGTGATTGTAACACTAGTTGAGATTTTTAAAAAGGTTAGGGTTGTCGATATTACTGCATTGTCAGTGAAAATTTTCTTAACCAGGGACCTGGTTTTAGGTCCCTGGACCTCAATGCATAATTTTTTGTCAAGATGCTCGTGCAATTTTTGAATGCATTGTGTTTCTTAAAATCACTGAATTTGGCGATCTTGAAAAATATAGCTAAATTTTATAATACATATTTGGTTTTTAAAATTGAATACTTCAGTACCAGTATCCAGAGCCTTCAAGTCCTTCATCCAAGAGATTTGCTGTTTTCTACGTTATGATATTCTGCACTGAATCTTTAGTGCCATTCAAACACACTTGTACAAAACATTGGATTTCTCAGGAAGCCTCGGTAATTATTTGAAAGCATTCTGATTGCTAAAAATTTTTAATTTGCAACGTGCTCAGCTTTTAAGCTTGGCATTATTGCACAAGGGAAACAACTACACTGAACAGTAACTCATCAACTGTGAATGGCTGAGAGTTGATGTTTGTTGTGCGGAGAGATGTATCCAAAGAGCTCTTTACCATGGAGCTTACAATCTATTCCCATTGCTTTCTCTATAGATTAAAAATATTAATTCTTAGAGAAAGAATTATTTTAGTGGACATATTTTTTACATTAATTTACTGAAATTAGCAATCCTGCTGGGTTTCAGTTCCTTTACATTCTTTAATTTTTGCAGTAAAAGTATACAGATTAATTATTAAAAACAAAAAATTTTTATTATACTTCATTTCAAATTAGGATACATTTAAAAAATAATTATTATTAATTTTTTAGCCAGAACTGTTCGATATACTTTTTGAAAATTCTTTAATTTTTTTTGTTAGTAATAGTGTACATTTTCTGTTCTGCTACTACAGTCAGGATGGAAAAAAATTATTACACTATTGTTTAATTTTGAAATAAGAATCTCATAAGATTAATATTTTTTTTTTTCTCTAACAATGTTACATATTAGACGATGATACATTTAATATTTATATATAACAAACATCTGATAAAATCTCATTTTATTTCATCAGTGTATAAAATTATAAAAAGAATTTGGCAAAAAATCAAGCTGTCTATATAAATAATAGATATAATAATCAAATCTGACAGTGTGATGCAATAATATGGGTTTGGTAATTAAAAGGTTAAATTACGTCGATTTTCGGATAGAGTATGCAATGATCCTGGTGTTATGGTACTATATTTTACCCCTCCTGCACCCTGAACTTGTTTAATATAAAAAAAATTAGTCTCATTAGTAATATCTTTTGTTTAATTTGCAAAAGTTTTTAAAAAATAATTAAAATTGCAGGGGAAAATTTTGTTTCAAACTGTCAAATTTTTGGGGCTAAAATATTTGGTTAATTATTTTGGTACCAAAAACAGAATACAAAAATTATTTATTATTTTATTTATTACATTTTTTTATTTAAGATAACATCTTGCAAACAACACCCCCTTTCAAAATACTGACTATTAGATGATATCCACTTCTTCAAACAGCTTTTCCACTGTTAGAAACATTTTTATATTTTTCTGAACTAATACTGTTGAATTGTCAACAGCGTTTTCTTCTACATCTTGAAAATCAGGTTTTTCTTCATTCTTGGGAGTTAGAAGTCACAAGGGGCAAATTAAGGGGATGAGAAACTGATCGTCATGCAGTTTTTCTTCAAAAATGGTTGATTTTCAACCCTGTGTGTGGGCAGGTCCATTGTCATGATTAGCATCCAGTTCCCCAATCACATTAATTAAGGTCTTTTTCTTCACTTCTGCACACAATCGCTTCAGAAGTTGTAGATAGTAATGTCTGTTTACTGTGGTGTCCTGAGAAACCAGTTGAACGTGAATTCCTTTGTTGTCAAAACACACAATCATCGACTTCACATTTGGTTTCACTTGCTGGGCTACGAGATGTCTTTCAGCTAGTTGGATTGCTGTTTTGTTTCAGGGTCATAGCTGTAACACCCAAGATTCATCCCCTGCGGCTGCTGACAAAAATATCTGGGTCAGTTTATGCCTGTTCTTTCAAATTTCGGGCACACTAAGATTGTTCTCCCTCTGATCATCAGAAAGCAGTTGTCGAACAAACTTTGCCACAGTGCATCTCGTGTTTAAATCTTCAGTTAGGATTCTTTGGAAGAACTTGAGGAAATTCCAGTTATTTCCTCCACTTCGTCAATTGTTCTGCGATGATCAAATATTATGGCATTGCACATTTTTTTAACATTTTTGCCTGTTCAGAAGTTGCCAAATGTTACTTCTGAACCAGGGAAAACCACTCAAATTCTTGCTTGGCTTATTTCCCTTCCCTTAAAGCTTCCTGAAGCATGGAGACTGTTTCTTTAACAGGAAAAAGAATTTTATGTTGGCATGTTGCCATCACAAAATTGCTGATAGTGTTAGGAGGGGATTATGAAACTAGTCTCTCTCTGCTGCGATGGTTCCTCATGAAGCTACTTGGCCAACTAAGCAGGAAGAATGTTTAGTAAATGTACCTAGCAGGAGAAAGCAGCAATACTAACTCACTTGCCTATAGAAACAATTCTATCTTTTACAACTACTGTAATAACTCCTTTACTTTTTTTTTGTACTTGTGTAATATATATTTTTTGTATGGCAAATACTAAGAAAAAATACATTTTTATGGAATACTACTTTCTTGATTGTGGAAGTAAGGATTGAGTGGTCTGTTTCATTAAGAAAAGAATGAAAAATTTGGACACTTAAAAAAAACATTTATCAAAATGATGTATAACATTTATTTCTGAGTGGAATAAAATTATTTCTGAATTCTGATATGAGTTGTTGGGTTTAGATTAATTATTTTATCAACCATATTTTCTGGAGTTATTTTTTATTGTTGAATTAATTGAGACATTGCATCGCAGGCCTTAACTACTGTCCAATAATCAGTTTAGATAATTTAACATTATAAATAATGCAGTATTTTATTTTGTTTCAATTCTTAGGCCTATATATCAGACAAAATTTTATTCATATTTTTAAGCCATTGATATACACAGGTGTTTTGAGTGAAGAGTTAACATTGATAAGAGCCGATGCGTCAGTCAGTTCTGTGATACAATAAAATGTTTGACATTCTTACAGAGACATGTGCAACCGTGAGTGCTGACTGATTTTAACTGATTCAGTGGCTGGAGAAGATAACTGCCAGACTTGGTTGCCGGTACCTCCCGTATTGTGTATTGCAATAGTGGTTTGCATTGTGCAACTACTTTGTCCCCTGAGTCATAATGATTTTTTAGGTTTTTGATTTTATTTCTTTATATCTATTACAGGATTTTTTGTTAATTTAATTAAATTTCAGTAATTAAGATCAATTGGAAGAGTGAAGTAAAATTAGATAGGAATAATTAATTACTGATGCTATTAAATCATAAGTAATTACTCGTAAAGTAGCTGTTGACAGGCGAGCAAATTTAAAAAAATTCTCCATCTATCCTTATAACTGAGAATAAATTATAAAAAATGACCTTTATCTGTTCTTATTTCTACAATTGCGTGTATTCAATTTCTTCATCGTTTTAACTGTTTTTACAACAATAATATAATGGTGACAACAAAGTAGTTATTTTGTTTTATATTGTCACATATTTAAATTTTTTTCCCAAAATTCAACATTTCTTTCTTTTTATAAATAGACTGGCACAATAACCTGAGGATGCATTGAACATTATTAATGATAAATGCATCTTTGCTATTACAGAATGATTCTATAAACTAGTCAAAACAATGTACGACTATGGCCTTACACAGTTTGATTCTATATGTTAGGAACTGGTATCACTCGCCATGCTTTTTTTACTTCTGAGGCATCTTATTTAAAGAAATACTTAGAGTTGCTTTATTGGTAGAAATTTTATTGTAAAATAAATTTGCAGTCTATGAAATTAACATTATTTAAAATTCAGTCTTATATTGTTAACCCTTTAAAGAACTAATTGTTTTTTTACTGCTCTATTGTCACTAGTTTGTAAAATTGATTTTTTTATTTTGAAGAATTAAGTGGTATTTAGTATATTTTATAATTACGTATAATGAAATCAATTAAGTTTAAACTTGTAAAAAAAATTTCATCGAAGAATTAAGACAAAATTTTTTCACTTATTTAGACAACTTCAGAAAACATTATTTTGGGGTTATAATTGATATTTTTGTTAAAAGGTAGTGCACACTTTTTAAAGTATTACTTAAAATTTCAAGATACGATTTGTAAAAAGAAAATCTTTACATCTGTTTTTTGTTATTTCATGCATATCTATATTTATATAAATATACATCGGGGTTCCAAAACTTTATTAAACTGACCTGAAAAAAAAATACTCAATATACATAAAAAAAAATTTCTCATAAACTAGACTATAATTCATATATTACATAAGTACAATATGATGAAAAATCATTACAATTTGTAAAACTTAAATATATATTTGTTTAAAACATTACATAAAAAAAAAACATTTTAGTTGAACGAATTAAGAACTGTAACCATACTAGTTACACATAGTTATTCTATTACTGTTCACAAACAGCTGAAAAGCTGATAACGGTAATGTAACAAACAAATACCAACTGGCTTTTTTTTTTTAAAGTTCTAGTTAAATTATATCAAAGTATGTATTATATGTACATAAAAATTTTAATATTTCTGAAGATTTTGATGGTATGTATTTAATATTAGCTAATAACAAAATTATGATACGTTAATAATGGTTCAATAATATCAGTTCATGTTGAATAAGATAAAAATATGCAATCTGAGATCTTGATCTTCCTTTGATCCCTAGCTGGGATTTTGGTTGTATCGACTCCTAAGCCCGTACACTGCTGTGTGTGCCAATCATTGTCTGATTTCATCAAGACGCTTCCATGTATGACGATCCATGGCCGTTGTTGAGGTTTAGCCTACAGTATTTTTTACTTTATATATTTTTATCAATTTTTTTGTTAATGTAATTTAATTAAAATATATGGGTAAAGCAACTGGTCATCAGACTAATTGCTTTTATTTTTCCTGAATCGAATGTGTTGTCTTCTGGCAGGTTCTTGCACATATCTTGTAGTCCTCATTTTAAAGTTCTCTTTGTTTCATGATTCTGTATCATCTCTTAGTGTTATCATATCTTCCTTCAATGTTAATAATTTGGTACCTCTGTTTTACTCTTTTCTTCTCTCCATCTACCGTTCCCAAAATTTCAGTCTTCACTAGATATTCTCTTCTCAATCAATATCCTGTCTGATTCATCTTTATTCTTATATTTTTAGAATTTTTCTTTCTTCCCTGACCCTTGGTAGTACTTATTTTCATTTCTATCCAGCTATCTACACGTTACCGTTTTATTTCCATATCCGCATTACAAGTGCCTTTAGTCTTCCTTAGCAACCCACGTTTCAGCACTACGATGCTACATGCCATATAAATTTCTTTGCTAGTCTCTTTTTTAATTCTTTGTTTAATGGTCCAATGAATACATAACAATCTCCTCCTATTAAAATCTTCCTTACTGTTTCTACCCTATTTCTTACTTCAGTTGTACAACATATATCCTCAGTCGGTATGCTTCATAAACTGGTTGTAACTGCTTTATCTCTTTGCCATATGACCTAATAAATTTACCCTTTCACCTTTTCTTTCTGTTACCATACTCTTGGTTTTACTTTTTATTTGTTTTCACACTATTCCATATTCTTCAAACTTTTTGTCAAGATCTCCCTTTCACTTTCTCTTTACTATCTGCTAGCAGAACCATATAATCAGGAAATCTACAACATTTCACCCTCCTTCCATCTACAAGATGCAGTTCAAATGTAATGGCTGATCAGTAACAAAATGGGAACAGTTGAAAAAATGAAAAATTTATTAATGTTTTCAAGTACTTAAATATTTACTTTATTTCTCATCATAATTACCATTTCGTTCCAAACATTTTGATGTCATAAAATAAGCATTTTCAAACCCAATGCATAAAATTCTGCCGCTTGGGATTGTAGCCACTTTTGTAATGAGATTTTCTCTTTCTCTTCACTTTTGCTCGAATCGTTGAGACACAAACCAGTTTTTGAGGTGTAGGAAAAGATGGTAGTCACTGGGTATGGAAGATAAGGACTGTAAGAGGATGATTAAAAAACATCCATTCAAATTTTTGAATTGTTTCTATTGTGTTTGCAGTTGTGTGTGGACATGTGTTATTATGAGGAAGAACGATTCTGATCTCAGCATTCCCCATCGTTGGTCTTGGATGCACGATGCAGTTTAAAAAGTGTTTCACAATAGAAATGTGATGTGATGGACGTTCCAGTTCCATGAAATTAATCAAAAGGACACCCTTTTGGTCCCAGAATACAGTTGCCATGGTTTTCTTTTGGTCTGGACTTATTTGAATTTCATTGGTTTAGATGAACCAGAATGACACCACTGCATGGATTTTTGTTTTGTTTCAGTATTAATGTATGAAATCCTTGTTTTGTCAACAGTGACGAAGTAGGAATTAATAGTTTTGGTTAAAACTATCAAGAAAAGAATGTTCAGATGTCATTCTGGGATTTTTGTGAGCACTTGTCAACATTTTCGACACAGTTTACAATAGCCTAGAGTCTCAAAATTGTTGTCTTTAAAAATTCTGGACATTCTAGAGAAAGATTGTTAATTTTCTTTCACTTTTGCATTCACATGTTCAGTGAGATTGCCAGTTTGGACATTTGGCTGCCAATTCTCTTTTTGTGAACATTTGAATGGCCTTCTTTAAACTCATACCATTGTCTCACTTTTCCTTCACTCATTGTGATAGACCCACATTATTGACGGTGAATTTCAGCTGCATTATGTCCTCTTGCATTTAGAAATCTAATCACTGATTGTACTTCACAACTGGCAGGATTTGTTATTACCTTACTAATTTTAATATGTCTCACAAAGGCAAACGACAATGAATTGACTACTATGTAGCAGTTACATGCCCAACAGACAAGTTAAAGCTACTGTGCATGCGCAAACCCATCAGTGTTCCAACTGCTATTTGCAACAAATCAATTCTTACCTTTGAAACGTGCCTCATATCACTTTTTTCTCCCCATCAAAGCATTTTCCAGTTAATTTCTCTAGATAGGTTAGGGTAGGTGACGTGCAACATTCAACTGACTACTTTTCCTTTGCCCAATTTTCACTTCTATTTTTACATTGTTTTCTGATTGAGATACAAGGTTTTTACCTGTATTCTCTCTCCCCATTTTGTTCCATGTTTATTCTTTACTTGGATCAGCCTGTCCTATGTTACTGTCTCAGATGCCTTTTCTAGATAAATGGATACATAGTTTAGTTTTCTATATTTTTCTTTACAATTACTCTCAACAGTTCTATCGCATCTGTTGTTCCTATTCCACTTCTAAATCCGTATTGGTCTTTTCCATTCAATATTCTGTTTATTGTACTTTGCTGTTCCTGTTTTTTAAATTATTCAAGACTAAAGATATAAAGTAATATTTTCTTAAAGGATAACTTAAAAAAAAAGTATTTTATAATGACTGAAACAAATCTATTTACCATTAATTACTTAGCCGGTCTTACAATTCTATTGTACAAATTAGTATTTAAACATTTAGATTCACTTTTTTTTAAATTAAGTAACCATCTTGTCCACTCTTCATTAACAAAATTTGTGAGATATTTTTAATCTGGTACTTTTCACACACAATACTGAAATTGCATGAGAATTTTTCTTAAAGAAGACATGAGCCATGTTGCAAAAAAATTATTTATAGAAAGTGCATATGGATTGATCAATCTGCGCTGGTCTCATCTTGGTTAGAGTTATTCCAGACTTCCCAAGGGATTATGGATAGAATATGGATGTCCACCATATAAGAATGTTAAAAAATCATTCTTGAAGGCGGATCTCTTTGAATTCCTACATCCTCTGTAGTTTAATGGAGGGTGGCTATGCCCATAAATAAGTAACAATTTTTTTTATCTGGACACTACAAAAAAAAACCCCATCCAGGGTCTTGTATACTTTTCAGGTCTCTGTAATACAGTATTATAGATCTTTTTATGCATATTTTTTTTACAACTCTAGTGAAAGTTGTTTCTTTAAAATCCTTTTTTATTTAAGTATATGTTTATATTGATTTTTTTCTCATTTCATCAAACTGTAGACCATGTAAAGCTTTTCTTCCCTTTTCTTTACCTTTCTTTTCTTTTTCCTGTTTATCCCCTGGTAATTACCTTTCAGAGGATGAATGAGGATGACATGTATGAGTGTAAATGAAGTGTAGTCTTGTATAGTCTCAGTTCGAACATTCCTGAGATGTGTGGTTTTATTGAAACCCAACCACTAAAGAACACTGGTATCCACGATCCAGTATTCAAATCCATGTAAAATTAACTGACTTTACTAGGACTTGAACGCTGGAACTCTCGACTTCCAAATCAGCTGATTTGGGATCCTCTTCTTTACCTTCCAATATTTTTAAAGTGTCTTCGACTTTTTCCTGAATTTTTCTGTCTACTGTTTTTGTTTTTGAGCTTCTGCTTCATAGAAAACGCTCATTTTGAGTTTTCTTTTAATTTTTTATCGATTAATTGCAGATTTTCTTTCAAAGATTCCATCTTTGTGTCTTTCTTCACTTTATTACAAAAGGAGCTTTTAGTTTTTCTTTCTAAATAAAAGATAAAGATTTTCTTGGTAATTCTATCATCATTCGTACTTAAAATGTAGCCTATGAAAGCTGATCTTCTTTCGTGCATTGTTTTTTTTTTTTAAATTACTGGTATAGCAGTTTGTGAGGTTAGAGTAAGATAAATTTATTAAGTGTTCGTCAATTATATAACTGATTGTTTTCCTTAAAAATGTATTTTCTTTTTTTTTTAAAGGCCTGATACAGGCCATTAAAAAAAACGATCATCGACACGATTATCGTCATTCATTTTTGCGTCATACATTGCTTCTGGATGAATCGCACTGTATTTAAACGCCTTCATTTTGCATTTATAGAAATAGATTTTTTGTTGTAGATGTTTTGACTTTGATGATAGACTGATTCGATTTTGTTTGCCTAATTCTTTAAGGTCGTTTTTTCTTTGCCATTTCATTCTGTAGTTTTTAAATACTTAAGCTCTTTTCTATTCTTCCATACCTGTTTTTTAAAAAAATTCTTAATATTTCAAGGGCATCTTTAATATTTATTTTTGTTTTTTCAAAAATATAGTTTTTAGGCTGTTCTTCTTCTATATATAAATTTATTTAGTTTAACAATTAAAATTAAAAATAAATCGTTTGTACCGATGTCTATATGAATATTTCATTAAAATGAATCAAGTCCAGTTAAAATGAAACTGATTTTTAAGTTAAAATTTTAGTATTTGTACTTAACCAATACGGTTACTTTAAATTATTATCTATTAAGTATATTTATTAGTGTACACTTATGTTTGTCACATTAATGATGGTACAAGTGTATCACTCAAATTATCTTATATCATCAGTGTTCATTATTTTTTTAAAAATATTAATTGCTGTATACATTTTGTTAAAACAGTATTTGGTTTGATGTATTTTGCTCGCTACTTTCTGCTCTGTACTAATCAAAAGTATTATATGAGGGCCGCATACACTCTAGAATGTTTTACGTTAACCATAAATTGTAATATTTCATTTCTTATGTTATTAATATCAGATTAATTAATCTTAAACACGTTAATTCATATCCTGTAATCTAATTAATATTGTTCAGTTAAAAAAAAAATTGCTAAAAATAAAAGAACCTTTTAAATAAAGCTTTTCTTGGTGTAGAAAATCTCTTTTGTTCGGTTCTCTGTTCACAGAATCACCTTGAAACCTGTTACATCAATTTTATAAATTCATTTATTTGTCAAACATTCTCTTTTATTCTTATTTCTAGATTTCCTGTATTCTAATTTGTTACATTCTCCTATAACCCAAATTTCAGTAGCCCCTTCATTTTTCCCGATTTCCATAAGATTTGAAAAGTTTTGTTGACTCAAAGCCTTTTATTTTTAGAGTTTTAATTATTTAAAAGCATTAAAATATATTTTTTTAAAGTATTAAATATTTAAAAGACATTAAAGGCTTTAAGGCTTTTAATATTAAAGCCTTTAATGTCTTTAATATTTTAAAGACATTTAATTCTCCGGTTTTATTTTCTCCATGTTTTCAGTAACTTTCTTATTATTATTAGTAGTAACTTTCTAATTATTACATTTAAAAAAATGTAATTCTGTTATATTCATGTACATTTTAATATTTAACTTATTATTAGACATCTTTTGTTTAAATTTCATTAATTTATTTGTAATTTATGTAATTTTTTTTTATGAATAATTAATTAAAATCTGTTTTGTTTTAGAATTTATGAAAATTTAGATGTCAATGTCATGAAAAAATAATTGCATAAAATCTGTTTTCTAATTAATGGCAAAAAAAGATACGAAAAAATTGCTTATCTTATGCTGCAAAAGTTTTGAGTTTATTTTTCTCGTGGAAAAATGGCCTCTCATCCGGAGGTTCCCGGTTCGAATCCCAGTCAGGCATGGCTTCACACTATACAGAAATTGTCATTGATCTCATCGTCTTAAGTAATACCTAACGGTGGTCCCGGAGGTTAAAAAATAAATAAAAAATTGGAATGATGTTTAAGGTGGGGGAGGCATGAAGGAAAAAATTATTAATCGGTTTGTTTTCATTTTAAATTACTTATTTAAGTTTATTGTTCTCACAATAATATTTTAATCTCGTGGGATGTACAGCCAAATAATTTTATTTTTTGTAATTTTAGATAGAGCTTTTCGTTTAGAGTTTTTTAAGAAAATTTATAATATAACCAAAATGTTATTTATGACTTAAATTTAAGTGCTTAAAAATGCAATAGAATTTATATTTTTAATAAAATTTACATAATGTACCATCAGTTAAAAAAGTCTCCTTATAATTTATTTTTCGAACAATATTCCCCAATCAAAAAAAAAGAAAAAAAAAAACAAAAAAGTAAAGTATTATATAAAAGTATAAAAATAATTTTATTTCTGATTATTGCAAGTCTATATGCATCACCTTTTATGCTTCAAAATATTAAGACAATATTTTTAATACCATTTGGATTTTTTTAGGGGTGTTTGATAAATTCGTGCAAAAATAAAAGACAATTTCTTCGGGGAAAATTTTTTTATTTTTCAACATTTTCAACATTTTTCTCATTTTAAGTATATAAACCCACTTCAACAATGCTCAAGTTTTTCTATCCCATACTTGCATTGAAGTTTTCAAAACGGGCAGATATTTCGGCAATAACTTTATCATTTCACGTAAATCTTTTTCCAGCAAACCACATATATCTGGAAACAGATAGTAAGCGGGATACGGAAAATTTCGTTGCGCAACTTGGCCAGTTTTACTCTCCCAGAAGAGTGAGCTGGTGTACGGCTTGGTAAAAAAGAATTTTTATTTTCGTCAGTCAAGATTATTTTTCTTTATTCTATCATTTAGAAGAAACTGCAAAGATAAATAATATCGGCCGGTTATCGTTTTACCCTTCTGCATAAAATCAATGAATGTTACGTACACCACATGAGTCCCAGAAGAGTGTGGGCATCACTCTTCCTGTTGAAACGGTTTTCACCTATTTTGAGTGAATTCCCCGACTGCAAACACACTGTTTTACATGGTTTCAGGAAAGTAATGATTTATCAGTTTCATCGACTGTTATGAAACGGCTCAAAACTTTCTCTCGATTATTATTCTAACGGTCCCAAACTGCGCATAAAAACTTGTTCACACGTGTTGATCAAATATGAACGAACGCAGCACCCATCTTACGGACAGTTTTCGCGCATGTAAAATATGATCCATCCATTCATTTGCATCGCTTATTGTCTTAGCGATCTCACAACCTTTTAATTTTCTATCATCCATCACCGCTTCATGGATTTTTCAGTATTCTCTGCAGTTATAACCCAACAGAAATTCCGGAAAATGAGCGTCATTTGTGCTCATATGATCGCTCCGAAAATAACCAAATCGCTTGTAAACTGTTGTAATCGATGGACCCGACTTACCGTAATATTTATCGCGCTCGGCTCTAGTTTCCTATTTTGTTTCGCATTTCAAAACGTTTTGTTTGTTCAGATAATCACAAAAAATTATTTTCCATCCATTTTTCACAAATCACAATTATCGACCGACTCCAAACAACTGCCAGAGTTATGAATGTATTTGATGAAATTTTAGCGATTTGGTACTAAGAACGACCTCAAATAATGTAATACGAGCGCCATCTTTTGAATGTGCACGAACTTATCGATCGTCTTAATTTTATTTAGTTTTTATGATATGAGAGCCTAATAATAACATTATTTTGGTCGATTATCTTCCCTAGTAAAAATATATTAAAACATAAAACCTGTTGTTTTTTTAATAACAATTTATAATTCGGTAAAGCAAGTCTTATACGGTTGATATTCTCAGGGATAATTACATTTTTATTTTTTTCTGTCCTATAAGTTATTCTTATAAATTTACTGTCAATGGACTTTTATAGAAAAAAAAATTAATTATTTTTTAGTTCTTTTATATATTAAAACTTATATGTTAAAAATTTTTTCTTTGGAAGACCTAATTATAATTTTTTTATTAAAAAAATAAAAGGAAAAGCATTTATTAAAATAGTGATAGATAAAATATATAAATAAATAAATAAATATATATATATATACTTAACATTATAAATACAAATCTCTTTATAATTAAATATTTTATTACTCTATTATATTATAAAAGTATAACTTATACGGTATTTAAAAAATAAAGGATTTTATTATTATTATTATTTTTTCATTACTATTAAATGTATTGTCATTTAAATTAAGTTATAAGTGTTATATAGTTTATATATATTTTAGAAAAAAAAATGCTGAAAAGCATTTTAAAATTGAAATAGCTTATATTACTTTATAATATATCTATTCAGTATTTAACCTATTTTAATGTATACGCACTTAATTTCACAATAGTAAATAATGCATTGTAATGTAATATTAGAGATTTAAAAAAAATTATTTTTAGTTAAAATTAAATTTCTTTGTATAAAATTAAGAATCTGTAATAGTAATAATTGTATAATTTGCTGTTATTATTGTTATTAATTGATCGTAATTTTTTTCAGTATACATAGTAATAAAAACATTAAGAAATTATTTTATAATGCTACTCTTTGGTTATTTAGCGACTTGGATGAAATGATGAGACTAAATTCTTTTTTAATGCGGTTATTAATTAAATTAAAAATTAGTTAAATATTTAATATTATTTTTCCTTATTTAGTGGATCGGTTAGATAAAAAAAAGTATTGTACTATTAGATATACATGTATTTTTTTGTTTATATTATCAATGAGAAAAATTTATAATTATTTGAACGGTCAAGTTTTCTCCTGATGGGGTTGAGATTCATTGCTGGAATTATTTTAAATATAACACTTACGTTTCAGTCTCTTTTAATTTTTTAAAGAATTACTTAAGGGTGTGGTGTAATAAAATTTATCCGTAAAATAATAATGGAATTTCAAACAGCTTTGAAATCCCGATTTTTTTGTAAACAAAGGGTAATCCATAGAGACAAAAGTATATGTCCAAATGAAGAATGCTTTGTAATATTTTTTAATTAATTCTCCAAATATTTTACCTGTTCCGTAAATTTCAATAGTTGCCCTAGACATCAAAACTGATATTTAACATCTTACCAAACATTATACAAAACGTTCGGTGTGATAAATGAAATAACTTCAGCGATCCGTTCTCTTAAACAGTTCAAATTTCTTATTTGAATAGAGAACACTTGTATCTTCATAATTCCACAAATAAAAATCCATAGACGTTAATTATCGGAGACACTGAAGGACAGACTATCCATCCATATTGTCCGACTTATCGGTAAGGAAATGTTAGGTTTACGTTAACCCGCACTAATGTAGAGGAGCTCCGTCTGAATGGAGAATGGAATTCTCCGATATTTTTAGGCAAAGCATACCGTTCTGACATACCCGTAAAAGTAGTTTCCAGTTATCATTTTTTCAAGGAAAAGAAGGAATCGATGTCTTTAACTCGACCAATTGTGCACAACGCGTTAATTTTTGGGCTGTCAGGTTGATGTTCCATAAATCCACTGGGTTGGTATAGTGGTGATCGCGCCTTCCTAAATCAGTTGATTTGTAAGTCGAGAGTTCCAGCGTTCAAGTCCTAGTAGAGGCAGTTATTTTTATACGAATTTGAATACTAGATTATGGATACCGGTGTTCTTTGGTGGTTGGGTTTCATTTAACCACGCATCTCAGGAACGGTCGAACTGAGATTGTACAAGACTATACTTCATTTACACTCATACATATTATCCTCTGAAGTAATACCTGAACGGTAATTTTCGGACGCTAAACAGGAAAAAGAAAATAACAGGTTCATGTGCCATAATATGTGGAAGTTCAACTCTATAGGACATTAACACACTGATTTTTTTCGGGCTACGCAAATAATTTATTCGTACAGCTTCAACGATCTTGTTAGTTACCTGATCTTTCTGGACGTGATTGCTTTAGTAGAATGCCTATTTCTCTGAGTTGTTTGTCTTGTCGGCCAATTCTATTCTCATCTGGTGGTTTTTCATTGAAAACACAACGATATTCACGCCTAACAAGTCAAATCTAACGAGTCACAAAATATATTGAACCATTCTGTACATTGTAATCATGATGACTAACAAGTCTCATGAGGAATTAACCTCATTAACACAGCGCGCGTGTAATGATACTAAAACTTGTTTAAGTGTAAAAAAATAAATTGGCCAGTTTTCTTTTACATTTTTACGTACACTTCATTTTTCGGTCATGGTTTTTTCCAAAACTGTGAGTGTTTGAAATCCTACCGTTATTTTGTGGATACTTTATATGTAACTGTTAAGTACGACTGATTAAACAAAATAAGTTGTTTACTTTGATATCCTGAATCAGTTCCTAAAGCTTGACCAACATTTCCTTGACATTCTGTATATAAACTGTTAAACGCTTTTCATTTCCTGTAAGTAAAACAAAATTTATGATAATTTTTGTTGTTTAAAAATTAGTCGAATTAATAAATTTCACTGCATCAAAAGAACTTCCTCCTACAAACTACGCGGCTCATTTTATACTTTCTTGTTAAAATTTGTGGAAAGCATTTAAATTCTTCATAGGAAATTTTAACCCAGCAAATGCATTCATTATAGTTAGTATTATATACTTTCTAAAGTGAAAGGAACAGTCCACCGTTTTATAACTTACGGCAGAGAAAACCTGTTATATAATGGAAGTTGTATAACAACTCCGGTCAAAGTAAGAAATTAAATACGATTTCCAGTTGATTTTTCGGCTAAATCGGTTGATATGCATATTTTATCTATATACTCTGCTTAGTTTATTTCGAGGATGTACTTTAATTATTATTTTTTATGATACCTCAGATTTTTTGCTGTAGTTCGACATTAATTTTTTGCATACGGACAACGCATTCACACACAAACGACTGTAATCTAAGCGTAATTTGCTAAACGAGTTAGAGGGAAGTGGGAAGTACGAAACGAAAGTATTGAAAAATATGGACGACGGTGTTGTCACGAGATGAATCAAAAGATTCCCGGACAAGTTCTATTTAAGGAAAAGTACTTTACCTATGTTTAAACATCATCTCCTTTGACGTAATCACCCTGTGCAATAATGCACCGGTCCCAACGTTCCGGCAATTCTGGAATACGGCCTTGAAGTTATCTTTTGTAAGCGAGTCGAGAACTACCTGCGATTAGTACTGGATCTCAGCAACAGTGTTAAAGCGATAACCATTCAGCTGGATCTTCAATTTCGGGAAAAAGATGAAGTTCGCAGGAGCTAGATCTGGTTAGTAAGGCGGAACGGAAGCTATAACGTGTTGTTTTTTCGAGAAAATTTTGAAGAAGGAGTGCTCGGTGACAGGGTACATTATGATCGTGGAGAATCTAGTTCTTCGTGCGCCACAAATTCGATTACTTTCGCCGAATGTTTCCCTCAAACGTTTCAGAATTCGGTTCCGGAGGTGAATTATTTTCACATTTTCGACGACATGCTACTGGAAGGTATTTCGGATCGCTTTTCGTGTTCCGCCGATGTTCTTCCGCTTTTTTTAGCGTACTTACCGATCAAAATATTGGGTCCGACCCACTGCCTAATCGCCATAACCTTGCAGAAGCAAACTTAGTGTATCTTTAGCCAATTTTCCTAGCTTAATGCAAAATTTCAGGTTGGATCTTTGTTCCAAATTCTTATCAACGGCGTAATGGGGGAATTTCACACGCCCTTATTCACAGTAACACTAATTTATGTAACAACTTCCAATGTAAACATAGTAATGTTAGTTGGCGCACTACATTATAAAGTTTAGAGGTTAGGCTTGGTTCTCGCGTAACCTTGTGCTGTCATCTGTGGACTACAGAAGTAGTCCAGGAACTTTTTGATACCATCTCGTATATAAAGTAACTTATCACAGTAGTTATTCAAATGATCACCCCTCTCCTTGCGTTTTAACGCAGTCACTATGGACTGCAGCTAAAACTTATTTTTGCCTTATTCTGTTGTTTTCTTTTTTTTCAATATTCCTTCTTCATTTTACTATACTGTTTCTTCTTTTCTTCCGACTATTAGATAATAATAATTCGTGTTTTTTTTTATTTTGGCTTGATAACATTCCAATTTTTTTATTATTTCCTGAAAATTCCCCTATAATGGATTAACTATGATCTGTTTTTTTCCAAATCTTTTTTGACTTTTGGAACCAAATTAATTCAGGTTTTCTGCATTGTCTTATTTTTTGTCCGTTTTTGAAAAATATCCAAAAAAACAATCATCTTTTTTTCTTGAATCGGAAAGTTTTCGTTTTTTTTGTTATGTTTAGTATTCTTTTTGTTATCTAAATTTCGTTTTGTTTTATGGATTTAATTTCCTTTTTTTAAATTTAGTAAAGATTTTAGGGTTTAATAACTGTCTTATTTTTACGTTTATAGAAATATATTTTTGTTATTGTAGATCTATTTATTTCGTACACTTTCTTTCGTTTTCCTGATTTATTCATGGATCATTATTTTTCCTAAACCATTATGTGGTTGTTTATTTTTCCTAAATATATAATTTTTCAATTATTTCGAAGCTCAGAGTTCACTGAAATAGGAGCATTTAAAAAAAAAATTGTCATGGTTTTGTTGTATGGGGTTTTCCGCTAATTATTTTGTTATTTAATTTTATCTTTAAATATTTTTAAATTAAAAATAAAAAAAAAAGTATTTTCCCATAACTTGTATTTTATTACTGCTATAGAAATATTTTTCGTTGAAATAATTTTTTTTTCTGAGAAAATTCCTGATTCACTGATGACTAACAATTGTTTCATTTATTTTTTATTTTATTATCAACGACTTAAGAAATATTAAATTTTCCTTAAAAAAACTACAATACTACAAACGATTATGGTTTATTATAGATGGAATTTCTTAAAATATTTTTAATTTTTAAAAAAGCCATTAAAAAACGTTTAAATGGGCTACTTTTCTCTTTGTATTGAATATATTTATATGCTGGTTATTTTAAGCATCTTAGGATAAATATTAACGAATAACTAATAGAAAAACATGGCTTCCATTTTTTTTAAATAATCAAAAAAATCAAAACAAAGCTTGTAACGTAAAATTACGGGTAGACTATTTAATAATTAACTTACCTTCCCTTTCAATGCAATAGTATAAGTTTATGAAAATAATCTTTGTTAAAAAAAGTAAGGAAAATTTTCAAAATTAAAATAAATAAAAAATAATTATTGTTAGTTAAGTTTTTTGTGTTAATAGAAATAATTTTATTTTTTAAATGTATACGTACGTTCACTAAGTTAAGTACCCTGTCATATATTTGATATTTTAATTAAATAAATAAATAAAATAATGGGATATTAGAAATCATTTTGAATTGTACATTTTCTTTAGATCGACCATGATAGAAATTTATTAACACAAATAATGTATGAAGAAAATGTTTTAGATTTATTGCTCATAATACAAAATCATTTTGTGAATTTTAAATATAATGTCAAATTATAAAATATAGATTAATTTTTTTTTTATACTTTCTTACGAAGAAAAATGTATTTAAATTTAGCCTACCTAATTATAGTATATAAATTATTTCTTGTCTACAAATTTACCTTATGCAAAGTATTCATAATATATAAGAAACCTCAAAAAACTTATCAATAGATAAATACTGAAAAATAAAATTTAAAAAATTTCCTATTTCGAATCGATCAATTTTTTCGGTATAAACAAATTTAAATGGAAAGGAAAGGATTGTGATATATCATTTTAAAGAGCATTGAAAATCAAAAAATTAACAAACAACGGGTTAGGATAATCCTAATCAAGGATTTAGTAGATCATTAATTTTTCTCTATCTTAATAAATTTAAAAAAAATTTCACTCTACCTTATCTCAAAATAAATGATAATTAATAAATTGAATATGAGTATTTTTAAAACAAGAAATAAGTATTAAATAAAACAATTTCCGTAAAGACATTATTACTCTTTTTGTTCTGTTTTGGTTCCATCGTGATTTTGTATTATACTAGCAAATACCCGGTTTGAATTTTGAAAATTGGAAGATCGGTTGCGAAGATATAAGATTTCCAAATAATCGTGATCTGTTAGACGGAGAGTATACCTGATGCATGCAAAAGTTAGCCTTCAACTACAAACAAAAAATACTCCTATTGAATTTTGAAAATCGGACGATTTTTTGCAGATATAAGAGCACCCTATTTCAGCTCCCATAACAGCGCCCTAAGGGCATCTCGTTTATTATCGGTTGAAGTTGATATTTGGTCAGGTTTCACACGAGGCGCTCGCATCACCTCACCACTCTAGCCTAACACGCAGGCCTCACGGGAAGCCCATCATTATTAATATAAAATTTTATTTAAAAGGAATTTAATATTATTTTATTTTATTTAAAGAAAATTAAATTCTTTTATTTTTGTAATATTGTTCATTTTTCAATTGATTCGAATCGTTCAGTTCAAACTCAGCTCACACGGTGATAGAGGCTGGCAGTTCTCAGTACATGATTCAATTCATTAAAATTTTTCTTCAACCGGCAAATCTCCACTAATATATATATATATATATATATATATATATATATATATATATATTAGATTTAACAATCTAAAAAAGATTTTTAGATTTTTTTTCCTTTTTTTTTTCATACATCTAAATCGTTTCAGCCTTTGAGCTTATAAGATGGAACTAACATGCTTACATACATGTACCCTAAATAAATTACATTCCGTTTTGGGCAGTCGTGTAATAAGGACAATTTTTAATTTGTCCCTCCATCACTGGGCTGGGACATGGCATAGAGAATTGTTTTTTGTATAATTTTTTTCATCTTGATAATAGCTTTATAATTAGGATACCACAAATGGTTGGTGTTATTTAAACATTTTGAGTTATACCCCCCGCTTCAATCTCCACTTCCTCAAAAATGGGAAAAATTTCATTATTATCACCAAAAGGTAGGATAATTAACTGGCAAACTTTGCTGAACTTTTGTAAACTTCATTTGAAACGGTTTCAAAATTAGAAAGAGGTTGCAGAACTTTTTACTCCCTCTTTATATGTTGTACTTATATATTTATACGTGCATATTACACAAATATATATTGTAATTTGATAAAATGTAAGTAATTAACCTGAAGGTGTTTGATTTCTTGTGTAAAAACATATTAATAAGAGAGAAACAGATACAAGAAAATTTAAATTAATTGTTTATAAATACTCGGTAGATATTTTGTGTTCATTATTATTATTATCATCCTACCGCACAATATTTCAATGTAATTGTTCCTGTCAATGGAGGAATGCATTTAATGATATTTCTAGACAGGATATTCATTTTAAATGAATGTCGTAAAGTAGAAAACTTACGAACTCTCTACTGATGAAAATCATATTGACGTGTTTGAAATTTTCACAATTTTCCAATATTCCAGTTAATTAACTTTTATTTAATTTTCAAACAACAACGCTTTATATAATTTTCGGATACAACACATAATTCTAGAATATTTCCCCATAAAAATAACTGTTTATGAGGTGCTTCCTATCTCCATTTACAATTAACATGTACAGAGAGGCACAAAAACGAGAAAATTTGAAGTAACTCTCACAGAAGTAAAAAAAATGAATTTACAAGTTTTATTGTTGAAAAAAAAGAAAGTAAATTACATGCCATTAAGTGTCCCAACAAAAAAAATTTCAATTTCTAAAAACAATGTCCATAACGGAACGGAACGCAAGAATGGCGGGAGTTTCAGTATTTCTCCCTACAGATCGCAGAGCTTGGACAATGTCCCTTGCTGCTGTATCTTTCTATTACCGGGCGGTTTTCATCGTTTATTTAGTGGCGGTTATAAATTTGAAGTTTTATTTATGGACGGATTTGGTAATTTGCGTTCCTATCCGTATGGACCAGCGTCAAATTTATTTACTGGTTCTGACCGTGGGAGATTAAGCCTTTGAGCCTAGTAATCCCGGCGTGATTCCCCTTCAGTCCATCCGCTGAAGTCCTTTCGGTACCAACACCTATGGGCTAGCAGGAGTGCTCCTATCGGCAGATATCCCGGAGGTGGCCGTGTTCGGACACGGCCGCTCTCCCGAACAGTCTGCGTGCCAATGTCCATAAGATGATAACCATTCGAATGTATGAATTCCTGGAAGCGAATGCTGAGATTTTGCATGACACTTTGACACACTTCCATGGGAATTGCAACGATTTATTTTCGAATCCTCGTTTTCAACTCGGAGATTGTCGTAGGAAGAATTATGTACACTTTATTTTTGAGATGGCCTCACAAGAAAAAATCGCAGACCGACATATGTGGTAATCTCGGATACCAATGAATGTTACCAAACCGTGAAATTACGTGTTTAACAAAGAACTTTCAAACGGCTGACATTGACGCTTTTGCCGTATGAGCCGTGGTTCTATCTTGCTAAGGATTATGAAGATCAGGAAAGTTTTGAAGTCGTTCTGCTACAAAAGTTTAGCATATCAACATATCGTTCAGACGTTACTGTCGTTGCGTTCCCTCTTTCATCCTCAAAGAAGTAAGCCTCAATCACACCTCGCGTTGATACGATACACCAAACTTTAACCTTTTGGCTATGGTAATGGTCGTTCGTGCAATTGACGAGAGTTTTCAGCCACCCAATATCTGCAATTCTACTTGTTTATATACCCGCTGGATATGGAAAAGAGCCTCAAAACATGAAAAGGTTGTCAACAAAATTGGGGTTGTCGTTAGTCTTTTCAATAATTTTATCACAGAATTGTTGTCGCATCTCATAGTCTGATGGTCTCAGTTCCTGTACAACTTGAATTTTGTAAAGGTGAAAGTTTCAAACAACTATAGAGTATTTGGCGGTTTAGGTTCATTGCTGTTGTGTGATTCCTAGCCGGTCGTCGTGGGCTCCTTCCAATCGAGGCTCAGACTGATTCAATGTCTTCTGGAGTTCGTTGACCTCCTGGTAGTTTCTTCTTTAGAGCTGAACCCTTCTCCTCGAAATTCTCAACTCATGTCTTGATGAGGTGGCAAGATGGAACGCGACCCCGAATTCCCGTTGAGGATCACTCAGCACTGTCACCATTCTTGTAAAACGCCTTTACGGCAAATGCACGTTGTATACCAACCCAGTAGTCCCTGATTACTAAATGGTAGGTAGTTGTCCACAGAAGGCTGCCACTCCTACTTTTTTACCGGTTCCTCAGTGCTGCCATTACTAGTTTCAAAATTTCCCATTTCTCTGTACCATTCTGTATAAAACTTTTTCCAGTCAGTTTCAAAAGTTGACAAATAGTACATCCCAACAGTCGTTCATACGGAATAGCAGATTGATTTGAGGTAGGAAAATTTGCTAAATTTTATTTCTTTAGTATTACACTGTTGATATATTATTTAAGGTACAATGTAGAGAATTTTTTGAAAACTATAATGACCACCAATTTCTTTAGGGTCGCTATAATTCGAAAATATTTGCATGAAAAGTTTTGCTTTTCAATGACCTTTAAAATGATATTTAACAACTCTACCCTTTCCATAGAAAACTTTTTCAACCCCTCTTCTCCTATTTGGTGTTGGGGTATTGGGACGGTCTCAAACCGATAAATAGATCTTTAAGGTGGGAGCTTTTATTAAATTTCATTTTTTTATGTTTAGATATTGAAAATTAATTTAAGGAACATATTTTAGGAACCCCTTCTCTGTATATTGATAAAAATTATCGGTTTAAAGATAAAAAAGCAATATATGTAAATAAAATTTGTAAAACAAAAAAATGACCAAATAATCTAAAAAAATCATCTAACCAAAATAAAATTTCGCATCATTTATTATATATTTTTAAACAAATTCTTCAGAAATAAAAATCATGACACATTATTTAATTTAAAAAAAAAACAACCTAAAAGGAATAGTTTTATTAGTATTAAAAAATAAAAACTGATTTTTTTTTTAAATAAATTTTATAGCGTGTGAAAAAAGTTCTATGTTTTAACGAAATTCTAACCTTAGACCACCGGAATGAATGGCTGAAAAGGCTATTTTTCCACCACGGAGATCGGATTTTTAAACATTTAAAAAAAAAAAAACTTTTAATTGATTTAAATATATATTTCTGCCGTCGCATATATATTTTTTTATTTATATCATACAGTCAATCAATCATAAAAAAAAATCTTATAAATGTTTCTAATTACCTAGATTCCTTGTAAATCATTATATGAACAGAATAAAACAATTTAAAATTTATATGTCCTCGATTAATAAACAAAATTACACCACAAATTTTCAATAACTTCCACTAATGTTATAGCAAATAATTAACTTTAATGTTTAAATATATATTTATTTTTATTTATTTAAAAAAATATAAATATCTAGAAAAGTTTAGCTTGTAATTTTTATCTGATTTTTTAAATTAAAAAAAAACTGTTAGAAAATTAATTGTCTTCATCTTTTTAATTCTTTTATTAATTAAAAATAATAATGATTAATCTTATAAAAGTTTGGGGTCATGATTTGCTCAAACGGTTAACAATAATAAAATCCAAGTCTTCTAAAGATCAATAATTTAAAAGAAATTAGTGTATGCAAGTTTGCATTCAAATGTGTTTGCATGCGTGTGCTTGTGTTTTGTTTGTACTTATGATGTCGAAAAAAAAATAAAAAAATAAAAACAAAAAAAGTTATTGGAGCAACTCAAACAGAAATTAATTTAAATGTATAAATATTAGTTAAAAAAATCGTTTTTTTTTAAATTAAGTAATTTAGTTTTGTCGAAATAAATGTAATCAAATTTGTTTCTAGCCCACAATATTTTATAGCATAGAATCACCAACATCCTCGTTTTTAAAAATATTCTTCTTTTTTTAACACCAGGTGTATGTATCTAGCTAAAAATCATGTAACAGAAATTCTAAAAGTGCCAAGTCTAAAATAGCATCAAACATATGCATAGTTAGAATTTAAATGACCTTTCCAGTAGAAAGGGGCGTAATCAGATAACGACCGACCTTTAATTATAGTAACCGCTGCCATACAACTTGGGGGAAAGTTTTGTCTAGTTACTGTGTTGTCAAAAAAAATATCGTAGAATAAATTTAATTCCACCATTAGAATAGTAAATCTTTACTGCGTAAAATGAATTAATCAATAATAGCGTGTGCCCTCTTCCGTTTTGATATTAAACGGCGTAGAAAAAAAAAACATGGCTTATCAGGAGATTTTCAGTTCATTTGAAAATGTATTTTCAAATGAATAGTTCTGTATCGTAATGATACATTTTTAAAATATATCACGCGTCTCAGCTATTGTATTTCGATTTAATTCAATTGTTGTTCTGAAAGTTCTCGATCTTACAAAGAAAACATAAGATTTTTTCAGAAATGTTTATTTTATTTTTGAATTTAGTCACCTTTAAAGTCGATACATGTAGACCATTGATTCTCAAACTTTTTCGCCCAAAGTCCACATTGAGAATCAAAACTTTTCTAGCGTCTTCCAAAATTTTTAAACTTATCATCTATTAAAAATAATAACTGCAATTGCTGTTTTTAAGATGCGCCTTAAAAACAGCAATTACAATTATTGTTTTTAAACGAGGCATATCCTATTTCTGAGTTGAAACTTACATTTTAAATGAGAGCAATTAAAACGCACATTTAATCATATTTTTATTAAAATTGCTTTTAAAAGAATTACAGTTGTATCTATATAGTTATATAACAATAGTGATAGCATATTCAATATAACAATACAGTAATTAAAAAAAGCCTTCAATTGAAAAAGGTTTTGTACTAGTGTAGCAGGATTTAATTTAAGTTTGTAATATCAGGAAAACATAATTTTTCCCTTTTTTTTAATCAGCCATCGCCTTTCTAGACCTCCTAAAAGCCCCCAATTTTCTGTGGGCATTCTACCGCCTCCCCTGAAGGCCACCAGCGCCCACAAAGTGGGTATCACCAACTTTGAGACGAATTATGTAGACTTACTTACGGCTTTCCAACTTTTTAATACACCTAATACAGTCATCGGAAAAGGTTGCATCAATTTAAAAAATCGTATCTCAGAAACTAATACAGATAATCAAACTAGTTTAAAAAAAAAAAAAATCACCAACTCAAGAACTTTTTTTACATACCTTAAAATTTTTAATGAGCCATTGGTTGCACTGCAAGCATCCAGCCGATACTCGACTTCTGCCAGGTCGGCTGGATCATCCGCAGGCGTAACTGCGGTGATCCTTTGTCTTAAATGTTGTACACTCCTGATGTTTTCACTATAGACAGTGTTTTTAACTTATCCTAGAAAAAAATCTAGGGGTATCAAATTTGGGCTTCTAGGAATTCAAAGCACAGAACCGACCATACCGTTCCAAGGATTAGGGAATCTTTCATTGCATCGAGCGCACGAATATGTGAAGACGCACTATCTTGCAGAAACGTTACAGCAATGTTACTTTCTTGTTCAATTTGATCAACTTGCGGGAAAACGTGCAACAACTTTGGCGTATCCCTCAACTACTTCGTCACTCGATTTGGCCCGTTCAGGGGACTTTTTCGCTTCCACGTTGCCAAATTCCTTAAACTGCTCTTACCACCGTCTAATGATTTGCATAAGGGGGATCATTGCTATAAACATGTCGGAAAGTCCGTTGAACAGTTATAACTAATTTATACTTGTCGCCATTGCACTTACACACATTGGCGCAGAGGTGTTGTGCCGTTGTGCGCATCGGCTCATTCAAAAAAAAGGTCACGTCTAAAAAATTTATGATATCCCAATTATTTTGCAGTTACAATTAATACTTTATATCAATTACATACGGAGATACGATTTTTTTTAAATTGCTGCAATCTTTTTCGATGACGCTGTATAATGCGAATTATCCAACTTAGCAAAATAAGCGGTTGTCTTTGCTTTAACCGATCATTTGAAAATTGAATGTTCGTCCAGCGAGCCATCTCTTCAGATTTGGGAAGAAGTAATCTCTAGGAGTCAAATTCCACGAACACGGCGCTTGTGGAAACACTTCAAAGAGTATTTCATGGAGTTTTTTCCAGTAAAAATCCAAAACCGTGTGTGCAGGCGTATTATCATGGTGCAAGAGCATTTGAACGTTTAGACTGAATAGCACCCTTCTGTCGATCCGGTAGTGAAGCGTAATATTATGATGATTTGGTCATTTTACAAGGTATTTTATGAGCCCTACATTACGAAAAATCCATAACCTGTGACTTTTTCTGCAGATTGAAACGTTCAGTCGAATATTGTGAGTTTGTGGTGATTTCGTCGGTAGTAGTTTTTGATTCTTCCGAGCATTCATCATTTTGAATAGACGTACGACCACTTTTTAAATTCAGCAGCCAATTTTTTTACTGTCCCAAAACGAAAAGGAAGAATTTTTTAAATTGGAATCTTTTGAATAACTTTTATATGCCCGTAGGGGTAAACTTTTAAAACAAAGTAACAGTTCAGACTTCAGTTTTTATGAATTTTTCAAAAATTGTTTATTTTCCTGACTCCATAAAGTAAAACACCCGCCATGTGGGGCTTACGATCGCCATGCCGCCCCCTCTGTTTCTAGCCCTGGTGGGTTTTACAGGAAGTCATCTTCAAAACCTCGGCAAAAGGCATCTCTCAGCTTTGATCTTGCCTCACTCAGGATGACACCGATCGTCTCAAACAATCAATTAAACGCACGCCATCTAAACGATCATATTGATAAATATAGTAGTCAATTAATCATATTTCCGCCATGTCTTTGTCAGGCTGACAAATTTCCGAAGGATACTTAAATTCCTGTTAATCTGCTTATTCCAATGATACTAAATTTCTCGCGTCACCTTTCAGATTCTTGAAATGTACATTTTATTTTTGAAAAAAATGTTACGGCCATTTTAAAAGTCGTTTAATTGGATCTGTACTGGTGATAAATAACGGTTAGATGAACATGTAATGTGATATTTTTATCGGTTTTGGTTACTTTTTTTATGGTTATTTAAATTTTATATTAACGAACATTTCCTGATAAACTTTATTTTTTCTAATTTCACGTAAAAGAACAAACAAAAAACAAAACGGGAACTATAAAGTATTAATTTAAATAAATCACATAGAAAATATTTATGATTCTAATAGTGTAATTACATTTTTTTACAATATTTTAATAGGTCACGGCAAAATCACGCGTTAAGTTTTACGTCTAGCTGTTGGTATCGTTGAGAAGATGTAGTAAACTCTAAAAATCGATAGTTGGCCAATTTCATGGCAAGATGATACAAAGGTCGATCTATACAATCAAACGCGAACCAGTACTTACGAATTTAACTTCAAATTATTCTTGTAATGCTATTTAACCGAATTAAATATCGACTAATATAAATGAAACGTTCATAAAAAAACAAACACAAATAAGTTTATCGTTGGAACATTTCAAAACAAAAATGGTTGTTGAAATTTTGTCTAAACAGAGTTTTATCGAACAAATGAAAGTATTAACTGGAAGTATAATATTACTATACTACTCAGGAGTAAACGGTCTGGTAATCGATACGTTCGTACATAACTTGACTATTATCTGGTGAACAACTTAACACACTAGCTTCTAAAACAGGTGATCCTGTGTTCGATTCCTAGTGAAAATTATTTTTTTTTGTGCGTATTTTTTTATATATTTTATCCTTCTCGTTAAAATACCCATATAAAATGTTTAACGTTGTAAATAATAAAAATAAAAATAGGTTTAGTACCTTCTTTCAATGTCGTTTAGTCTACATAGAATATAATATCAAAAATAGAGAGGTTAAATGAGTCTTCCGTCTAAAATTACTTGGTATTTTCTCGGTTGTATTTTTATTTAACTCAAAGGATTTTTAATATAGTTTTTTGGAAGTCATTTATCAGTTATTTAACTCATCTGCATAAAGTGGAGTTACAGTCTAGTTGTCTAATACAGTTCCTTATATGCATTTTTTATTTAAAAAATTTTGCCGATCGTAGAGTTCGCTGATCTGACTCAGCATATAGTTGTACGGTAAAATATTATCTACAGAATATTAGCAATACTAAAATGGAACTCCGATTATCCGGATTGACTTGACCAAGACCGAATTCAGAAAATAATAAATCCGGATAATTGGAAAATTAAAAAAAACGTTTATCGTAAGTATTGGATATATAATTCTAATGTTTAATACGTTTCACACTTCATAAAAAAAAAAACTCAAAGTGCCGTACGAGTATCCAAATAGTGAATTAAAAAAAAACTAGTTCAAACAAGGATCAATAAAATACTTTTCCGGTTGAAGCAAAGCTTTATTTTTATTATTGAATAATATTTAATTTTTTAAATTGTATAATAATTTTATTTTTAAATTTCCTAGTGCGGACGTAGTCAATCGTAATAGTTGGAAAACCGGAAAATCGACGTCCGGATAATCAACGTTCAGTGCCTATTTTATACATAAATAGTTGTCCTACGAAGAGGTATACGCTTTTGATTTGGTACCACTCGTCCATTTTCCTACCGAATTTATTGAAATTTACATATCTTTCAACGAAGGTTCTAAAAATGTTATGTTAAAATTTCAACCTTCTAGGATTTATAAAAACAAAATGACGGCTTTCAAATAAAAATATAAATTTCAGACAAACCACATTTTTTATTCATTTCAAAGTAGCTGGTAAAAATGATTAAAAGCAGATGATAATTAGAACTAGAATAATTAAAAACAGTTAGATAATAATTAGTCATGGTTATGACTTTTTTTATTCAGTTTTAACAGCTGTTTAACAATACGTCATCTATTTTTTAATTATTTTTACCAGCTATTTTATAATGAATAAAAATGTGGTTTATCTGAAATTAATTTTTTTATTTGAAAGCCGCCATTTTATGTCTATAAATTCTAAAAGGTTGAAATTTTTACAGAACATTTTTAGAACTTTCCTTAAAGACCAGTCAAATTTCAGTAGAAAAAGTTGCGGAATGGGTGAGTGATACTTAATCAAATGCGTATTCTTATAATATATATATATATATATATATATATGATTAATTCAACACATAAACTCGAAAATTTTCCGTGGGATTATAATAATTTTTCCTAACCTATAAAAAATACCATGTCTAATTAAGAGATTCGAACCCAGGACCATCCAGATGAACGGTTAAACGCTACAATTCCGCCACGGAGTTTAACTATATAAACAAACGGTTAATTTTAAATCAATTAATTAGTTCGATGAATGTGGTTTTTTTATATAAAAAATGTTATGAGTTTTATAAAAGTCTTTTTAGTTGAATTGGTGTATCAGGCAAACTGAAAATATGAACACGTTACAATATCAACTTCTTATCATCATCAATCATTCACTTTTTAATGACTACTTAAATTTTACTTTTTCTAAAATTTCCTAAAAAAAAAAATAAAATATATATTTTTTTATTTATTCTCATTTAAATTAAGAAAAAATAATAATACTCAATATCACGGTAATATGCCTACCAAGTTATATGGCGCATTATTAAAAATATAGTTTTAACATGTGTAATTTTAATTTCTTGCCTGGTAGATAATTTAAATATTATTTATTACTTTTTTATGTTGTTTTTCTGAAGTTATATTTTATTTAAAACGGTTTGAGATGCTCTATAAAATTTATGAACATACAGTATTTTTTTAACAATAGTAATTTTTTATATAAAAATAATAGTTGTTCAATATATTTAACCGGTTGTATTATAACAATAATAATTAAGTACTGTAAGACGATTTTTTTTTTTAACATAATGCAAACAAAAAGAAATTCTTACAACTATAAAATGAGATACACAAATTTACATATATTTATTTTATTATAAGGTTGTATATTTAATAAAAATTATATTTACTTATATTACTGTTAAATAAAATAAATAAAGTTAAACATAATTGCAGCACACAGTTTATAAATTATTTTATCATTACATTTTATATGTTTATAATAAATATAAGAGTATAACTTAAAAGATAATTGTAAACGTACTTTTAATTTTTGTTTTATTATTTAAAATTTAAATACCATAAATAATATGGTAGAGTATATCTAAAAATAAAGAAACCCATTAACTTTCCATAAACATAAAAAAAAAAGATATCCGGAAACACCAAGAACTGTGTATGGACTTCATTACATATAACGACTGAAATATATATACACATATGTATATTTATAATCATAAATTATAATAATTGTAAGTTATAATATATTATATAAATATTATCTTAGATATTAGCGTGTAAGTTGTAAGAAGAAATCTTTTGTGTGAGTGTTTTTGTTGTATTTTTTCTTCTTTGGTAAATTTACCTGTGTATGTATGTACGTATAGAATAATATTAACATAATAATAAAATAAATGTTGTTACATGTTAATGTATTATATAGTGCAGTAAAAATAGATTTTCTTTAAGGATGAACTAATTAGAAACACAATGAAACATGACGAAAATATTTATTTTGGCATTTAATGTAAGAAACTGAAGCTCTACATTGGGATATACATTTTTTTATATTAAGGATGAAAAGGATCAACAAATAGTTTTTCCAAATAATTCAAAAACTATAAATTCTGACAAATCCAAATATATTTTATTAAAATTATTGAGTTGACAAGATCGTAATTTTCGTTTTGTAGAGAAATAAAACTAATTTTTTTTTTTACAAACGATGAACTTTAATCAACTTCTTTTTTTTTCTTAATGATATCACCACATAAGCTTAAACGTTGTGCGTGGAATATCGAAATAGAATTTCGTAGCGTATGAAAAATAAAACACCTAACCGGGATTCAAACCCTGGACCTCAAGATGAAAGGCCGAGAGGCTACAATTCGCGCCACGGAGGCCGGCATATAAATTATACCTATATTCCTATTTTCCCAATAACCTTTGCCCATTTTTCTGGCAACTTCATGGTTACGCGCTCGTAGAACTTACGGTTCTTATCAGAAAAAAACAATAAACCGACTACGATTTCAAGTAATCATCATTAGCAAAAGTTTTACCATTGAAAGAGTTTTGCAAAGTTCAAAATAAATGAGAAATCTCATGGTGTAAGATCATGGCTATATATATGATGAGATATCACTTCCCAATCAAACTCCAATAATTTCCCACGATTTACCAAATTATGTGTGAGGCCTTGCATCGTCTTGGTGGAACACCACTCCTTTGGGATTTCCCAATTCTGGCCGATTTTCTTTGATTGCTTACTCCAGTTTTATGAGTTTTTGAGAATAAACATCTGAGTTGATCGTTTAATTCTCTGGAAGGGCAGCTTAAAGTAACAATACCTTTGTAATACCACCAGATTGACAGCATGATCGTTTTTTTTTTTTTTTGATACGATTCAGCTTTCGATGTTGCTTGTGCTGGTTCATCACGTTTAGACCGTAATTGTTTTCGATTGATGTTATTGTCAACGACCCAGTTTTGATCACCAGTGATGATTCGATTCAAAAAAGGATCGATTTCATCGCGTTTTAGATGCATATCGCAAATATTGATTCTTTTTCTTAACTGGATTTCTTTCAATTCATGCGGAATCTAAAAATCGATTTTTTTTAACGAGTCCAACACATTTGATTTGATTTTTCATTGTTGTGTGTGATACGTTTAACCTCTTTTCAAGAATTATATAATGATCCGATTCAATTATGAATTTGATTTGATTTTCATCGACTTCAGCAGGTAGACCGAACGTCGGCCATTTTTGAGTGAAAAATCTCCAGGATGGAATTTTTTAAACTGATTCTGACATGAGCGTTCTATAGGAAATCAACATTATAAACTTTATCTCTTTGCGAGCCTCAGCAGCTTTCTTGCCTTTACAGAAATAAAAAAGTAAAATATGTCGAAAATTTTCATTACTGCACTTCAAAAATTGAACGTACACTACTCTACTTAAGCTGAAGGTTTGTCTCTGTCTTTATCAACCGAACTATCAGTTGGCTTTGCCGGGATGAGCGAGAAGGGTTTGTTGTACTTATAACTCGACACATTTGCATGTAAAATGCAAACACAACAGACTAGTACAGTACAATGACTAGTACACTAGACGCAGCAGTTGGCAATGGGAAAACTTTCAACTCGCGTATTGTAACAGGTGCAAACCAAATTAGGCGCAATTTGCTTCTAAAGAATGCTGAAAGTGACAGCTGTCAAATTCAAAAGAAAAAAGTCATAACACGACAGAAGTTCTTCAAAACGAACATAAAGGTATCGATTTGTAAAAATGAAATTACTTTTTCAACCCCAATTTATAAAATTCCCCCAAAAACCATTTTTAAAGTGAATTTTATGACGAATATTAACTTTCACTCTATAATAAATTGAAAGTTAAATAGTATTTTTATCCCTTTTTAAATGGTTGTACTTAACGTTACTATTTATTTAAAAAAAATAATAAATAAATAAATACCAATTTTTAAAATAAAGTTACAGGCTATTTAATTCCTTACAATTTTTTTACTGTTTCAACTCTCTATCTCTAAAATTACTTAAAAAATGTCAGTCTAAAGATTTCTTTTGGATTTTCAGTCTATTGTAAATCATAACGTGAAAAGCTTATTATTTAAATTTTGCTTATAGAGCTGTAATTATAAATAAAATCAAACAATTTAGATTATAATCGGAAATTTCTGATCTATCGAATTCGATAAATTTTAATACCTCATTTAAATACTATTAGCAATTTAAGGTGCCAATCTCTAGATGAAAATTATGAATTTTTTCTCAATTTCAAAAGGCTGTTAATTATTTTTAGTTCATTTTGAAATATTTCTTAATTCGAGACTGTTAAAAAGTTATTTGCAAAAGTGTGTTTTTATCAAAGTGTTAAAATGGATTTAATACTTCAAAATACGCATTGGTCTATTCTGGTCTATAAAATCGCTTTAAAGATCTTTTTTTGGAGGAGTTGATCTATTTTTAGAAAAAAAAAAATCACTTTTATCTTTGATTTATATATAATTTTTAAATTATTCAAGAGAAAAATCCATTTTTTGACCTTTCAACCCTTATTATACAAAAAAACCCTTATTCTGACATTCGAGGTTCTTAATTTTCTTAAAAAGGCCGTAAAAAACGATTTTCTCAAATTTTTATTGTGTCCCTGATTAGTTCCTTACTACACCACTATTTTGTGCTAATTTTACTGTACTAACTTTATTATGTTAGTAAATGGTTGAATAAAAAAAAAAATTAAACAAAATGTATTTAAAATTTTTATAAAAGTTAAAAATGTAGAATTAAATTTATATTAACGTTCTTCTGTATAAACAGACATCGTATTGTATACTTCCATTTATTACGTTAAATTTAATACTTATTAAAAGAATTTGTAATGATAATTATAATGCAATGACTTTCCAAATACGTATTAAAAATTAGTTATATTAAATATAAAAATTATAATAAAAAATGTATGGTACATTGAGTTTTTTATTCGTGTCTGCAATAAATAGAATATTTGAAATATATTTAGAAAAATAAACACCAATATAAATTGTACAGGGTGTTTTTTCTACTGCGCAATACCATATTATTGCTTTTTAATAAAATGTTGTATTGTCTGGTACATATAATACTGTACACTTAAAAAAAATCCACAACATTAATTTCCATAAGTTAACTTTTTTTAAATGTAAAAAAATTACTAAATTTTATTGAAAAATAAATAAGAAAAATATTATTAAAATTATTATAATAGATCAAGGAAATACATTATATTGGAGATTGTAATTTATGAAAAATGTAGGTAAAAAAAAATTAATTTTATCCAAATAATTTATAAGAGCTTTTTTTAAAAACTTAAACAATAATTTTCTAGTTCGTCTATATGTAATACAATCATTTGGTATCAGAGGATAATAGAAAACGAGCACAATTCTTAAAAATCTAAAAGGAACCTTTCTAATAATATTAGTAACCGAATCCAAAGATACCTCGGTACTTTTTATTTTACGCCCCCTACTTTTTTCGCATTTTTTCACGTAAAAATTACTTAATATAACACGTTTTATAATAATAGATGAATAAATCATTAGATAAATACCGTAGTAACACTGTAACTCAATAATACATTAGAAAAAAAACAATAACATATTGTTATATACCGGTCATTTGAAATATTCTCCATATTTTACAATAGTAAATATAATCTAACAAAATTTAACCCTCGCTTCGCTCGCTAACCTTAACTAATTAACAGTAATGTTTTGATTATTTAAATAATAAATAATTGCAATAATTACTGACTTTATTATTTAAATAATCAAAATATTACTGTTAATTAGTCAAGGTTAGCGAGCGAAGCAAGCGTAGGTTAAGATTGATTAGATTATATTTATAATTATAAGCAATAATGCTTATATTTTTAATATGGAAAATGTTTAAAATGACCATAAAACAGCATGTTAGTATGTTTCTCTAATGTATTATTGAATTATTTTTATTGAGTTATAGGGTTACTACGGTATTTCTTTAATGGTTTATTCATCAATTATTATAAAACATGCTAATATTAAGTAATTTTTATGTGAAAAAATACGAAAAAAGTGGGGGACTAAAACGTAGAAGTGCAAATACCTGTTCTATACGGTATCAGTAAATAATTAAATCTTTATTCTGATCGGAACATAATATTACGTTTGATCATGTCTATGATATAAATTATAAACATGAAAACAAATTATAATTAAAAAATTGATGTTTTTAAAGTCCATATTAATTATTTAAATACAAACATGAAATAAATTTTAAGTAGAATGATACTCGATATTTAAACCTGTGTTAAATTTACCAAGTTTGTTATAGATTTAAAAAAAAAAAACGTTAAAGCTAGTCAGCCCAAATTTCATTTATTTAAGATATTTTTCAGTACCTTTTCTTATGTTAGCTTCACTAACTGCATAAAAAGCTATTTATTGTGCTTAAAAAATTTATTCTAATATTTATTTTGAAATAATGGGTCAAACGTATAAAAACTATTAATTTTTTTTTTTATCTTTCACTTGCTCAAACTGTGTTTTATTTGTGGTTTCTTATCTTGCAACTTCTACTTTACAGTTCTTGCCTTTTTTTATTACATAAAATAATAGTGAGGTTTTTAAACAGTAGAAAATTAAATAAAAAATATGAAATTTATTCATTTCATATAGTATGTCTCTACGCTTGTGGGCTGTAAACGGTACAGTCATGTCCCATCGACACTACACCTCTCAATGTTGTCAAACATTTTTTTTTTTTTTTTTTTTTACTATTGTGTACAAATTTATTTTATAAAAAATTTAATCCAATTAATCTTCGTCTATATTTAAGATGTATTTTATTGACGTATCTTACGAACTTTTTTTATTATTACTATAATATAAACTGGAATTATTCATTCTTTTAAGGAATTTGTAAATTAATTATCATAAAATAAATAAACTAATTAATTACTGACCCGTGCAGAATATCTAATGAGACAATAATATTTATGTATTTACAAAAAATAAGATGAAAATGGAAAAAACAAAGTAATTTAAAAAAAAGTATATAATAAAGTAACTCGTACCTTTTTTAGTAATCTCTTTTTATTTCCCTAGAATATCCGCTTAGTGATTTACTTATTCTTTAAACAATAATAGGGGATATATAGTAACTGTTATTGACACAACTGTTTCGTAAAAAATATAATTAAACCTTCATAAATTATATACATGCCAATTTTTATGATCTGTTTGCATAAATAAGTTTAAAAATCCTTTTTAGACGAATCAGTACAGCTCTCGAGCAAAGGAAAAACCTGTATTATATAATTTCTTTTTCTTACATTGTTTTTCTAATAATTCCATAATTTTCTAAACATAACTTTATGATGAATATTCTATAACTACAATATTTTGAGAGAGAGAGAAAGAGAGAGTGTAAATCGAGGAAACCGATTTACACTTTCATTTACACAGGAATGCATCTCACAGATGGATTCCTGCCATCAAGATAGTGAAAAAGGTTCAAGTAACATAGGTCTGGAAACGTTTCGGTAGAGAGTGACGGTTAGCGAAAGATTTCGCCCGGAATTCAGTCCTTCCCGGTGAAATGAGGTCGTACTGAAATTTTTAGGACGTTAATTAAGAGGCAAAATTGATTGTTTGCTATGGTTTTTGACCTGAAAAATCAAATAAAATCGGTTCCAGAACTGTATTTCCAGTATAATTCATGAAGTAAAACTGAAAATGTTTTTGTCTAAAAACCGTTTTTTAGATTTGCAATACAGTAACTTTGTTAAATGCCAAATAATGCGTAAAATTTATTAACAATATTTGTTGAGTATTTAATTCTAAAAATAATTATGTAAATAAATACAATAAAAATCAATTAAACGTTTTATAAAAACAAAAAGAAGAAACAGAACAAAAAATGAATGAAATTACTTCCCCAAAAAATTATTGTATTTAATTTAATTAAATTTTTTTTTAATTCGGTTCAATAATTCTTCTATGGAATTAAAAGCTGCGTAAACAAGTTCCTTTAAATGACCCGAAAAGTAATAGTCAAAGGGATTTAAATCGGAGGATCTAGGAGGCCAATTAACTGGCCCAACTCGACTGTTCCATCTGCCCGGAAACTTAAGTTTAAATGCTGTATAACGTCTTGGGAATAATGAGGCGGTACACCGTCATGCTGGAGTAACATTTGCTGCCTTTTTTCAAGAGATACATCTTCTAGTAAATTGGAAATTGATTTTATAAAAACTCATTGTACACTAAGGCGATTTTGAAAAATAAATGGTCCAATTAACTGGTCCCCTATTCTTCAAATTTTTTATTCCGTTTCTTGTAAAAATAGTCTTCAGTGAATAAAATTTAACGAGAAATTTTTCGATTTTCCTGTACTCATCGACAAAAAACAAAATTGAAACAATAATTTTTTTTGTGTAAGTAATTTAATTTATTTTTTGTTCTGTTTCTTCTTCAGTAAAATTTGATTTTTATTGACTATTTACATCACTGTTTTTAGAATTAAATACTCAACAAGTATTGTTAATAAAGTTTTCGCATTTATTAGTTATTTAACAAAGTTACTGTGCTGCAAACGTAAAAAAAACGGTTTTCAGACAACAAATTTTTCAGTTTTATTTCGGATATCATGAATAATACTGGAAATACAGTTCTGGAATCTATTTTCTTCACCTTTTCAGGTCAAAAACCATAGGAAAAAATTAATTTTACCCTTCAATTATCGTCCTAAAAATTTCAGTACGACCTCATTTCACTGGGAGACTGATTTCCGGGCGAAATCTTTCGCTAAAGAAACGTTTCCAGACCTATGTTTATGTGAAAATTTTTCATTAATGACAGGAATATATCTGTGAAGTATATCGGTTTTGTCGTATTTTTTTTTTGACAAATTTCTTTAATCTTGTTTCCTCAGATCAATGAATGGATGTATTTAATGTCTATAATTAACTTGAAGGAGAAAAGACTAAAGAACAATTAAATTCCTCTGCATTCCGTTTTATTTTGGCTAGCACTCTGGCTAACAGCTCTTATGGAAAATAATGAAATTTTTTTTTTTTAAACATGGAAAATGTCATGTCTGTGTGGGATTCGAACCCACAACGGGATGAAAGGCAGAAGATGCTACCATTCCTCCACGGAGTTTGGCATTCTTAAATAATAATTTATAGTTAAGTAAAGTTCAACAATATTATCTAATTAAAATAATAATTAAAAAAATATATTATGAAAATTAAAATAAAAATTTCCTAAAAATTAAATACCTGTTTTATAAATTTATCTTTCTTGTTGTGAAGTTTTTACTTTAAAATCACTTTCAAGGCATCGAAAAAGTTGTATTATTTAATTAAAATAAATAAAATTACTAAATGAATTAAGTAAATAAAAAAAAGTGTTAAATTTTTATAAAAAAGGTGTAATACAGTAAATATAAATACAATAAGTTGTTAATTAATTACATAAATAATTTTATCAATCGAATAAGATATATTAATTTAATTTTTAAATCAAATTAGTTTTTTTCTTCCATTACATAACATATTAAATAAAAAATAAATTCCGTATTTTATACAAAAATATAATACATTTTATACATTTATATATATGTATATCTTAATTAAAATATTTTTTAATAATATTTGTAATTCATTAATAATAAATAAAGTAGTTTAGAAAAATTACTACAAAAATTTCAGTGTCTAAATGGTAATATTACAAAACAAAAGGAAAACTTATATATTATAATTAAGTAGTAAAATAAAAATTTTATTTATTTTTACAACATTTTAAATAAAATATTATATTGCGTAGTAATACACAATATATTTTATATCTTAAATAAATAATATATATATATATATATATATATATATATATATATATATATATATACATGATATAATGACTCATAGACGTATGTAGAGCAATGCTTTATAACGAAATATAAAAGAATAATTAAAAAAAGGAAAAAAAAATATAGAGAAATTTTAATAACTATGATATAAAACATATATATATGTATGATTGTTTGTAAAATAATATTCTATATTTGTACTGGTTTTTACGACGTAAATGTAATTTATAATTCGTAAAATTAATAAATAACTATAGTAATAATAAATAATTTTCACTATTACTATTATAATTTATTGTGTATGCTCCTGTGTATGTTAATCAGGCTATACATTTCTGTTGCTAACTTATAGTATAAACTATATATATATATAAATGAAATATTTAATATAAATTAATTTAAAAAAATATATATATATATTATATAATACATACATATATTTATAAAATTAATGTTTTTTCACTATATAACTATATTATAAAATATATTATATTATAATGATTTTTATCTAGAAAATATTAAAAATTGTTTGTATGAGAATTGTGTTTTTATTTAACGTTTCATAATTTTCCTTTTTTTTTTCTTCGTGTAGGGAGAGGTCAAATCAGACATTTTGAATAGAAAGACAGGAATTTTTTAACATAATTTAATTATAAAGAGTATTGAAATAAAAATTATTGATTTAAAAACCTTCAGTATATGATAAATCTAGTTTCTATGTTGAGTACTGTTTACCTGTTTTAGCTTCATTCTTTTATCGTACGTTGACGTGTTTTGGAACTACTTCATTGTCAAAATTTATTGTATTAGTACTTTTAAACTTCTGTTAATCTTTATATAGAATTTAATCAACGCCCCTTCCTTTATCTGATATCATGCCCTTATCTGGGCTTCTTCTTGTTTATTTGTTATTAACGGTTATAGTTATCTTTTAATTTTATTTATCTATTTCCTGTTTTCAATAAATTGAGGTTGTTGAAAAAGACATCCATTTGATTGTTGATCATTTATGATCGGTTTATTGTAATTTTACTCCATTTAAAGGAGTAATTTAACATTTACTGGAAAATAAATTTACCCGATTAAATAATTCTTTATAATATAAAAATGGCTATAAATACAAATAATACATTACAAAAGATTTTTAATAGTAAATAGAAGAAAAATATATCTATAACAGTAATGTATATACAAAATAAAATGTAAATGCAATGCAAAATACATTGGACAAACAGGAAGAAAATTAAAATTAAAATATAGCGAATACATGACATCTTTAAAAATCAAATTAAGATTCTAATTATGCAAAGCATTTAATAAAAGAAGGACATACCCCGATGAAAATGGAAGAATCGATGAAATTAATTCTCAAATGTGTTAAAGGCAGAAGAATGAATATTTTAGAAAATCTAGATTTCTTTTAATTAAAAAGTTACAATAAAACGATGATAAATGAACAGATCAACAATCAAGCAGATGTTCTTTTCAACTGCTTAAATTTATTGAAAACAGGAAGTAGATAAATAAAATTAAAAGGTAAGTGTAACCGTTAATAGAAACTAAAGTGTTTCAGTTATTATAATTGTAACAGAAAACTGTTTTAGTGCACTGAATAGGAGGAACAAAGGGCTCGTGCGGAGATTAGTGGCTTGTCACCTGCGCTCCTGCTACCTTACATCATCGCTTCTGCAGCTTGCAGGAATGCGTTCAGCCTCTTTTCTCGGACGGTGCTTCGAGTCGAGGATGATGAAAAACGGAGGAGGGGTTTCTAGCGGGAGGTGTTGAACAGCCCCAGCTGTGAGGGCCGGTATGCCCTGATGTGCTGGCTCCGATGATCGGCTGGGGACTCCATATGTGAAGTGTGACGTTTTCTACTGCGACGACGATCATCTGGACCTGCCGTCTTTTAGGGGAGAATCAAGACCAGAGTCCCGGTGGAGGATTCCTTGGGGACTCCCCATTTGAGGCATAAGGCATTCAAAAGACCGAGACCCGGTCTCGGTCTTTTGAGTGTTTTGATATATATATATATATGTCGGAGAATAAAGTACAGTGGAGTATCTTCCGACAAAACGATGAGAATATTCTTTAGAATATCTGTATTTTTAGTAGTTTTAAGAAATGTACTATTACTTGTAATGTTTTGTAAAATAAGGTTTAAATTGTTTTATTGCGGTAGGCTTAGGCCTAGGTAGGCACATGGTTGTCAACGTAGTCGGGATCCCAGGACGATAGGGGTATCATAAAATTAATAAGGAAAAGGAAATATGCAGTAGGTATATTATTTGAGAATATTGAGAAAAGGTAGTCTTGCTTTGGAACCCAGATCGAACAGACGTCCTGGTGATCGCGAATTCGTTATTTTGCCTGAGCCTCGGTCTATCGCAAGTTGTTTTAATATTATTTGAATTCTAAATTAAATTAATCTTATATTATGATTCGTGTACTACTGAGTTATTGATAAGTGATAATTATCATTTGTAATTATTTCATTGTACGAGTTATCTACTCATTTTTATTAATTGAACTTTATTATAATCTTATATATTCTCCACTGGTAATAATAAAAATGAGTGAAACACAAAACGTTGAATCCCTGACAAATCTCATCGCCTCTCCGACATCAGAAGTGGGATCGTTTCCATCTGGTCCATCACCTGATCAGTGGAATACATTGTTTGAGTTTATGAAGTGTTGTATGCAAAAGCCATTATCGACAAAGAAAAGTGTTGCGTTACCACGATTTAATCCAGAGAGTGCGGGATCGGATTCTGTTGCTTGGTGCTCTGCAGCAGAACTGTGTCTATTAGAAAATCCTCTTCAAGGCAGTGAATTGATATCTGCGCTTAGCAAAGCTTTGGAAGGCTCAGCAGCTCAGTGGCTATCCCAAGTGGCAATTCCGGGTATACAGTGGCCTCAATTAAAAGAACTTTTTGTGTCACGCTTCGGGGGACAAGAAACTGCGACAGCGGTTGTGCTGAAAATTCATCAGGAGGCACCAACCAAGGATGAAAGTGTCGGCGCCTTTGGCATTCGACTTCGATCATAGCTAAAGGCCCGCTGGAGGTCTTTAACAGTTGACGAAATAGTTAATGCGGTTGTGCTTGCGCGATTGACCCATATTGATAATCGAGTGGAGCGCGTAGGATTAACTAGCGACATCAAAACGGAAGCCGAATTTTTGAGCGAAATGCGAGGCTTTTCCTACACCCGAAAAAGACCAATATCAGCTTCAGATAACTCATCTACATCCGATTTGAAGCGTTTTAAGCCAGCAGCTTCAGGGAAGTGCCATTTCTGTGGGGAAATAGGTCACAAAAAGTTTGAGTGTCCTAAACTTAAGAAGAAGCAAGCGGAGCAAAGCAGTAACCATCGTGGCTCCAAAGAATCATCCTCTTCATCGTGCAATGTGACGTGTTTCAAATGTGGGGTAGCTGGTCATATTGCGCCAAACTGTACGGCTCCAGGTAGCAGCCGTAGCGGTCCAGGGAACAACAAGGAGAATGGTAGCGTCGAACGCCGTGTGAATCTTTGCACAGTTGCAGCTCCTACTGGTATCCTAAACCATCTTGGTGAGTCGTTTCCATATTGTTTTGATTCAGGAGCGGAATGCTCATTAATAAAGGAATCGATAGCGATTAAGTTTTCTGGACGTAGAATTAATGAATTAATAATTTTGAAAGGCATCGGAAATGTTGTAGTAAATTGTAGCATGCAAATTTTATCTATTGTAATTATGGATTTGTTTACATTAGAGATCCTTTTTCACGTTGTCCCAGATGAATATTTGAGTTATAATATTTTAATTGGTCGAGAAATTTTGAGCTTGGGTTTTGAAGTAAATATTTCTCAAAATAATTTTAAAATTTGTAAATCTAAAGTAGTAAATGAATGTAGTAAATTCGAAATTATAAATTTTGATAATTGCAGATACGATAGAAGAAGCGTTTGAAAGACTTCGAGTGGTATTAAAAATTCTTATAGATGCGGGATTCTCATTTATTTTTTCAAAATGTTCTTTTTTCAAAACATCTGTTTCATACCTTGGGTACGAGATTCAAGAAGGACAAGTTCGTCCCAACCCTCGTAAAATAAACTCTTTAACAATGGTACCCGCTCCAAGGACCGTTACTCAGCTTAGACAATTTATTGGCCTTGCATCTTATTTCCGACGGTTTGTCCCTAAGTTTTCACAAATCATGAAACCATTATATGCTCTTACCTCAGGTAAAAAATATATTGAGTGGACTGAGACACATGAAAACGCCCGACAAAAAGTAATTCATACTTTGACCAACGAACCCGTCTTAATTATCTTTGACCCGGATTATCCTATAGAACTGCATACCTATGCTAGTTCCGATGGGTACGGAGCAATACTCATGCATAAAGTAGACGGTAAAAATAAAGTTATTGAATACTTTAGTAAAAGGACAAGCCCAGCCGAGTCCAGGTATCATTCTTACGAACTCGAAACTATGGCCGTTGTTAAATCTATTAAACCTTTTCGGCATTACTTGCATGGACGACAATTTACTGTTGTAACTGATTGTAATTCATTGAAATCTTCTCAAAATAAGATTGAGCTTAATGATAGAGTCCATAGGTGGTGGGCTTATTTACAGGCTTTTCAGTTCGATATAGTTTATAGAGAAGGCAAACGTATGTCGCACGCGGATTTCTTCTCTCGAAACCCTTTGTCCGATTTACCAAAACAGGTTAATAAGTTTAAAATAGGAGATCACGTTTTGATTAAGAACGAAGAACGTAATCAAACGAAACTCGATAGGAAATTTAGAGGTCCATTCGTAGTAACAGAATTACTTGATAACGACAGGTACACACTAAAATCTTTAAGTAGTAGTAGAAGTTATAAGTATAGTCATGATAAGTTGAGAGAAATGCCTGAGAATTATATTCCTAATGAGTTGGATGTTTCCTCGGACAATGAAAGTTGTGCCGAGGAGACTGTTGATGTTGGTTCTGAAACAGGGACTATGGTTTAAAAAGAGACCACCAATGACGCAATGCACTAATGGCTGGCAGCAGGTCGTGGACCTGGCATTTTTATTTTTCGCACATGCATCAGTGTGTAGTCGTAACTGCAAACTAAATTAGTTTGATCAGGGCGCGATGGGCACCTGATGATGTGTCGGGCAGGTAGTTGTGGCAACTACAGAATATGCATGATACTGTATGTGGCATACAGGGTAGCCTAGAGATAGTGCAGAGGTCTATTGGTGGAGGAAATAAAATCTTATTTGACAGTTAAATGATAAGGAATAATGATTGATGGCTTTTCGATCTCTTGAGTACTGTACGATGACTATTTAGGATAATGAATAATTAATGGATTTCTGTTACTCGAGAGGACTTCTGAATCTATCTTTTGTACTTTAACTATTGTAAAACGCTTTATAATGACCGAGGTCAGTTGAAAACAAAAATTAAAATACCACTGTAACTCAATGTTTTAGATACACCCGAGGGCGTGTGATTGTCAGAATGGCCGTGTCGGAGAATAAAGTACAGTGGAGTATCTTCCGACAAAACGATGAGAATATTCTTTAGAATATCTGTATTTTTAGTAGTTTTAAGAAATGTACTATTACTTGTAATGTTTTGTAAAATAAGGTTTAAATTGTTTTATTGCGGTAGGCTTAGGCCTAGGTAGGCACATGGTTGTCAACGTAGTCGGGATCCCAGGACGATAGGGGTATCATAAAATTAATAAGGAAAAGGAAATATGCAGTAGGTATATTATTTGAGAATATTGAGAAAAGGTAGTCTTGCTTTGGAACCCAGATCGAACAGACGTCCTGGTGATCGCGAATTCGTTATTTCCCTGAGCCTCGGTCTATCGCAAGTTGTTTTAATATTATTTGAATTCTAAATTAAATTAATCTTATATTATGATTCGTGTACTACTGAGTTATTGATAAGTGATAATTATCATTTGTAATTATTTCATTGTACGAGTTATCTACTAATTTTTATTAATTGAACTTTATTATAATCTTATATATTCTCCACTTGTAATAATAAAAATGAGTGAAACACAAAACGTTGAATCCCTGACAAATCTCATCGCCTCTCCGACATATATATATGTAGAGGATATACATATATCCTCTTCTTTTAAATGGTTATTTAGTCGGCGCACAGCTTTCTCTGTCATTTGATGGATCATGCTCTTTCACTTCCTCCGGTCTCTGACAGCTTCTTTCAGTTCTGCCACACTCCTGCTAAGCAACCAGCAGAAAAAAGCTTTTATTGTATCCAGCCAACGAGTTCTTGATCGGTCCAGTCGACTGTCTGGCTTGTCTAATAAGATGTCCTTTCTTAAGGAGTTATTTTTCTACATGACGTGACCAAAATTAGATAGTCGCAGCTACAGCACCTGGCTTTCTACGGAAAGATTAGGCTTGATTTTTATATAGAATTTCTTTCGGCTGTCCACGGGATTCTTAACAACTGGCGCCATCACCAGAGCTCTAAACCGTCGATCCTGCGCCAGTCAGTCTTTTTGATGGTCAACTCAAAAAGTATTTTTACGTACCTTAGAATGTTTCAATATGAGCTCAGTTCTTTGCTTTGGAAATATCCAGCCGATAATCGACTTCTGCCGAGGTCCTTTGGATCATCAAAGGGGTAATTGTGGCATTAACTGTAAACTAACGTTTACCCGAAAATTGACGAAATTAAGCAACAAAGTAACGTTGCTGTAAAGTTTCAACAAGATGGTGCGCCTCCACACTTTAGCCTACGCGTTCGACGCGCTATAAATGAAAAATTCCCTAATCGTTGGATCGGTCGGGCCGGTCCTGTTCTGCGGTAAGCCTAGATCTGACATCCCTAGACGTTATTTACGGGGATACGTTAAAAACATTGTCTACAGTGAAAAAATCAGGATATAAAATATTTAAGACCACGGATCACCGCTGCTATTGCCACAGTTACACCTGCAATGAAGCAGCAGACCTGGGCAGAAGTCGATTATCGGCTGGATATTTGCAGAGCAAACAACCGAACTCATATTGAAACATTCTAAGGTATGTAAAAAAAGCTTTTTGAGATGGTGAATTTAAAAAAAAAAAAAATACTTGATTGATTAATTTTAGTAGTTTCTGAGGTACAATATTTTTAAATTGTTGCAACCTTTTTCGATGACTCTGTATAAACGTGGGCACAAGATTTTTGAGGGAAGAATTAGTTTGATTTCCTCAAGTAATGTAATTCCAGCAAGACATTGCTATAAGTCATACAGCTCGTCTGTACATAGGTAAACTAGTAAGTTTAAGAGAAATTTTTCCGAGCCGTATCATATTCAAAAAATGGAGATATTGTTTGACGCTTGGATCTCCTAATTTGTCTTCATACAATTTCTTCTCTGGTGTTTGCTCAAGAGAAATGTTTAAGTAGAGCGACCGCAAACGTTAGTGGAACTAAAATTAAAATCTTAAGAAAATATTGTACACATTACACCGGCCACAGTACGGCGAGTAATGGAAGATTTTAGATTAAGCCTACAAGAGCGCGTAGATCGTAGTAATGGTGTCCGGGTGTCAAGCGTTATTTAAAAAATCTGATGTGGAATTCACATGAATTCCTTGTACGCCTATTAAATTACATATACGCATTTTTTGTTGCACTTCATTTAACTTATTTCATTTGAAAGTGAGATACGTCCAATTCTTTAATAAAGTGGACAGTTACACAATCGCTGAAATATTACTTTTTATTAATATCAAGCATTTATACAATTATTAATTTTCAACAATCTTACCTGAAATATTATGTTAGAGTAAAAGTCCCTTTATTACTCTTTAAATAAATGTAAGTCTTACATTTAATACCCTGCTTTTTAAAGTATTATGATGTAACCATCAACAAAATGAGAACAAAACCGAAACAGGAGAAGGTTACTAAATTTTATAGCGATATTTATTATCAAGTAGACTGAAACAAATGCATAAATAAAAATAATACTATTCAAAAATTATAATTTTCAATTAATATTAAATAATCAGATGTTTCACCAAATCTGATGTGGACACTACATGACTTCCTTGTACGCCTATTAAATTGCATATACACAAATTTTTAAAAGTACATAATTTTTTATTTTACTAACAACTTCTGAAATTTTTTAATATTTAATTTTATTGCTACTATTGAATTATTATTTATTGTAAAATTTGTTTACAATCAGAGGTTAATAATTATTAATGAAGTAATATATTTGAATTTTTAAAAAAATGTTGGAAATGAAGTCTGATTCGAACCGATGTGCCTTCCTCTTGTAATGCCCAAATAATATTAATTAAAATTTTATTTGGCTATAACTCTAGAACTAATTAAAATGAGTATCAATTATGGTATATCGTTGAAATGCTCTCAATGAGGGCTTATTACTGCAGTTATGAACCTTCAAAATCCATTTTTTTTTGAGGGGATTTTGGGCTTTCTTTGATACTTTTGGTACAACTAGATGCTACAAGAGTCCTAAATCATTAAATTTTAATTTACTACAGCTAATTGGTTTTGAGTTATGTATAAAAGTACACAACTATGTACTATGTACATAACTATGTTATGTCTGTACGTACATACGTACGTACAGACGTCACGCCGAAACTAGTGAAACTGAATTCTAATGCTGCTCTGATCAAGGTTTTATAATGGTTTCCATTGATTTATCCAGGTTAATTATGTCGCAGTTCCTTTTCTTATTCGTGGAGTAGCATATTTATCATCTCCTGGTGTGATCTAGTGTATTTTATTGTTTCGATCAGAATAAAAAATCTATTTATTTATCATATATAACCATCGGTATATATTTATCAGATGAATCTCTTGCTCAATTTAATATTAATTTATTATTATTATTATTAAAATTTAGCATATATTTGAAAAAATAAAATGTGTAGAAAATATAACGAGAACTTGATATACCTGATTTTTAAATGAAGCAATATTTTAAAACAGCCAGCTATTATTCGTTCAGAAAATAAGAAAACGTGGCCTGTTGTTTCGCATTCCACACTTTTGAGGAAACTTCTTTTGAAATAGAAAGATTTTAAAGGAAAAAAAAATATATAGTTGTATAGGGTAAAGCAGTATAATATAAAGGAACTATTGTTATGTACCATAAACCGGGTCAAAGGATCTCGATGAGGGGGTAATGAAAGAGAGGAACAAACGATTACTTCCAGTTCCACGAGGGTCCAGGTAGAAAATCTGATTCGGTTTGTTGTGCGTATGTGTGCGTGCATGTAAAATATTGTTGGAGTGGGGGTTGATACATTAAGAAATAGGCGAAGACGGTTGCAGGAGAAAAAAAATAAAGGCTATGTCGAATGAGGGTAGCTAGAAACCCTCTGTTGAAGACACGTGGCTGAGCTATAACCGTCAACTGTATTGACAATTATAGCGTAATCTACGATATATCCTGACCTCTCTGTTATTAAATTATTCGGGATGTTATGTATTAGATTTATGTAACCGATGTTCACCTTCAGGTCCGACTATCCTGAACGGTTTATTTACGCTTCGTATTGGATAATGCTACTCAAGCGGTTGTATTAATATCATCAGGCGTCTGTTTTTTGAAAGTACTTTTTGACTTCTCAATTGTTTTTTTAATAAAGATTGAAAAGTAGGAGTAACAAGCGAAAAACGTAAAAAAATTGTTTTATAAAAAATGTTACACTCTTTGATTTACAAAAATTAAAAAGCAATGATTCGTTCTGTTTTTTAAAAACGTTTTACTGACTTTTTAGACTGTATTTTCCAAAATAAAATTTTAAAGAGTAGTTATATGAATTATTAATATGATTTTCGTTTGTCATCACTCGGCAAACAACGAATTAAAACAGTTTCTTTGAAGAAAAAAAAACAGTTCTGGAGATCATTTCTAATAAAAGGGTAATTTTATTTTAAAACTTTAAATTACGTGTAATACAAGGATGAAAATTAAATCGTGGATTTCTAAGAGTTTTTTAACTACTTCAGGAGAAACTTAAGTAAAATAAAGTCATCAAAAAAGGTTGTAGCAACTTAAAAAAAATTGTATCACAGAAACTACTAGAGATAATCACACGAGTATTATTTTAAAACATTCATCCATTCAAAAGGTTTTTACATACCTTAGAATGTTTCAATATGAGCTCCGTTGGTCGCTCTGCAAAAATCCAGCCGATAATCGATTTCTGCCCAGGTCCGCTGGATCATCGCAAGCGTAACTGTGTCGGTAGCAGTAGTGATCTGTTGTCTTAAATGTTGTACATCTTAAATATTTTCACTGTAGATAATAATTTTAACGTATCTCCATAGAAAAAAGTCTAGGGGTGTCAAATCTGGGCTTCTCGGTGGCCAAAGCACAGGACCGGCCCTACCGATCAAACGATTAGGAATCTTTCATTGAGATCGCGTAGAACGCCTTGGCTAATTAATGTGTGGGAGCAGACCATGTTGTTGAAACATTACAGCAACGTTACTTGCTTGTTCAACTTTCTTTCTTTTTCTGTTTAGTATCCGGTACCACCGTAAGTTATTACTTCATACGATGAATGAGGATAAGTATGAATGTAAATGAAGTGTAGTCTTGTACAATTACAGGTCGACCGTTCCTGAGATGTGTGCTTAATTGAAACCCAACCACCAAAGAACACCGGTATTTACGATCTAGTATTCAAATTCGTATAAAAATAATTAACTTTATTAGGATTTAAACCTTAGAACTCTCGACTTCAAAACCAGCTGATTTGGGATGACGAGTTTATCACTAGACCAACTTTCTTGTTCAATTTGTTCAACTGGCGGGAAAACGTACAGTTGTAGCGTGTTTAAATAAACATTCTCTGTGATAGTAGGCTCATGAAAAAAGAATGAGCCGATCACACGATCGGACATCAAATCGAACCACACGTTTATTTTTGGGCAATCTCTGATATACTCAATTAATTTTATTGGGTTGCTGAGATTATCATATCCTACAATTACGCCAAAACATGTAAGACGAAGGATCACCGATGCTATTGCCACAGTTACGCCTGCGATGACTCAGCGGACCTGGGAAGAAGTCGATTATCGGCTGAATGTTTGCAGAGTGACCAACGGAGCTAGTATTGAAACATTCTAAAGTACGTAAAAAAATATTTTGAGTTGGTAAATTTTTTAAAAGAATACTCGTTTGATTATATTTAGTAGTCTCCGAGATATGACTTTTTTAATTTGCTGCAATCTTTTCCTATGACTGTATTATGTAACTGGATCACTTTCAAATACAATATAGACTATACCAACTAATGAGCAGAATTGAAGAGTAAATATAAAAACTATTTCTGTTAAAAAAAAAAAAAAAACAGATTGTAGAAACAATGTACAGCTCCAACTTTTCATTTTTTTAACTCTGGTTCTTTTAAATTTTCTGAAATTATTATTTAAAAAAGAAATCACCCTTGTAAATTTTATTGAATAAAAACTGAGAATTACAACGTTAAAAAAAAAGTTCCCCAGCTTGGCTTCTACTAGTGTGAGGAATTAAATTATTTAACTACTGATTCATATAAATAATAACGTTTACTCCTTGTTACTTAGCACCTTAAAAAATTGATCTTTAGAAATTAAATATTTCGGCTTAAGTCGTTGGAAAGAAAAATGGTTTTTTAAAAACAGGATGTACAAAATTTTTTTTTAATTTAAGGAATTACAAAAAAATATTTTTTAGTAAAATATTGTTTTTGAATGAATATGAAACGAAATTTATGTCTCCAAAAGCAAAGTAGTCGGCTAGAAATTGAAATTACTACCCCATCAGTTTTAATTAATCGATTCTTAAATTTTTATTTAAAAATCAAAAATTTTCTAGCTAATTTGTCTTTTGGGAATTGCTAGTGCAATTATAGATATAACCAACAGTTTTTATTTTAAATTTTCTAAGAAATTTTTTTCAATAAAAATATGAACGCATTTTTAAATTTTCTATGAAAGCCGTTTAACGTTAAAAAAAAGTAACCGGTTTGTCCAGGTCTCAAACTATCAACCTCCTGCATGGGAAGCATTTTAACCAACCGTTCTTCTAATAAAATTGATAAAGACTACATTAAAATTTCTTAATAAACTAATTAACCATGTTTTTCAATAGTGCTGCAGAAAATAATAATATAAAAAGAAAAAACTTAATGAAAACAAGTGAAAACATAAAAAGATTCGAACTAAAAAATAATTTGGTTTTCAAGAAAATTACTTTAAAAAAATTAATTTCCTAAAAACTTGAAATTTTAAAATGTAGGTAAATACCCACCTCCTTGGCTGATTAAGTGCAAAATTTAATTGTATCGTAGGCATATATATATATATATATATATATACACGAGTATACAGAAATATTTAGGAAAAATTCAAGTATTATAAAGTAGAAGACAACATAGAAACTTATACATATATCTGGAATTTTCCATTGTTTTTTGTAGTTTTTATCAGAGGGTGTCATGAAAGTTTGAAAATTTTAAAAAAGCTCACATCAGAAAGTATTGATCGATCATTATACTTTAGCTTACATTGCTATTACCGGGAAAGTAAAAAAGATATTTATTGTAATAATTATTTACTTAAGTACATCGGTATGCTTTGGTATATTCAGTGTATCGATTTATATGATTTACTTTTCAGTATATCGATATGATTTCGGCAATGTTATTCACTAAGGCTAAAAAAAAATATAGTTACTAAAATATGTATATATATGTAAGTTTGACTTTGTTTATAGTTTAGTAAAAAACTATTTTTTACGTGATCAGTAAACCACATACAATATTTCAATATATATTCAGAATACACATTTTACGTTTTTTCCATCACGAAAAAATTATTTGGTAATTCCATGAATTAAAAAATTCCATTTTTCAAAAAAATAATTCGTAATATATTTTTGTTTTTTGTTTGTCAAAATAAAATTTTTAAGCCATTTCACCATAAACTTGTCAAAGTTATCTAGTTCCTTTGCAGGCATTTTACGAGGTTTGTATTTTATTGAATTAGAGAAAGAAATCTCCGCCGGATTTTTCTGTTAATTTTTCTTGCAACCACTATTTCTCTTTTCTCACTCATTGGACTTTTTTTAACCTCCAGGACCGCCTTTAGGTATTACTTTAGAGATGAGATGAATGAAAATCTTTATAGCGTGTGAAAATGCCATGCCTGACCGGGATTCGAACCGGGGATCTCCGGATGAAAGGCCGAGACGCTAACACTCGCTGCTCAGAGGCCGGCGCACTCTTTGGACTTGGGATCATGACAGTCCACACGCAGCTGTTGTTCTTTCTTCAAACTTTTTGATGTAAATCAGGTGTTTATTTTTCTTTTCCGACTTCGACTTCGGAAATCGATCACCTTCATATTTCATAAACTCATACACACTTATTATTATTAAACGGGGCTGCCATTTTAGTATTTTTTTTTACGGTAGACTTAAGTTCACTCGTAATTATAAAACACTAAAAGTACACAACCGTTTATTAAATGTGATTACTTTTGTTAATCAAAATTCGAATGAAAAGAAACGAAATTTGCCCAGATGCTTTTACAGGTCAACTAGTTAATTGGATTATACTCAAGCATTCGATAACGAAGGCTTATGAGTAATTATTTATTTACATATTTTCCTGGTTGTATATGAAAACTATGAACACATAGCAAACAACATAGGAAGATTGTTTCTTGATATGAGATTCTAAGAAAGGTGACTCGTTTCCTGAGTTGTATTACTTGACTTGTCCGTATTTATTTTTTTGATAAATAAAATTACGGTAGATTATAACTATGTAGATCTATGTCTATATATGTCATAATTTATCATTTAACGTTTGTCTGCTAACATAATTATAATACTTGTTGAGAATAGACCTAAATTTTTATAACATTTAAAAGTAAATCACAAAATTTCTTTTTGTGGCAAAACACTTAATCATTTATGAAGTAAAAACAGCAGAATTACAAAACATTTAAAAATAATCCATAATACCATTCAGAAACATAAAATTATAAATCGTATTTATCAAAGAATGCAATTTTCTTCTGGGTGTGAAAAGTATACTGAATGTTTTCCGTTTGGATAACAGCTACAGTACTAGCCGTCGTAGTTCAAGCCTCAAGATTCATTACGACAATTATACTGAAGTTATTGTAAAGTGGGGGGGGCTATGTTTTCAAACTTTTGAGAAAGTTGATCTTCCAAAACAAAATCTACCCCACCCTCTGGAAATATTGAACCCCAAACTTCTACCGACAAATTGTCCCATATACACGAGCTTCTGTGCCAAATTTCATTAAAATCGGGGTTTTCAGTCAAAAATTATTAAGTTTCAAACAAGCCAACAGATGTGTATACTTAGGTATGATCATTAACCACCTTTTTTTTTGGTTCCCTGGGTCATGAAACGCCGATAAATGAAAAAAACCTTATACTCCATTTTTTGACTGATTATCACTGGGAAACAAAAAAGATTTTTTTTTTGTCTCAGGAAGAAAAATATATGATAGTATTTGTCTCCTGAATTCAAATATGATAAATCGGTTTTTCCCCATCACGCAAGGTTTCCGAGAAACAGCAATTTATAATTTAAAACATTTTAATACTTTATGCATCTTAACTACACAATATTCAAACATTTGACTTACCTAGAAAGTAAGAAATGACGATTTTCTGCTATATTTCGCCTGTGGAGCATCTCTCTTGATGGTCCAACAATAATCTGCCATCATATTAGGATTCCATTTGCCTTGGTACTTCTTTTCCATAGCTGAAATCTCCTGGTGAAAGTGTTCCCCGTGCTCATCGAACACTGCGTCAAGATTTTCCGGGAAGAAATCTTGATGCGAGTGCAGAAAGTGTACTTTTAAGGACATATTACAACCCAAATTTTTATAAGATGTTATAATATCGTTAAAAATGTCACGGTAATTTTCCGCCTTTCGTTTTTCCAAAAAAACTCTGAGTAACATTTTTGAATGCTCGTCAAGCTGTTTTCTCCACTGGATTCAATAGTTCCTCAAACTCTTCATCATGCACTGAGATCATATTTGTGGACCAACGTAAATTCCTTTTTTAATTTTTGCATTATTAATTTTAGGAAACTTCTGTTTTAAATAAATGAAACCAGGAGCATTGTCCATGGCCTTGACAAAATTCTTCATTAATCCTAGTTTGATATGTAACGGAGATAGATATACATTTTTAGGACTATGCAATGGGTCATATTTCACATTTTTCTGCTCAGGAATGACTGATTCAAGTTTTGGCCGTTCTTTTGTAATGAAATGTTTTTTTGTCCCTACTATCCACGCTGCAGAGCAAGAATAAGTGCAATTACCTTCAAATCGCCACAAATATTCCATTCATACGCTGCATATTGAAGATTTTCCAATATAAATTTAAAGTTTTCATATGTTTCTTTCATACTAGCAGAGTGAGCCACAGGTACTGATGGAAACTTATTGCCATTATGCAGAAGCACAGCTTTTAAACTAACTTTAGAGGAATCAATGAAGCGCCATTCTGTTGGGTTATGTTCATTACAAAGTGTCTCCACAAGAGAAGAACACTCAGCCATTTTCTTCAAAAAAATGTTCTTTAAATTCAGAATGACGATTACGATAACTACATATCTTTCTATTCTTTTGAAGAAGATTCCATCCTTGCAGCCAGGAAGCAAGCATTTCAGACTATTCTTTGGATAACTTTAAATCTCGTATGAGATCGTTAAGATTTTCTTGAGTCGGTAAATGAGGCTCAGATGAACTGCTTTGTTCAAAAGTTGTATCACCGGAATCTGTTTCTTTTTCTTCCTTACTTCCATTAGACTCTGAGCTGTCTTCATCTAATGTCGCATGTTCTAGAGGCTTTGGTATGGACAATTCTTACCAGTGTGGAACTGGTCTCATTGTAGATTGCAAGTTAGGGTATACAACTATATGTTTTGATATTGACGTAATCCCTTTAATATTTGTTAAGCAGAAATAACGGTCAGAAGAATGATCTTTGGGTTCCCTCCAAATCACGGGATAGTAAATGGCATGTGCCATTTTTCCATGCAGTGAGGAGCCTAGAACACGATAAACAACAGATATCTGGGGCCCAGGCCCTTGCTTGGTTCCCGACTTCACACCCAAAATAAAATTCATAACACTTTTTTACTAATGGAGTAAGGTTTCGCCTAAGGGACTTGAGCGTCCCTCCATCACATACATAACAAAAATTGCTAGGATGATTTAAACAAACTCTAGGCATTTTGTAATTAATGACTAATTAAAAGAAATGAAGTTGTAAATATATAATACACAATAATTCAAATACACAAAGGACTCACAATGACCTGTTTATTGGTTCACTACTATCTCACAACTGGCATCGTTCTGATGAATTTGTGCTAAACTAGATCACGTTTGTACATATGTACACACGTCTGAACCTGCACAACAGTAGCCACTCTACCCTTTGAGTTACCTCATTTGGTTTCATCATATTTACAATCCTCTAGCAGCTTTTACATGACAATCGACAAATGGACGAAAAAACGTTTTAAAATATTTAAAACAATTAAAATAACAAAAAAACTGTGCGTGATGGAGAAATTCAGAATACATATTTGAAAAGAGGATAAAAAACTGTATTAAGTACACCTATTGATACTCGCGAGACAAAAATCATGTTGACCAGTGTTATTATACTTTCCTTCTTACAGCTATGCTGCCAGGAAAGTAAAAGGTTTATAATTTTCAATTACGAAAAATTGAAAGAAAGAAAAGAAACATCACTAAAAAATATCGTCATGAAAGACTATAAATTAGAATGCCATAAATGTAACGAAAATGCTGGACTAAGAAATTTAAATATAGTAAATTTGTAATGCTGTTAACTTGGGTTCAAAGTATATTCGTCAAGTGAAGATCAGTATAGCTTTTGAATACTTAAATATGGCGAAAGAAGATCAAGAATCACACTTTAAAAATTATTTGAAAATTGCATAAGAAAAACGATTTGCGGTAGAAAACATTAATTAAACTGGCTGCCATAATCGATTTTACTTTGAGAACGTGTAGCTTCAAGAATCTGAAACCTAAAATTGATGTTTTTTGCTGAAAATTAAGGGAAAAATTAGGAGTTTTGTATTTTAAAAGATAAAGTTGTCGCGGAATTGAAAAATTGGAAGCGAATTGAAAATATGGCAATACCATACTTTTAATTTTTATTAAAAAGAAGTGATATGTTTCTTATTTAAAGTCATTTTTAGCACTTAAAGTTTTACAGAACTATTAATGGTGGTGCAGTTAAAATAAACATTCTTTTTACTTCCTTGTACGAAGTAAAGTAAGTATTGTGATCGCGAAAAATTTCGGTTTTCAGATTTCAACGGAAATATCCATTTTGACCATTCCTGAATCCATTTTGACTAGTCTCAGCGTGACGTCTGTACGTACATATATATGTTGCATAACTCAAAAACAAGTAGTCGTAGGATGTTGAAATTTTGGATTTAGGACTATTGTAACATCTAATTGTGCCAAAAGTGACCAAAAAAGCCCAAAATCCAAAAAAATAGGATTTTGAAGGTTTTCTTAACAGCAGTAATAAGCCCTCATTGAGAAATTTTCAACGATATATCGTAAGTGGTACTTATTTTCATTGGTTCCAGAGTTATAGCAAAATAAAATTTTAATTAATTTGGATCTTACATGGGGATGGCACATCGGTTCGAATTCGACTTCATTTCTTTTTTTTTTTTTTAATTTAATATATTGATTTATTAATAATTATTAACCTCTGATTGTAAAAATAATAACAATTAAAAATAAAGAAAAAAATCAGAAGTTATTAGTGAAATAAAATTTTATGTACTTTTAAAAATGTGTGTATGTAATTTAATATGCGTACGAGGAAGTCATATTGGTGTAAACATCAGATTTTTATATATTTGTTTATGTAAAGTGAGATAAAAGTTAGATGTCGTAGATTGCAACGTTACCTTAGTGACTGTTACCATGGTGGCTTATGTAGTCAATAATATTAGTCGTATATTACATACGAATCGCATATTACTACTGTAAGCAGAAATTAATGATCAACTCACCATTCCAGTATTAACTTACAATTATTTGTTGTTAAGGTTTTGAAATATCATTACATGGTATAAAAATTTATATTTTTCTCAATAAAATAATTTTTATTAATAATTTTCGTAGAATAGGAAAACGGATATATAAAAACATCAATTTATTTCCTTAATAAGATGTTAATATATTTCCTTAAGATGTTAATAAATGTAAAATATTAACAGATCAATTTCGATGGGTATATTGTCTAGACCCATTGTTATCATTAGATTAGTTAATTTCGCTCAAAAAGGATAAAGCGTATAAGGAAAATACTTTGAATTAAGACTAAGTTTAGAATCGACTAGATAGAATATAAACTAAATTAGAACGAAGTATACCGTGTGTTTCAAAATGAAATCGGGATTTTAATGTTATGTAATATTTACTAACTTTTACTTACTTTGATAAATTATACACGAAATGAAAGAGCAATTCAAATAGTTTTTTCTGTAAGTGTTCAATGTGAGTATCATTTGATACACGGCGCACATTCAGCTGATAGGGGGTTCACCCCATACTTTAATCAGCAAGTCTGGAATAACTGATGCGACAGCTATTTCAATATTGTGTTTTAAGTCGGGTAGGTCAGCCGGTAACGGTGGTACATACTAGTACACGTGATCCTTTATATACCCCCAAAGAAAAAAATAGCACGGGGTCAGATCGGGCGAACATGGAGGCTCTTTTATCTGGCCTCCGGCGACCGATCGAGCGGTCAGAGAGAATTTCATTCGATCGATTACATTCAGCGTTATGCCAGTGAGGAGGCGCACTATCTTGTTACCAAGTAAAGGTTTGAATAACAGTTGATAACAGTCATAGTTGTAGCATATCAAGATAGTTCATTCCAGACACACTTGCTTCCACGAAAAAGAATGGCCCGTAAACTTTTCGTCTGTATACGGCACAAAAAACATTCAGTTTTGTGTAGTCACGTTCACTCTGCAATATGTCCTGAGAATTTTCTGATCCCCAGATACGCAAATTATGAATGTTTGCTTTTCCATTAACATGAAATGTTGATTCGTCACTGAATACCACACGATCAAAAAGTCTTCATCGTCACGGTGTGTCACATCATTTGCAAAGCTGGTACGCAAACCGTAATCTGTAGGTTTTAGAGCTTATAACAGCTGTAAACTATATGGACGCAGTTGTAAGCGTTTCCTAAAAACCGTCTACATAGACGTCACTGGAATCGCTATTTGTGGCTAGCTTTCCTAACGGATTTTCTAGGACTACGCATAAAAGACTCTCTTACACGTTCAACATTGTCTTCGAACACACTCGACATTACGTACATACTCGTATTACAAATACAGCCAGCGGTTTCAAATTGTTTATATCATCTACGTGTGTTATTTTCACTCGGGGGATCACCACGGAACTTCAAAGAGAACGAACGTTGAACGGTAATTACTGATTCACACTTTCAAACTGCAAAATACAAAACGGATTCTGTTGTGGGGGACCGCAATCTTTGCTACTAGCGCTTTAAAGCGGAAGTTATAGGAAACAGTTTATGAGGTTGCGTACAGCTAAAACTGTTTGAGTTGCTCTTTCATTTCATGTATAATCAATGTAAATGAAAATGAAGAAATATGTTTTTTTTTGTCTTTAGTCATTTGACCGGTTTGATGCAGCTCTCCAAGATTCCCTATCTAGTGCCAGTCGTTTCATTTCGGTATACCCCCTACATCCTACATCCCTAACAATTTGTTTTAAATATTACAAACGTTGCCTGCCTCTTTCTTTTTCCTGTTTAGCTTCTGGGAATTACCGTTCAGGTATTACTTCAGAGGATGATATATATGAGTGTAGTCTTGTACAGTCTCAGTTCGACCATTTCTGAGATGTGTGGTAAATTGAAACCCAACCACCAAAGAACACCGTTATTCTTAATCTATTATTCAAATCCGTATAAAAGTAACTGCCTTTACTAGGACTTGAACTCTGGAACTCTCGACTTCCAAATTAGCTAATTTAAGAAGACGCGTTAACCACTAGACCAACCCGGTTGGTTAAACGTTGCCAGCCTGCACAATTTTTCCCTTTACCTGTCCTTCCAATATAAAACCGACTATTCCAGGAAGCCTTAATATGTGTTATTACTTTTAACTATATTTTTCCAAATGCTTCTTTCTTCATCAATTTGTCACAATACCTCTTCATTTGTCACTTTGTTTACCCATCTCATTTTTAACATTCTTCTATAGCACCACAGCTTCTAATCTCTTTTCTTCTCAGATACTCCGATCGTCCAAGTTTCACTTCCATATAAAGCAACTCTCCAAACACTTACTTTCAAAAATGTTTTCCTGTTGTTTAAATTAATTTTTGATGTGAACATATTATATTTCTGACTGAAGTCTCGTTTCGCCGGAGCTATTCGGCATTTTATATCGCTCCTGCTTCATTCATCTTTAGAAATATTGTGTAGATTTAAAACTCCGATATTCATTTTGAAATACACGGTATTTGTTATGAATAAAAGACTATTATGGAGTACAAAAGGGGGAAAAATAAGTGCTTCAGTTAGTCAAACAGTTGTGACACAAAAAAAATTTTGGAACCTAATTTCATTTTTATTCTTTCGTTATAAGAAGATTAAAGTGAAAAAAAATTTTTTTTTTGTTCGGTACATAGTAATAAATTATATAAATCAGAAATCGATATATATATGCCACTCTACAATAAAAAAAACAAATTTCCTAACATTTTCCTGGATTAATCAATGGAAACCATAGCAAAACGTTTATCACTGCAGCATCGTAGAATATACAGTTAAGAGGGGGTTTCCAAAAATAACCGGAATCGCATTGCACTGGGCGGAGTTTCCGTAGTATGCTGTTAGCTCGCTAGAAGAGCGTCAAGTGACTTTTTCTGTGTCTCTGTCAAACAGATTCACCTGAAAAGGTTATGCATAACTTTGAATTCTTTTGTGAAAGCTGTTTCGCCTGTTTCTTATTTTTTGTCATGGTGGAATTTAATGAACAGCGCGCAGCCGTGAAGTTTTGCTTTCTGTTCGGGAAAAACGCGCAAAAAATATTATGATCCTGAAAACAGTTAACGAGGATGCTATTATGAAAAAACTGAAGTATAAGAGTGATTTTTGCGTTTCAAGAAAGGTCAAATGCCGATTAATGATCAACCTCATTCTAAACGTCCTGAAACTTCCCGAATGGTCGAAAATATCGAAAAAATTCACCAAATTGTTCTTGAAGGCCGACGACATACCATTAAACAAATCGAGAAGTTGTCTGGAATAACTTGGAGCTCGGTTCAGCGAATTTTATTGGAAGATTTGAGGGTGAGATAAGTCGCTCGTTGTAAAGTTTGTGTCTCGGCTCCTGACTGCTCAACAAAAAGAGGGTCGCTTGGAAGAGCATGTCGTGCTTTGAAAGAACAATCCCAGATTGTTCCAAACTTCGTTTCCAAGATCATTACTGGTGACGAATCATGGTGGTATGGTTACTACCACTCAAGCAAGTGTAAGACTGAAACGTCGCCTCGAAAGAAAAAGCTCGTCAAGTGGAAGTCAAACAACAAAACAATGCTGACTTGTTTTTTCTAATGTGAGAGGGATGGTGTATTCGGAATTCATTTCATTTGGTCGGATTGTTAACCGGGCTTTCTATTCGGAGGTTCTGAGAAGATTGCGTCACAATTTTCGGCAAAATAAATTTGATGGCAGATAAAATATGGCAATCTATGGCAGACTGGTTTTTCCAGCATTACCATGCACCTGCTCACACAGCTCTCTCAGTGCGCTAATTTTTAATAAAAAAACGGCTTGACACCTTTGTTATTCACCTGATTTAGCTCTGTGCTATTTTTTTGTTCCCGCAAATGAAGAAGGATCTGAAAGGAAAACATTTTTCTGATGTGGATGAGGTGAAGAAAAATATGAGGAAGACACCTTTCTCACATCGTTCATCACAACAGACGAATTCAAAAAATGTTTTGAACAAGCGGTTCCCAAACTTTTAAGAGTCGCATCACCCAAAGAAAGAATTCCTGTTATTTTTCGGTACTCCCTTGCATAAAATAAAAAATGCATTATTTAAAACCCTTATTAATTAGTTAAAATATAAACAAATAAAATAATATTAAATACTAGAAGCCACTAGTTATATAAAATAACCCGGCAGAGAATGGACCCTTAAAGTTATGCGACTGTTGTTATCGAGGGCTTCGTCCCCTGATCACTACTTAGGAGGAAAGCTAAGTACAATATTAATAAACGCATGTAAAGAAACATGTTAAAAAATTATTCTATTCGTTGAATTAAATTTGATTAAACTTTTCATTGAATAAAAAGGGCTCATTATTTGACCTAGAAAATTAAGTATTATTATAGAAAATTAAATGACATTAATGACCAACTCATCGTAGAAAATTTCCCAAACTTTGATTATCCATTTTGAAGATATCAAGCAAAAAATTAACTGTCAAAAGAGCAAAAAATTATACTTCAACTCTAAATTAAATAGCCCAAATATATTACAAAAGTGATGCTAATGTCACTTAAGAAATGTGACTTAGTACTAACGTAAAGGAATCATCTAATTAGTACAAGAATGGAACTTCGAGTCCGGCAAGGACAAAAAAGAAACAAAATTCTTTTTTGCCCCATCCATTTATGAATTTGAAAAGGCTCGATTTCAATCAGAATGTATTTTCGAATACAAAGTTACACGAAAAAAGTTACTTATCTCTGAGTAAAACTTTGATATATGGAACCCATTAATGTCCAATTTTCTTACCCCCCTTGACTGATTGTCACCAAAATTAAATGGCATATTGCCTAATTTACAAAAAAATAATACTGCCAAATATCATTAAAATCTATCCATTCTTAAGGAGATACAAAAAAAACATGTACGTACATACATTCTTCCGGAATCTTTCAGTGATAAAATTGGGTTTTTTTTTTTGTTAGAGGATGTTATGAAATGTCGAGATCTGAAAAAAATTGACGTGAAAAATTTTATCCGATTAGCGTAGCATACTTTCCCATAAATATCGTATTGCGTAGCTATATAGTACAATTTTAAGCCGGAAAATTAAAAATGGATGTAATTAAAGTTTATATAAATTATTTGAAACATAAACACATGAAATAATATTTATGAAATACATGAAAATCTAAATACACAAAATATTTCACAACTCAGAAGATGTTTATGAAAATTTGGGTCTTTTGTGTTTTTCCCACCATAGTTGTTCTTTTTTTTGCGTTACGTCTTACTATTATAATTTATATTTTTCCTTCCAAATCAATGGGTATTTGGAGAGAAATTATAAATATCATCCAACCAAACTTAACTTACGCTCGTTTCGCTCGCTAACCTTGACTATCGAGCGAAGCGAGCGTAGGTTAAGTTTGATTAGATTATATTAATAATTGTAAGTAATAATGCTTATATTGAACCTCTCTCAGGTACATTTGGAAGACCCATGTTTGAATAAAATCGACGAGTAGAAATAAAAAAAAAAAATAGATTAGCGAGCGTAGGTTAAGTTTGGTTAGATTATATTTATAATTTCTCTGCAAATACCTCCAAATACCCACTGATTTGACAGAAAAAATTGAAAAAAGTGGCTGTCAGATTCCGAAAAAGTACCACAGAATATTGGATAAACTCTATACATAAAATTGTTTTGTTAAAAACTTATTACATCTAACTTTTAATGTCACTATATAGGTGAGTTACTAAAAATTAACAATTACTATTTTCTTAACGAGATTAAATAGTTGTTCTTAATAAAACCATTGCGGGGGAGAAACAGAAAGACTCGCAAGGAATGGAATGCAAAATTAGCGGGAGTTTATTACTCCCTACTTTATCGCAGAACCTGGACAGAGTCCCTTGCTGCTGGATCATTCTAATCGGGCTTGTTTTTTTAAAAGGGTTAATTTTAAATAGCGGGTCTATTTTTTTCAAGTTTTGGTAATTGGACTCGCAAATTATTTGATCACATTTTTATGTATACGTTGAAAGGGATCAGGAAATTCATGTTTTTTTTTTTGTATTTTTGTATTAATATTAGAATTTTATTTAAAAACCAATTTATAAATTAACATTGTAAAATAGTTAGTTTTTATTTATCATAAATATAAATTGGTGGAAAATTTTTAAAATGGTTCGATATGTTGTTAAGAATTCAAATAAATTACAATGAAATTGTAAAGCAAACTGTAAGTCTGCAGATATCATTTCTTCCGCCCAAAAAACAAAAATTTCTGTAATATAAATAAAAATGTTTTTAATAAAATGATACTGATAACAAAAAAGGTAAGATACTACATTTCTGTTTTAGAATTTTGTTAAAAAAAAATACATGTTAAATATATGTAATCAACAATAGATATACAATAATAGATAATAAACGATGTTTAAGCGTTCAATATCATAAGCAAAAAATAGAAAAAAATGTTACAGAACTATTACCGGCCCAATTTCATTAATACGAAGCTCGGCTGATAAATTTGCACATACATGCGTATCATGGGATTGAAAAGAGGTACTGGAATGAAATAAAAAATGAATAAAAGTTCCATACCTTAGCTACACAGTATTTATTTTCCAATACAATCCCCGTTTACAGTGCCTACACTTTTCTCAACATGTGACAAGTTTTTGCATTCCGTCGCTGAAAACCTCTGGCGGTCTTTCTCGGATCCAAGTGGCCACAGCCTTCACCTCATCATCGATGGTGTAATGATTACCTTTGAGATCCCTCTTTTGATGAGAGAAGTGGAAGTCGCACGGAGCCAAACCGGCGAGTATGGCGGTTGCGGAATAGGCTCAAACTTCAGTTTGCGGAGAGCCTCTCTAGTGACGTGCGATGTGTGAGGCTGCGCATTGTCATGTTGCAAGATTATGAGCATAGTGATCTTTCGAACGCGACATACTCTTCGTCTGAGATGTCTTAACGTCTCAGTGTACCGTTCGGAGTTCACAGACGTCCCATGTTCCAGAAACTTAGTCAAATAAACGTGTTTGGTGTCCCAAAACAGCGTCAAAAGGAGTTTTTTCGCCGAGGCTTGAGTATTCAATTTTTTGGGTTTCGGCGATTCGTAATGTTATTCCATGCTTTGCCTTTTTTCTTCCAGGTCGTAATGATGTATTCGTCCGTCAGTTTGCGCGGTACCCATCATGCACAGATTTTACGGTATCCCAGTCGTTCGATAATACGGCCTACTCGTTCTTTAGATAAGCCTAACTGAATAAAGATGCGTTTCTGAGTGATTCGTCGGTCACTTTGAAACAAATTGTCCACCTCCTTTCGATGTTTCTCGTCAGTCACGTCACTGAAACTGGTCATCCGTTACGAGGTGTGTCCTCAATTATCGATTTACCAGCTTCACATTCGGAAAATTTCAACCCCCACCTATTCTCAGTAGTCCTGTCAACAATTTCACTACCGTAAACCGCTTTTGAACGATGAAAAATATTCGTAGGATTCACATTTTCTGCTGTTAAAAATTCGATCACTGCGCGCTGTTGTAACCGTGTTGACATACTGACCGCACTCGACTCAATTTTAACTGCTACTGAAAACAAACCGGTAAACGGATTTCAACGCATTATCGCAAGTTTATAGAGGGCGGTTTTAGCTATAATGTGCAGCCACGCCCAGCTCGATAGTACCTTTTGTCTCCGTGTAGCACGCTGCTAGTGTGCAAAATTTATCAGCCGAGTCTCGTATGTAATACATGTCACATTTACAGAAATAATATAATTCTTATGATTATTCGTTGTTTAATAAATTAAATCGGGCCAGTAAGAGTTTTGTAACACATTTTCCTACTTTTTGCTTATTATATAGAATACATCGCTTTTATCTATTATTGTAGGTTGTTTTTTTTAAAACAAAATTCTTAATTAAAAAGAGAATTTGATAATAGAAATGTAATGTCTTATTTTTTTGATATCAGTATCATTTTGTCTAAAACGATTTTATTTATATTACAGGAATTTTTGTTTTTTGAGCGGAAGAAATATCTGCGAGACTCTCACCGTACTGTTTATAATTTCAATGTAATTTTTTGGATATCACTGCGTTTTGTTAGATTATTCTTTTATTTTTAATTTTTATGAATTATTGATTGTTAATTATGGATTTATTATTAAAAATTATTACCTTTCTAGAACAAAAAATATACATTCTTTGAATATCTCGGCCAATTTTTGTTGTTAGTCATATCATTCATTTCATACCATATTTTTCCTTTTTTAATAAAACTAGTATAATGGTGAAGGAACCTTCACCATTACCTTCACGAATCAAAGATCCGTGATGTAATATTGCACTTATTACTTTGCAAGTGTAACCCTACACTTTTTTCGAATCCATGACACACTTTTTATATTATTATTAACTGAACTTTTTTTATTTCTCCATCAATTAGTTCAAACATTCTAATTGTAGAATAAAAATTTTACCAGTCGAATTTATTTCTTTTTTATGTAACAAATCGTTGTTACCATACTTACAACACTTTCCTACCGTTCGTATTTTTTGTGTTTTATTAGCAGCTATGATATATAATCTCTTGTAAACAAATCCTTTAATTTTTTTTTTAATGAAATAATGGGGATTAAAAAATTTGTTTAATCTAAAGTATTTTCATTTTCATAAGAGCATTTACTATTAAAATAAGTTGTAGTATATTTTCTTTTAAATTTTATTATTTCAAGCACATTATCAAGTTTTTTTACGA